>NC_062551.1:37598524-37900745 GCF_016906955.1 Phacochoerus africanus | reverse complement strand
GACCAGGATGGGGGCTGAAAATGTTCACAAATCCCACAATCTTTTTTCCAAAAAATTCACTAAGGACTTCTAGCATGCCAGACAATCTGCAAACTGCTTGGGACACAGCCATGGCGAGCTAGACATGGTCTTGGTGCTCATGGGGATTAAGATCTAACTGGAGAAATGTGTAACCAATGTGCTTCTCTTACTAGGCTCTGATTACCTAGTTAATAAGGGAACATATATCCATACCGAAGATTTTTCTATAAATGTTGGTCATAGCACATGAAACCCACCCCCTGAACTTCACATGCACGCACACGTACACACAGGGTGTTCAGCCAAATGTGTTGTCTTCTCTTCTGTATCCTTTCCCCAAATGCCCGTCGTAATGCCCCCATTAAATCCTTTATAAGAATCCATGTTCAAACAAGCCTAGAATAGAGACTTTCTCAATGGGACTCCCTATGCATAAAGGAAAAGATGAATGGATGGATGGATGGATAGATGGATGCTCAAATAGATGAATTAATGGATAGATGAATAGAGAGAAAGGATAACATGAACGTGAGAGGAGATATGGATAGAGAGCTAGATCGATAGATGAATGGGTAAATAAATGGGTAAAAGAAAGGAAGGAAAATGAAAGGGGGAAAGAATGGATGGATGGATTGGAGGATGGATGAGTAAATAAATGTATGGAAGGTTGACTGCAGGAATGAATAAATGGATGGAGAGTTGGAGGAAGGATTAAACCAAAGGAAAAAGGAATGAAGGGATGTGTGGATAGATATGTTACTAAAAAATCATAGAGACATGTAGGAAAGAATGGATGCAGAGTGTTGAGTGGGTGGGTCATGTAAGGAGAGACGGATGACTAGATGAACATAATGATTAGTGACAAATGACTAGTTGGATGGAGGAAGAGAGAAATTGAGAAAGAGATGGAGGTAAGGAAGTTTTACAGACATTTGTAAGGAAAGATCCATAGATGACTAGATGGGTGAATGCAGGATGGATAAATTGGTGACTGAGAGGATAGATGAGCAGCCAGATCAAGTCATGGCTAAAGTAATGGAGGTAGGGATGGATAGGGTTCACATGGTTAGAGGGAAGGGTAGGGTTGTGAATCTGAGTAATCTGCATCAATATCTGGTTCAGTGGGTGATGAACTGATGAATTAAAATTCAGGAGTTCCCACTGTGGCACAGCAGGATTGGCACTGTCTTGGGAGCACTGGAATGCAGGTTTGATCCCCAGCCTGGCACGGTGGGTTAAGGATCCGGGATCACCACAGCTGCAGCTTAAGTTGCAACTGCAGCTCGGATCTGTTCCCTGGCCCAGGAACTCCATATGCCTCAGGGCAGCCAAAAAAGACCAAAAAAAAAAAAAAAAAATTTCAATTAAGGTATGAGTGAGAAGATGCTGCATACAACTTAGCAGGCTAGAGTGCAGCACACAAAGCTTGGCCTGATACTGCCTCCAGCCACTTTGGGATGCTGTCTTGGAAGGCACCCTAGGTGATGCTGTGTGAAACCTTGAAAGGAGGTATCGGCTGGGACGGCAGTCACACACGAAGGCTTTATGAGGAGGCTGGCACATTCACAGAAGTCAACAAAACATTGTGCTGAGGTGGGTTAGGAGGGCCTCCTCTCTTCCCCTTCTGGGTAAGGAAGTCCCCTCTCCACTCTGCTTCCCTGAGATAGCTCTGTCAGAGACTATCAGTGATAAATTGTCCACTGTTGCTGTTAATTAAATTAGAAAAAATGAGAGTTCCTGTTGTGGACCAGCAGAAACATATACAACTAGGAACCATGAGGTGTGGCTTCGATCTCCGGCCTCGCTCAGTGGGATAAGGATCCAGCATTGTCGTGAGCTGTGGTGTAGGTCACAGTGGCGGCTTGGATCTGGCGTGGCTGTGGCTATGGCGTAGGCCGGCACCTGTAGCTCCGATTCGACCCCTAGCCTGGGAACCTATGGGTGTGGCCCTAAAAAAAAGAAAGAAAGAAAAAAAAAATGTGGCATGGGAAGACATCCTTCAAATCCTAAACTATTTGTTCAGCTGTGGCAATTTGCATCCATTCATTCAATTAGATATGGGTTTAGAAGAGTCTGCTTTGTGCCAGGCCCTGGGAAAGCTCCACATAGAAGACAGGAAAGAGGTAGATAAATAATCACTGTGCTGCATTGAGTCTCAGAGCCTCTGCCACTCACCAGCCGCATGCCCCGGGGCATGATCCTTAGCTCACTTAATCCCCACAGCAACCCTATATCATAAGTACTGCTACGATCCCCGTTTTATGTTATTGTTTAAATTTTATTTATTTATTTTTGCTTTTTAGGGCCACACCCACAGCCTATGGAAGTTCCCAGGCTAGGGGTCAATCTGGAGCTGCAGCTGCTGGCCTAGACCACAGCTCCTGGTGACGCTAGATCCTTAACCCACGGAGCAAGGCCAGGGTACAAACCCGAATCCTCATGAATATCAGTAGGGTTCATAACCCGCTGAGCCACAACATGAACTCCTATCCCCATTTTAAAGATGAGGAGACTGAGGCACAATTAAGTTAATACATAAAATCACTTACCATATGTCAGGCACTATGTTAAGTGTTCAAAACCATTTCTCCATGTACCATTACCCTGATGCGGTCAATCGCAAAATTGGCCCCAGGCCTTCCCCCCTCCCTGTCCCCATGCCATTTTCAACATCGCTTTGCAGTAATGCCCATCAAAACATGGAGTCTAATCCCCACTTCTTGAAGCTGGGCTGACTTGTGACTGGTCTGGGCAAGCAGAATGGGGCAGACACATGCTCTGCCAGTTCTGAGCCAAGGCCTCAAAGAACATTGCTGGTTTCCTGTCTCAGAAGTCTGAGGCTCCTATGTAAACAAACCTGAACTAGCCTGCTGAAAAATGAGGGAGACACAGCCAACTTCCAGAAGCCATTCTAGACCACTCAGGCCCTGGATGACCCCCAACTGACCACACCCTTGAGTGAACTCAGCAGAGATCAGCTATGCCAGGCTCTGACCTTCAGAGCTGCCCAGTTGACCCCTAGACTCACAGGCAAGGCTCAGGATTATCATTTTAAGCCACTGAGTTTGGGGAGGTTTCAGGGCACAGCAGGGACTCATAAAGACCATGCAAGCTTGCAAGAGACACATACTCGAAGAGGCCAAATCCCAAAGACATGAGAGTACAAAGGAGAAAGGATTTCCCCTGTAAAGGGGGACCAGCAGGATCCCTGGGAAGGGTCAGCCTGGACATCCCACCCCTCAGTGGCACAGCAGCTGAAGCTGCCCCAAAAGTCCACTCAAGAGTTCAGACATAGGGATTCGTTGGGTCCTCTCTTGGCCACCTGTACTGAGAAGGCTCAGTAAGGCATCATGCTGGTCAGGACCACACCTCCACGTAGGTGGCCTTAGGGCCAGATTGCTGGATACCAAGCCACAATCCAGAATGCCCAGTCTGGGGGCAGCTCCCCCACACAACCCTGGCCCCCTGTGCACCCGCCATGCCCCTCCTCTCCACAGCGATCCTAACAGCTCCTGTCCAGAGCCATTCAGCTCCAGACTTGGGGATGTGTTCAAAACCGTTTCAATATTGAAATGAGATAGGAGAGGAGTTCCCGTTGTGGTGAAGCCAAATGAATCTGACTGGTAACCATGAGGTTGCAGGTTTGATCTCTGGCCTTGCTCAGTGGGTAAAACTATCCTGCATTGCCGTGAGCTATGGTGTTGGTCGCAGATGTGGCTTGGATCCTGCATTGCTATGGCTGTGGCTGTGGCCAGCAGCTGTAGCTTCAATTCAACCCCTAGCCTGGGAACTTCCATATGCCATGGGTGCGGCCCTAAAAAGACCAAAAAAGGGAAAAAAGAATCAAATGACTTTACAAGGCTTGCTGTGAAAACTGCAGCCTCTGCCCTTCTGCCCCACGCACTCCCAAATCCTGGAGGCAACCACTTTCAATTCTTTTTTGAGGATTCGTTTGTTAACTCTGATTTGTTATATCTTTGATATCTCTGAAATATCAAGAAGGGGGAATTAAAGTGTGCTTTTAGTTTTAGACATTATCTATTTGGAACTTCCACAGTCAGGACATGCCTCTTTCAGAGCGTTCCCACCCCCACTCTACCACACTTCCCTTCCTGCCATTTTCCCACGGAGATCTTCTTAAAGAAACCTCCCCCAGGAGTTCCCGTCGTCATGGTGCAGCAGCAACAAACCTGACTAGGAACCATGAGGTTGTGGGTTCTATCCCTGGCCTTGCTCAGCAGGTTAAGGATCCAGTGTTGCCGTGAGCTGTGGTGTAGGCCATCAGCTGTAGCTCTGATTAGATCCCTAGCCTGGGAAACTTCATATGCCATGGGTGTGACCCAAAAAAGAAAAAGAAAGAAAGAAAGAAAGAAAGAGAGAGAGAGAGAGAGAGAGAGAGAGAGAGAGAGAGAGAGAGAGAGAAGAGAAAGAAAGAAAGAAAGAAAGAAAGAAAGAAAGAAAGAAAGAAAGAAAGAAAGAAAGAAAGAAAGAAAGAAAGAAAGAAAGAAAGAAAAGAAAAGAAAGAAAGGAAGGGAAATCTCTCCCAGAGCCTTCTGACTTGCTCCAGACTGGAGCCCTCCTATCTATCACCCCCAAGATCTCCCTTCATCCTCAACCTGAGATCTCTGTTCACAGCTCTCTTGAGTCAGAACCTTTGCTTCCTGTCTCCTACAATTCTCTCTCTCTTTAAAACCCAGCTTTAGCGGATCACAACTTCCAGTTTGTGATGAGGAGCCCATGAGACTTAAATGTCTCAAAATGCTATTATTCCATCCTTACACTTGTAAGATAGCTTGGCTGGATATAGAATTCTACATTGGGAACCACGTTCCTCCCAATCTCCAATGACATTGATCTATCATTATCTTCTAGCTGTTGGTACTGCTATTGAAAAATTCCAAGTCATTCTGTTTCCTGATGTGGTACATTTTTTTTTCTTTCTGGAAGCTTCTAGGATCTTCTTTTGTCCCCAGTGTAATAAAATTTTATTTTTAAAAAAGTTATTAAAAAGAATATTCTGAGAACAAGAACGTATTCTTGAAAATTTGTTCATGTTCATGTTGACAAACATTTGTTCATATTGTTCATGTTGGAAGACAAATCCGAAAAAAAAAATCTACTAAAAAATACAACAGACAAGGACAGGATAAGGATATTTACCACTTTCATATTGGAAGCATTCTTCATAGTCTGCTGGCCCCAAGCTGTCAGCTCTATTTAAAGTCTGGACACTCCCATACTGACTGGAAGCTCAATCACATGTAGGAACTTATCAACTGTGGGCTTTACTGGAGGGCGATTGCAGGATCATTCCACCAAAGAATCTCCAAGGTCACTATCCCAGGAGAACCTGCCCAGAATATTGCTCTAAACATCTGTCCAGGCCTGGCAGTCATCATCCTGGAAGCTGAGTGGGAGAAGAAAGCTGGTTAGAAACAGTCAAAATAGGGAGTTCCCACTGCAGCACAGAGGAAACGAATTTGACTAGTATCCATGAGGATGCAGGTTCGATCCCAGGCCCCACTGAGAGGGGCCTGGATCACAGACGAGGCTCAAGTTCACAGACAAGTCTTGGATCCCATGTTGCTGTGGTTGTGGTGTAGGCTGGCAGCTGCAGCCCCTATTCGGCCCTTAGCCTGGAAACTTGCATATGCCACAGGTGTGGCCCTAAAAAAGAAAAAAAAAAGTCAAAATAATCAATTTTCAGTGCAACATCTCTGCTGTCTGTTATGCCTATTAACCCCAGGTCTGAGATCTTGTATCTTTAATTTAAAATTTTTTTTTTTATTTTTTTAGGGCTGCACCTGCAGCATATAGAAGTTCTCAGGCGAGGGGTTGAATCAAAGCTACAGCTGCCAGTGACCTACACCTCAACTCATGGCAACGGTGGATCCTTGACCCACTGGGCGAGGCCAGGGATTAAACCTGCATCCTCATGAATACTAGTTGGGTTCGTTTCCTTTGAGCCACAACGGAAACACCCTTGTTGTATTTTCTCTGAGAAGAAACCGCCCTCCTGCCCTGGGTGGGGAGGCCAATGACCACTATCACGGAGTGGAAGAGAATTAGAACTTCTAACTGCTTCTAGAATAGATTTTCTGCCTGGCTTTTACCTCCACCTCCCGAGGTACCTGAAAATGACAACGCCTGAGCCGTTTAGTGACTCTTCGGTATAAATCAATCTGCTTTTCAGCAGAGCAGTATGATGACCCCTAAGTGGGGAAACCAAATCAGTTATCACTTATCCACGTGCTTTTCAACTTCCAAAATCTATATATTTTCTTGGTTTTATTTCCCTTTCTCTTTGTGTTTCTGAGTTGGTCTTTTTTCAATCTTGTTACTTTTTGTTTACTCTCAAAACTTCACTTAACAGACCCGTTAGGGTACATGTCCATCAGCTGTCTCTACTGAGAACCTAAGCTGACTCAAAACACTTGAACTTCAGTCCTAAGTTAAGAAGCACAAAACACCTCATTTGCCTTTTTGTCTCCTGACATCCACCAAATATTCTCCCCATGGGAACTCTGAAAGAGAGGAAAGGTCCCAGTCCCCCAACACCTGGGAGTCACGTGGGTCATGTGAGCTATTGTCAGGGGCTGTACAGCCCCACCCCCTTCTGCGGGTGGACATATGATGGAGCCTTAATGTCACAGTATCTCCCCACCCAGGGCCATGACTGGCTTAGGAGTGGACATGTGGTTCACCAGGACTTATATTGGGAAGAGCAACTACAATAGAAAGAGATCTTCTAAGTGGAAGGAGGTTGACTTGGAGCCACCAGGGGCTATCTTTTCTACCCCATGGAAAACACTTGTGTGTAATAAGAAAAAAATAAAGCCAAGAAGAGATGCGAGGGGGAGAGAAAGAATGAACACAGCTCCACGAGGAGTTCCCATTGTGGCGCAGTGGAAATGAATCTAGGAACCATGAGGTTTCGGGTTTGATCCCCAGCCTCGCTCAGTGGGTTAAGGATCTGGCATTGCTGTGAGCTGTGGTGTGGGTTGCAGACGCAGCTCGGATCTGGTGTTGCTGTGGCTGTGGCTGTGGCGTAGGCCAGAGGCTACAGCTCCAATTTGACCCCTAGCCTGGGAGCCTCCATATGCTGCGAGTGTGGCCCTAGAAAGACAAAAAAAAGACCAAAAAATAATAATAATGAACACAAGAAAGAGGCAATGAATGCTGATAGCATGCAAATACAGCAGCAGAAGAAAGAGAAGGGAATTTCTGGAATAATTTGGAAGGAATTGGGCAACATGGACATGCAGGCAAGTCACCAACATTCACAGGTGGGAAGCAGAAACGTGCCAAAAGCTGAAGACAGTAGAGCCCTAGAGCCTCAAATACGTGGCTCACGGGGTGTTAGCAGCCACGATGAGGGAAGGAGAACTGGGAGGCCAGAGAAGGGTGGAGCTTTCAGAGGAGCCACAGAACCAAAGAAAAAATGAAAAACCTGAGCTCCAGAGCAGGTGTGGTGTATGCCAGCATCTTTGTCCCCATTTCAAAAAGAAAACAAAACTGTCATGTGTCCATTTTGAATGTTTCTCAAGAAAGTCTATGACTAAGGAGTATCTGCAATATATGTGCTGGACTTGACTTTTCTCCTGTGTTCACCTGGATAAAGGCGACAGTCTCACCTCCTGACCCTTCTGACATCGTGTGGTCCATAAGTAAACTATCCCCTCAAAGTAGCATCACACCACACACACACACACACACACACACACACACACACACACCCCACACCCAGAAATGAACTTTCCCACTGTGGACTAATACACTAATATTCAAAATCGCCAACTTTGCCTGTTGCCGTGGTAACCAGCAGCATTAAGTCCTGCTGTTAAAATTTCAAGAGCTGATGACATGAAGTATTTATGTGTAATTGCACTGCATAAGGAGAAAGAGCTTTGCTTTCATATAAAATATGAGTGAGTCTCAGATGAGACGGGGGTTTAGGTACATCAGGTGAATGTAGCAAGTCTCTCTGTCCCCCTCACTCTCTAGCCCAGTGCATGTCACTTCCAGAAGAAAGTGGAAAGCAAGGTGGCACACAGAGTCTGGGGTCATTCCAAAAGAACTTCAGGACTCAAGTCCTTTTACTTCCCAAATTGGTGGGGAGACGGGCTGCTTTTTATTTCTCCTTTTTCGAGCTCAAGACCCTTAGTCATCATAGCATGTCAGCACGGAGGGGACCAGAGAGGGACCAGACACCTTCATTTTGCAGTGAAGATTGAGAAGGTTCATAACCGGATGTTTCAGGAGGAGGATGTGATCAGGGGGGTTGATGAGACCCCCTTCTCCCCCAAAGGGCCTGAGCTGGGTCAGGACTGGGCCGCATTGATTTTTCCTCACCCAGGGGCTTTCTGTAGACATTCTAATGTCATTTTCACAGACATCACCCTTCCAGAGCCAAGTGCCATGTCTGACAGTGACCCCAAGCCTTGAAATGTGGATTGCTTCTGACCACTATAGTACAGGGCATCTTCAAGGGCCTTAAAGAACTCTTAAAAAAAAAAAAAAAAAAAAAACGGAGTTCCCTTCGTGGCGCAATGGTTAACGAATCCAACTAGGAACCATGAGGTTGCGAGTTCGATCCCTGGCCTTGCTCAGTGGGTTGGAGATCCAGCATTGCCGTGAGCTGTGGTGTAGGTTGCAGACATGGCTCAGATCCTGCGTTGCTGTGGCTCTGGCGTAGGCTGGTGGCTACAGCTCCGATTGGACCCTTAGCCTGGGAACTCCATATGCAGCGAGAGCGGCCCAATAAATGGCAAAAAAAGACAAAAAAAAAACCCTTCAGTCATTTGGCATTCAAATCTCACATTCAGGACCAGGAGAAAGAGGCTTATTCTACAAGTAAGTAAAGTTTCATGATCATTTTGTTTAATCACATCTTTAATAAGCTTTCTGGGAAAGGTAGAGGCTTTAAATGAGAATGTACTCATGCAAGTAATTCTGAGCTCCTTGAGGGAAGAAATGAGTTCAGACTGTGGGGTAATGTTTTATTTAAAGAGTGGTCCCCAGGAGTTCCCGTCATGGCACAGTGGTTAACAAATCCAACTAGGAACCGTGAGGTTGCGGGTTCGATCCCTGCCCTTGCTCAGTGGGTTAAGGATCCGGCGTTGCAGTGAACTGTGGTGTAGGTCACAGATGCTGCTTGGATCCTACGTTGCTGTGCTGGCTCTGGCATAGGCCAGTGGCTACAGCTCTGATTCGACCCCTAGCCTGGGAACCTCCATATGCCGCGGGAGCGGCCCAAGAAATAGCAAAAAGACAGAAATAAAATAAAATAAAATAAAATAAAATAAAATAAAATAAAATAAAATAAAATAAAATAAAATAAAATAAAATAAAATAAAAAAATAAAGAGTGGTCCCCACACTGGGCACAGAGCCCCCTAGGAAGCAGCCCTCCTCCGATGCTTGTGGGATGCAGAGAAAGATGGACAGTGGGGGTGGGGGGTGAAATCCTCCACCAGGAAAATACACAGCGTATGAATGAATGAATGAATGAATGGTTTTAAAAAGGAAAGAATTAAGGGATAACCAGAGCTGGAAATATCTTGAAGGAAGAGGGCAGCCTTTGGTGGAGAGGTTTCCAGGTCCAGGGAAAGATCCAGGCAGAGCCAGCCTGCCTGCCACCGCTCCTCGCCTGCCCCCTGCCTCCCGCGGAAAGCCCTTCTGGGAAACCTGGCACCAGCACCAGCACTGCTCTGTCCCTTCCTCCCTCAACCGCAGAATCTTGATTCAGCAAAGAACCCTGTTACAACACCCAAAGGGGGAGTTCCTGTTGTGGCTCAGAGAACCACAGTCAACAAACCTGACTAGGATCCATGAGGATGCAGATTCAACCCCTGGCCTTGAGAAGTGGGTAAAGGATCCAGCATTGCCGTGAGCTGTGGTGTAGGTCACAGATGAGGCTTGGATCCCGCGTTGCTGTGGCTGTGGCATAGGCCAGCAGCTGTAGCTCCGATTCAACCCCTAGCCTGACAATTTCCATATGTTGCAGGTGCAGCCCTAAAAAGTAAAAAAAAAAAAAAAAAAAAAAAAGCAATCATCAGAAGGGAAGATGAGAAGAAAGACAAAGGGGCGTTGACTTAAAAAATAATGCACAACCCAAAAGTTGAAGGTCAGGTTTTACTTGGGGCAAAATTAGGACTTAAGTCCAGGAGACAGCATCTCAGGTAGCTCTGAGAAAACCACTCAGAGGAGTCAAAGTGGGAGTGTGGATACACAGGAATTTTTTGCAACAAAGGCAGGTAGTAGGAACAAAAGAGGTCTAGGCTCACTGATACAGGGGCCAGTATCCTGTGTTTTCACAGCCTGAGTTTCATCAGGACTCACTGTTAGGAGTGGCTGCAGTCTGACGGCTGCTGGATGGCAGGTATTCTTTTTTCCTGAGTTCCCTCGGGACTCACCGGCTCTCACCCTTGGAGGTAGCTGCAATTTGCCGATGACGGTGACATCCTTTGTTTTGGGACTTAACTACAGTCTGGGTGGCAGTATTTCAGATAGCTCTGAGACCTGCCCCAAAGAGGCAGGGGGATATAATATCAGTGTGTATGATAAAAATGGGGCGGGGGATGCATGCAGCCAGGCACACAATTTACAAAAGGTTGCTGATGGTCTTGTGAAGGTTACTACTAGTCACAAGGAGAAGACATCACCATGAAGGATTTTAGTGTTTTTCTAGATATGAGGAGATGCAAGAATTGAGCACATAAAATCTTCTGCAAATATCTAACTATCCCAGGTTTCCCAGAGTGCAAAGTTTCCACCCTCAGCTCCACTCAGGGGCTGCTGCGAGTCACCGGCTTCAGTGGCTCATGATTTAATCTACATAGAGCCAGAGGGCAGGTGCCAAACTCCAGTTCATGGGGAAATAGCATTGTGTTACTTTGGAATTCCCGTTGTGGCGCAGCCAAAACAAATCGGGCTAGGAACCATGAGATTGCAGGTTCGATCCCTGGCCTCACTCAGTGGGTTAAGGATCCAGCATTGCCGTGAGCTGTGGTGTAGGTTGCAGATGCGGCTCGGATCCCGCATGGCTGTGGCTCTGGCGTAGACCAGCAGCTGTAGCTCTGATTTGACCCCTAGCCTGGGAACCTCTATATGCTGCCAGTGCAGCCCTAAAAAGCAAAACAAAAAAAACAAAAAACATCACTTTATTTTCCACTGCCTTAACAGGACAGTGTGGTCGAGGTCCGTGAGCCCTAGGAGGGAAATAATAGTAGAAGTTCAAATGATAAAACCCTTCACTGTGCACCTGCTGGGCCCACCTGCACAGCCATGCCCACTGCAGGGTGTGGCCTCCACTTCGGCATCCTCCTGCCCCTCCCTGCACAGACCCCACCCCAAGGTCCTTATGATAAATAACCGCATCCTGCGGTTTGTTTGGCATCTTGTCCTCCAATGCTCCCAGGCTGTCTTCTGTCCCAGGCAACCAGAGTCTTCAGCTCAGCTGGGATTCTCTGAAGCTGCTCTCCATCCTGGCGACCAAGCCATTTCTTATTTCCTCTCATAAGCAAGGCAACGGGGCTTGATTTAAAAGTTCCCTCTTTGTGGGGGCAGAGCAGCTGTCGTCTCTTGATTAAAATATTTGCCAGGAGTTCCCGTTGTGGCTCAGTGGTTAACGAATCCGACTAGGAACCATGAGGTTGCGGGTTCGATCCCTGGCCTCACTTCATGGGTTAAGGATCCGGTGTTGCCGTGAGCTGTGGTGTAGGTTGCTGATGTGGCTCGGATCCCACGTTGCTGTGGCTCTGGGGTAGGCTGGTGGCTACAGCTCCGATTCGACCCCTAGCCTGGGAACCTCCACATGCCACGGGAGCTGCCCTAGAAATGGAAAAAAAGACAAAAATAAATAAATAAAATAAAAAAATAAAATGTTTGCCAGCTATTTCCTATCCTGGTCACAAGCTGGCTTGAATCTTTGGGAAAGTCAGACACTTGACTCACTGGGTAATTATTTCTCCATATTACACCTTTTTCCCCGTGTGATCAATATGCCATTCTCCATCATGATGTGGAGCCAAGCCCACTCTTCCATCCATCTCCACTTCCATTTTGGTTCCATTAGCTGAGATGGAGCAACTAGTTAGCCCCTGCCTTTGGAGCTTGAGCCTGATAGGCCTGCCCTGTAGAGTTCCCCTGAGCAGCTGTGTCCTCTGAGGAAAACAAGCCGGGCCTTACAGGGCTGTCCCTCAGGCCTTGTCCATGACATCAGGCTGTAACAGCCGCGAACACAAAACACGTTTACACTGGAAGGACATTCTCGCCACAAACACCAGCTCTTGGAGTGTCTCCTCCTCAGAGATGAAGACAAAGCTGTGCTCCTGGGCACTGCTGCCCAGAGGCCCGTCTGAAGCCTGCTTGCAGCTTCTCTGACCACCCCTCCCCACCTTCTGCCAGCCCTGCATAGATTATCTGAGATGCTGGGCTCGGGCAAAGATGGAGAGAGAAAGCCTCAGACAGCTGCACCCTGAGGGCAGAGCCCAGACATAAAATGTTTAAAAGGAAGGGAAAACATTCTTTTTTTTTTTTTGTCTTTTTACCTTTTCTAGGGCCACTCCCATGGCATATGGAGGTTCTCAGGCTAGGGGTCGAATCAGAGCTGTAGCCACCGGTCTACACCAGAGCCACAGCAACGCGGGATCCAACCGAGTCTGTGACCTACATCACAGTTCACAGCAACACTGGATCCTTAACCCACCGAGCAAGGGCTGGGACCGAACCCTCAACCTCATGGTTCCTAGTCAGATTCTTTAACCACTGCGCCACAACAGGAGCTCCGGAAAACATTCATTTTGGAAAAGGACAAATCCACCGGTCCAAGATTGCTTTCCCCAAATGCTCTGCCCTGCTTCAGCCTAGGATGTAGAAAGTCAGCACAGGCCAAAGATACATTTGAAGGGATGTGGTTGTAGTCACTCTTTCAACAATTTATTGGTTGATTACGCTGCATCAGGCAAGGTTCAGGGTGCTGGCACTGCAACCTCTGGCTAATCCGAATGTATCTTTTCAGTGGAGGAGAGCAGCACCTCTGCTGACCTGGAAGGACTGAGGAGGCAGGTCAGAAGTGCACCCCAGAGTGACTGGGCCGAAGGGAGACAGAGACTGCTTCAATGTGGAGATAGGCAGGGCTCTCCAGGAGACTCCTCATGATAGGGATGGAGTAGTTACACAGGTAGTTGTAGAAGTCCCATAAGGGACCATAAGATAGACGGGGAAACCTAGGGGACTTTGGGAGATCCCTGTGAGTTAATAATTGCTCACGAAAGCCATCAGTACAAAGCAGGTACAAATATGCCTCAGGTCACTGGGTTGGGGATTGGGCGAGGCCTGCATTCAGAATCAGAGCAAGGGCAGGAGTTTGAGGCACCGCCTTTCTGCTGACTTGACTAAGCACTATGACAGGCCTAGTTTGACATTATAGGGTCAAACACTCTCTTACTAGATACCAAGGAGGGGCTACTCCTCGAAGAAAGAGAAAGAGGTGGTCTCTTCCCCTCCCCACTCCTCTTGGATGATAAACTGTAGCCCATTTAATCCTGGGGGCAGAGCCTCCTTGGCTGCCCGCTTGCATCTCTCACAAGCGTCCTATCCTAATAAATCTATTTCTTGCCTATCACTTTGTCTCTCACTGAATTACTTCTACTCTGAGGCACAAAGAACCTGAACCTCAGTAATTCCAGACACCAAGTGACTGCTTCTAATTTACAAATCATGGTTCAGAGTTCCCATCATGGCTCAGCGGAATTGAGTCTGACTAGCATCTATAAGGATGCAGGTTCAATCCTTGCCCTTGCTCGGTGGGTTAAGGATCCGGCGTTGCAGTGGCTGTGGCGTAGGACAGTGGCTATCGCTCTGATTCGACCCCTAGCCTGGGAGCCTCCATATGCCTCAAGGACGGCCCTAAAAAGACAAAAACAAACAAACCATAAAAAACATGGGTTCAAGTCCCAATCTGGGTTCTGACTGGGTTCAATTCATAAGTGCTGTCAGTTTTACTCTCACCTGCTGGTTCTAGCAGCCTCCATCCCATCCTCCCCAGGAATAAGACTTCCGAGATCAGAAAGGCCAGTTGTGAACCTTGACACCACTGCCAAAATCTAAATGAAACTGCTAGTAAAGTTTTGTTTTGTTTTGGCTTTTTAGGGCCGCACCTGCAGCATATGGAGGTTCCCAGGCCAGAGGTCCGGTCGGAACTGTAACTGCCAGCCTATGCCAGAGACACCGCGACACGGGATCTGAGCCACATCAGCAACCTACACCGCAACTCACGGCAACTCCGAATCCTTAAGCCACTGAGCGAGGCCAGGGATCGAACCCGCATCCTCGTGGATACTAGTCGGGTTCATTAACCGCTGAGCTACAATGGGAACTCCTGCTAGTAAAAATTTTAACACCCAGTAAAGCAGAGCTTCCTCTCTAGCCAAAGGAACGCTTGTTGTTATTAAACATCCAACTTCAAGGTGTTTTTATTGCTTTGGTTGTGTTTTATTGGTTTCTGTTGTGCCAGTTAAAGGAGAGGAAGGCTGCCATCTCTTGAAGGGCAGATGAGCAGGAGACAGCCTCCTGGCATCTTCCCCTGAGGTCATCAGCCACACTGACTCACATCCGTCTGCTTCAGGGGTGTGTGACGAAAAGTCCAGGTATGGAGTTCCTGCTATGGTGCAAGGGGATTGGTGGTGCCTCCGCAGGACCAGGATGCAGGTTCAATCCCTGGCCAGCACAGTGGGTTGAAGAAGGATCCAGTGTTTCCATAACTGTGGTGTAGGTCACAACACTGATCTGATTCCTGGCGCAGAAACTCCATATGGCACGGGGCGGCTAAAAAAGATAAGAAAAAAAAAAAAAAAGTCGGAGTTCCCATTGTGGCTCAGTGATTAACAAATCCGACTAGGAGTCATGAGGTTGTGGGTTCGGTCCCTGGCCTTGCTCAGTGGGTTAAGGATCTGCCATTGCCGTGAGCTGTGGTGTAGGTTACAGACGCGGCTCGGATCCCATGTTGCTGTGGCTCTGGTGTGGGCCAGTGGCTACAGCTCTGATTAGACCCCTGGCCTGGGAACCTCCATGTGCCACAGAGTGGCTCAAGAAATGGCAAAAAGAGAAAAGAAAAGAAAGAAAGAGAGAGAGAGAGAGAGGAGGGGGGGTGTGGTGTTTTTTGTTTTTTTCATCTCTCTCTCTCTCGCTCTCAAAGAAAAAAAAGAAAGAAAGAAAGAAAGAAAGAAAGAAAGAAAGAAAGAAAGAAAGAAAGAAAGAAAGAAAGAAAGAAAGAAAGAAAGAAAGTCCAGGCAATGTGATATGTAACAGAAGTCTTCAAAACTTACATTTTCTTTGCCTATGTCCTTAATTGTTTCCTTAAAGTAAATTCCTAGAAATGGAATCTAGTTGCAGTGAGGTTCATTGCAGGATCATTTGCAAAAGTGATGCAAAGACTGGCAACAACCCAACTGCCCAGGGACGGGAAACTAGGACACTCCCATCTTAGGGGATGTGCACTGATCCTTGACCCTGTAAGGGAGGCATGATTTACAAGAAGTCCAGGTGGAATAGCATGGACCAGTCGGCACCACTGTTACTGATTTCTAGCTGTTTCTGTAAGTGCAAAGAAGTCCAGACAGTTCAGAGTGATTACCCCTGGAAGAGTGAGAACATGAGTAATTTTAATTTTCTCAGCAGTATTTTATTTTTTAAATAAAAAATACACAGGCGTGTGTGTGCATTTTTTTTTTTTTTTTTTTGCTTTTTAGGGCTGCACCCACAGCACATGGAGGTTCCCAGGCTAGGGGGCAAATCAGAGCTACAGCTGCCGGCCTAGGCCGCAGCCACCGCAACGCCAGCTTCCCCATGAAGCGCACATCTGCCATGGCATCCTGCTGGCCCAGCAAGCGACTCCTGTGGCCCCATCCCCACCTACCTCCCACAGTTCAGGTGGCTCTGAAGCCACCCCAGCCCTTCCTCCCAGCGCAGATCTGGGAAAGCCAGGTTGCCATATCCTCCTTGGTATCCAGATGCCCTCTGTCCTTCCTTGTAGCCCTTTGCTCTTCTTTCCTGCTGCCACAAGTCAACCTGTGACTCTGGCCATGTGGGCACAGAACCCTAGAGCCCCATGGTTCTCAGCATTCCACTCATAAACGGTGCCAAGGTGCACAGCCACGTCTGTGTCAAACAGGCGTTCCCTGCCTGAAGTATGTGGGGGGCCTCTTTCTGTAATTCTTTTTCATCTCCAATTCTTTCAGAAGTTTCATTCTTGCCCAAGAGGACTTTATTCTCATTCGTGGACATCAAAAGCTGGCTAGAAAGTTCCACTCAGTGCTGCCTGCATGTTAATGTTTCTAAACAGTCTCATTCTCATTCCCGTGGGTGCACATGCCTGGGTGCCCCCTGCCCACATTAGCTGCTGCGATCTGCCTCTCTGTGCCTCGACCTCCCCAGACACCAAGTGCCCGTACTGCACCAGGACCAAAACGGACTGCATTCTCAGCTTGGTCACCTGGACCACTCTGTATGATAAAGACACACAACCCAGCATTGGTTTTTTTTTTCTTTCTTTTTTCTTTCTTTCTTTTTTTTTTTTTTTTAGGGCCTCACCCACAGCATGTGGAGGTTCCCAAACTAGGGGATGAATCAGAGCTGTAGCCTCCAGCCTATGCCACAGCTACAGCCACGCCAGATCCAAGAGGCATCTGCAACCTACACCACAGCTCACAGCAATGCAGGATCCTTAACCCAGTGAGTGAGGCCGGGGATTGAAACTGTGTCCTCATGGATGCTAGTCAGAATCGTTTCCACTGAGCCACAACAGGAACTCCAGAATTGTTTTCTAAATGGCTGTCAAATTGTGAATGTCGGCAATGGCAATTACAGCCAAACTTCAATGACTCTGATGCACTCGGGGACCACAACAACTTTCTGTTTTGTTTGTTTGTTTTTGCTTTTTAGGTCCATACTGCAGCATATGAAGGTTCCCAGCTAGGGATCGAATTGGAACTGTAGCTGCCAGCATACACCACAGCCACAGCAACACAGGATCAGAGCCTCACCTGCGACCTATACCATGGCTCACAGTGATGCCAGATCTTTAACCCACTGAGGAAGGCCAGGAATCGAACCCACATCCTCATGAATACTAGTTGGGTTCATTAACCACTGAGCCACAAAGGGAACTCTGGGGATTATGACAACTTGGAATGAGTGGGAAGACTTTACAAAAAGTAAAGGGAAACTGGCTAAATTGCTGAGCATCCCAGTCCTATCACAGGACAATCAACTTACACTGCAGCAGGTAACAAGTAGCCCACTTGTAGAAAATCGGAAGGCACCTTTAGGGGTCAAGGTGAAAACACGTCGCAAGGCAAAGCCTCTCTGTCTCTGCCTTTCATAGTTATGGCCACATGATCTACTCAGTGGCAATCCCATCTGTCTGAGCAGTGACGTTTCCAGTAAGCAAACTGAAATGCATGCTGTCAGCTCTCATGCGAGATAACCAAACTAAAGGTGAACTTTCACTTAGGCGAAACATGCCATATCTTGACCAGAGCATCTGCCCTCTTTCTTGCCTGAATCTCACCTTCATTCTAGTCAAAAGCTTCTCTGTTAGAGGCAAGAAGTGTTAACATGTACCAAGAGGCAACACAAGCCCAGGAAATAATATCCTTTTCAATGTCTGTTTTCAGAATGTTTACACTGAGGGAAATGTTAAGCCAGGTCCTCTAATTAGAGCAAGTGCCTATGTGATGCAGGTAAGGTGGATTGTGGCTACCAAGAGCCACAGAGCAGAGAGGAAACGGGAGGCCAGGCGACGTGTGACACCAGGGGATGGGCTATAGGGGAACAAAGGCCAAGCCAACCCCCATCTCCATTAGTTCTTTAGGCATTTAATCAACTGTAAAACTGCTGCTGGCTGCCTCCACTCCCAGTGGTCTCTCTATTATCACTAAAATAATAATGACAAATTGGGAAAGGCACAGAGGACAGGCAAATGTGAAGTCAAGTGTTGAAGACAGCAACAGGAGGTGACAGCCAGCAGCCCTCAGGCACCAGGAGAAACCAGGGTGGTTTGGGGGACTTCCTTCCCCAGGAAGCAAAGCCATCCACCTGCATTCACCCTACTAGGAGGGGGGCTTGGAGGGGGGGGGGTGAGCCAAGGACTGAAGGAGAGTGGCAAGGAATTCCACCCAGGCTGAATCAGCCCTAAGGACCAACTTGCCTCATTTCTGCCGGAGGAAGAACGAAAGCAAAGCCCTGGAATCACAGTGAAAGAATGTGGGTTAGAGTGTGGCCGTGGCTGGGGCTTCTGCCCCTGGGGCTTCACCAGGACAGTTGAGGGGAGGCATCAAGAGGACCAAGGAGGGATGGCTCTTCGCCCTATTGGAAACATAGGGGGTAAGTCTAGAGCTAGTGCTGGTTCCTGCAACTCCAAATGTTTGGGACTATGGAAAAACTACAATTAGCAAAACAGATGGCCATTTAAAGTTTCAATTTGTAGACAGTTTATGAAGAAAGCGACATTTAGGAGTAAACATGAAGTCAATGTTCATGAGATGGTCTAGTCCGTTTTTTTACCAAACAGATATTTGCTACCTGGTTTTAAAAATGCAGTAGAGAAGTTCCCGTCGTGGCTCAGCAGTCATGAATCTGACTAGTATCCATGAGGATGAGGGTTCGATCCCTGGCCCTGCTCAGTGGGTTAAGGATCTGGTGTTGCCATGAGCTATGTAAGCTGGTGTAGCTTGCAGAGCAACTTGGATCTGGTGTGGCTGTGGCTGTATCACAGGCCGGCGGCTACAGCTCTGATTCTACCCCTAGCCTGGGAATTTGCATATGCTGCAGGTGCGGGCAGCCCTAAAAAAAAAAAAATTAAATAAACAAATAAATAAATATGCAATAGCTTATGAATAAGTTTGCCAAATAGTACAAGTCAGCCGTCTAAGTTCCCCGAAGGTAGCATCCCTCACATTCGGTCAAGCAAATGAAGAGAAATACCACACTTCTTGCTTCACCGAGCTCTACTCTGCTTCCAGAGAAGAGCGTCTGGCTCCAGCAGAACGTCTAGTTCTGAAGATGCCTCACATGTGGTGTGCAGAACCCACCATGATCTTGGTCTTTGAATTTCAAAATATGTTTTTGCAAAAAAAAAACCTTTGGTCCCTGCACTCCGCAGCCAGCTCAGCTCTCACTGGTGGAGATGCCTCTAAAATAAGCACCCCAGCACCCCAGCCTTCCCAGGCTGGGAGCCAGCTCCCTGACTTTGGGTTGCAGTTTCTTGCTAGCACCCAAATTCCAGAATTCTCTTTTTTCTCAGGAGCTCATGGGTTAAGGCAGAGCCTGGTTTATTGTCCTGCACAAAATTATCCCCCAAAGTCAGAAAGACAGGCCCACCAAGCACCTTGGAACTCCCTGCAGCTCCAGCTTCCTGTGTCCTGAGTAGTTCTTATGCTTTTGTTTTTGTTTTGTTTTGGTTTTTGCTTTTGGGGGCCACACTGAGGCATATGGAAGTTCCCAGGCTAGGGGTCGAATCAGACCTACAGCTGCCAGCCTACACCAAAGCCACAGCAACACGGGATCCAAGCTGGATCTGTGACCTACACCACAGCTGGATCCTTAACCCACTGAGCAGAACCAGGGATGGAACTGGATCCTTAACACCCTGGGCAAGGCCAGGGATCAAACCCACAACCTCATGGATTCTCGTAGGGTTTGTTACCACTGAGCCACGATGGAAACTCCAGTTCTTAAGCTTTTGTGATTTCACTTATTTATTTATTTGCTTTTTAGGGCTGTGCAGCATATGGAGGTTCCCAGGCTAGGGGTCGAATCAGAGCCACAGCCGCTGGCCTTGGATCCAGCAACGCAGGATCCAAGCCGTGTCTTTGACCTACACCACAGCTCACGGCAACACCAGATCCTTAACACACTGGGCGAGGCCAGGGATCGAACCCTCAACATCATGATTCCTAGTTGGATTCGTTTCCACTGTGCCACAATGGGAACTCCGTGGTTTCACTTATTATTCTCTGAGTTCCCAGTGTTCCTAGAATTCCCCTCCCCACAACTCACCACATAACTCGGCTCATCATTTCTTCAGAGACCAATGGGCATGCCACCCTGCTGCCCAATATATCCAGTGCCCCATTATGCACACTCTTTTACCTTCCTGACATTTATTCCTTCTCTCAACAAATATTTACTGAGCATCTAGGCACAAAGCTAGGCCTTGAGACCCTAGCCACGGTCAAGAAACAAACAGTTCATGCCTTCTGGGAGTCTGTCCTCTAGAGGGAGAGAGAGAGCATTCATTTTACATATGGCAAATATTTTCTGACAGTATTTGATATTTATTTTGAGCTATGAGGAAATAATATGCAAAGAACCTGATGTGAAGTGACTGGAATGAAAGCGGTACAGAAAGTTACACAGATGCTTTTTCTTCCCCAGCCCCTCTCCCTCCTGACAGTAAAGTTAGGGACCCCGCCCACACCTCCACAGTGTGCAGCAGTGCGCAGTGCGCAGGGCAGGCGACCCAAGGCCATAGCATTGGGCCAGTGAGGGGAGGGGACACTGCAGCCCTGCACTCTCCCCCCCCCCAAGCTGGTCCCACAATTCGTTTCTCATAATTAATCCATTTGACAAGTGAGAAAACTATTTTCAAAGCACACAAAATAAATCAAAATGGGCCTAACTTCTCTCACTAATGTCCTCCATCCATCACAGATGACTTGAGCTTTTTAAACAAAAAGATTCGCCAGCAGACAGAGCAGGAGCTTGAAATTCAACTGCTCTCCCAAGTCTGTAACATTAAGGTGGTGGAATTGATTTTGTCATTAAAAAGGGAGCTACAACTATTTTATATGCCTAGAAGGAGGGGGGAAAAATCAATGTTAAACTACGTAATTAGGAGAGGGGTGAGAGAGTAGAAGGGGGTAAATTCCTTATTGATTCAGAAAAAAAAAATGCAATAAAAAAGAGTCAACATCTTCATTTAATGCCTCACTTAATGCTATAGGGCAGGGTGACGACTCGGGAAAGAGCTGCCTCGTGGAAGCATTCATTCATTCATCAAACCCTGGGCGAGTGTGGGCGGGGCCTGCAAGTGGCTTCTCATCAGCTTCTAAGGCAGGAGCTGAACTGTTAGCTGTGAGCCCCAAACTCACAAGGGGGAAATGGGACATAGAGGCAATAGCAAACAATAGCAAGACAATAGCAAACGCAGGCTCTCAGGGAAACTAAGACAAAGCAGCCAGAACTTTCCAAATCAGGAGTCACACATTATCTGTGAATAAAGTTTTACTATCAAGAGCACATTAAATTAAGCAAATTAAAAATAAAAGTGGGCTTACTAGATTGGCTATAATAATAAAGACAGATAATAGCAGGTATTGGCAAAGATGTGGAGAAATTTGAACCCTGATATATTACTGGTGGCCATGGTGCAACTGCTTTGGAAAAGAGTTTCCTCAAAAAGCTAAACAGGAGTTCCTGTTGTGGCACAGTGGTTAACGAATCCGACTAGGAACCATGAGGTTGCAGGTTTGATCCCTGGCCTTGCTCAGTGGGTTAGGGATCTGGCGTTGCTGTGAGCTGTGGTGTAGGTTGCAGACAGTGGCTCGCATTCCGCATTGCTGTGGCTCTGGCGTAGGCTGGTGGCTACAGCTCCGATTCAACCCCTAGCCTGGGAACTTCCATATGCCTCGGGTGCGGCCCTAGAAAAAAGACAAAAAAAAAAAAAAAGGTTATAAGCCAGTATCACCACTCTTAAGTATATGCCCAAGGGAATTGAAAATAAATGTTTATATAAAAACTTATACATGAATGTTTGTAGGAATACAGCCTTAAATAGCCTTAAAGTGGAACCAACTTAAATACCCATCAACTGATGCATGGATAAATAAAATGCAGTACATCCTACAGAGAAATGTTTTTCAGCCACAAAAACTGCTGAAGTATTAATGCGTGCTACGACATGGATGACCCTTGAAAACATTATGCTAAGTGAAAAAAACAGACGCAAAAGATCATGTATCGTATTATTACCTTTACATGAAAAGTCCAAAAGGGGCAAATCCATAGTCACAGAAACTAGATTAGTCGTTTCCAGGGCTACGGGGAGAGGGATGGAGTGTGACTATTAAGGGGTACGGGTTCCTTTTGGGGGATAATGAACATGTTCTGGGATTAATTAGTGCTGATGGTTGCACAGCTTTGAGCACATACTAGAAACTACTGAACTGTACATGTTAAAAGAGGGAATTTTATAATGCATGAATATATTTAAGCAAAAGGAAAAAACAGAATATATATGGTAGAGGTGATTAACTGACCTCTCAGATTTATTTTCACATCATCTTAAAAATAAACAAAGCACTGGGAGTTTGGGGTTAGTTGATGCAAACTCTTACATTTAGAACGAATAAGCAGTAAGGTCTTATCATATAGTATAGGGAACTCTATCCAGTCTCTTGGGATAGACCACGATGGAAGAGATAACATAAGAAAAAGAATGTATATATATATATACATATATATATATATACATATATATATATATATGTATGACTGGGTCACTTTGCTGTACAGCAGAATCTGGAACAACATTGCAAATCAACTATAATTTTTTTAAAAACCCCACAAATCTATTAACAAACTGCAGTAATCACAAATATGATATCTATCTAATGAAGTAAGCCCAATTTAGCAACACTCGGAAGTAGGTAGGTTAAAGTTAACCAAATGGGACTTGAAAGTGACAAAGATTACTTTTGGAATATTTGGAGTGACAGCATTTTATAAATCCTATCTGGCTTCCATTACCTGTTCACACTAGGAGGGTTATGGGATGGACGGTCTCCCCCCTAAACTTCTTATGTTGAGGTCCTAAGCCCAGTACCTTAGAAGGTGACTGTATTGGGAGATAGAGTCTTTAATAAAGAGAATGAAGATAAAATGAGGTCATATGGGTGAGTCCTAATCCAATATGACTGGTGTCCTTACGAGAAGAGGAAATGAGGATACAGACACACACAGAGGGACGATCATGTGAAAACACACAGAGAAGATGAACATCCGCAAATCAAAGAGAGGCCCCCGAAGAAATGAAGCCTGCCAACACTTTGATCTTGGACTTCTTCCCTCCAAAAATGTGAGAAATATCTACTGTCTAAGCCACCCATTCTGTGGTACTTTGCTGTGGCAGCCCTAGCAAACTAATACAGAAAGTGTTAATGTATTAAATTCAGTATGTGATTCTCTTTAATTTTTTTTTTTTTTTTTTTTGGTTATGCCTGCAGCATAAATTCCTGGTCTAGGGATCAAACCTGATCCACAGTAGTGACAACCCTGGCTCCCTAATTCACTAAGCCACCAGGGAACTCTTCTCTTTAAATTATAATTATCAACAACCTGATGCTTAAAAAATAAGCAAAAAATCTGAATGGACATTTTCCCAAAGGAGACATACAGATGGTCAAAAGGCACATGAAAAGATGTTCAATATCACTAATCATCACCAGGGAAATGCAAATCAAAACCACAAGGAGATGGAGTTCCTGCTGTGCAACAGGATCGATGGTGTCTCTCCAGTGGCAGAGATGCAGGTTTGATTCCCGGCCTGGCACAGTGGGTTAAGGATCCGGCATTGCCACAGTTATGGCATCGATCACAACTGCAGTCAGATCTGATCCCTGGCCTGGGAATTCCATATGCCACGGGGTGGCTAAAAAAGGGAGGGAAAGAAAAACAACAGGATGAGATACCACCTCACACCTGTCAGGACAGCTATTATCAAAAAGACCACAAATGATAAATGTTGGTGAGGATGTAGAGAAAAAGGAGCCCTTGTACACTGTTGGAAGGATTGTAAATTTGATGCAGCTACTGTGGAAAACAATATGGAGTGTCCTCAAAAAATTAAAAATAGGACAACCATATGATTTAGTCACTCCACTTCTGTGCATTTTTCCAAAGAAAACAAAAACACCAATTAGAAAAGATTTATGCATCCCTATGTTCACTGCAGCATTATTCACAATAGCCAAGATTTGGAATCAACCTGTGTCCAGTGGTAGATGAATGGCTGGAGGAGATGTGGTATATATATTTATACAACAGAATATTAGTCATAAAAAGTGACATCAAGTCTTTCCCTTTGCAACAACAGGGATGGATCTAGAGGGTATTATGCTAAGTGAAATAAGTCAGACAAAGAAAGAAAAATACTGTACGATCTCACTTATAAGTGGAATCTAAAAAACAAAACAAAAACAGATTGATAGATACAGAGAATACACTGCTGGTCATCAGCTGGGCAAAATAAAGAGGATGAGGAGGAACAAACTTCCAGTTATAAAATCAATAAGCCACAGGGATATAATATACAGCAGACGGCATATGGTCAATGATATCGTAATGACTTTATATGGAGACACATGGTATCTTAGATTTAATGTGGTGATCATTTTATAGTGTGTATAAATGTCAAATCACTATGTAGTACAACTGAAACTAACATAATATTGTACATCAACTACATTTTAATAAAAATTATAATTATCATACGCTGAAGCACATGACAATAAACTAGCAAAGAGTGAACTAACAGGGGTCTTTATCCTATTTCCCTAAATCCTTAATACAGCACTTAATTCTAATGGGGAGTTTTCTTCAGGTAAAAATGAACCTCTTTCTTCAAAAATAAAATGGTTTTGGAGTTCCGGTCGTGGCGCAGTGGTTAACGAATCTGACTAGGAACCATGAGGTTGCAGGTTCGATCCCTGGCCTTGCTCATTGGGTTAAGGATCCGGCGTTGCTGTGAGCTGTGGTGTAGGTCACAGACACGGCTTGGATCCCGCATTGCTGTGGCTCTGGCATAGGCCGGTGGCTACAGCTCCAATTGGACCCCTAGCCTGGGAGCCTCCATATGCTGTGGGAGCGGCCCTAGAAAAGGCAAAAAAAATACCAAAAAAAAAAGTTTTTTTAAAAAGCAGTTTGCAAATTCTGCTGATGCTTAAAAGGAAAACGTCAGAAAGATGGCTGTCCAGAATCCTGCAGATGTGATGACCGCAGGCTATTCTGTGTGGCAAATCTGAGGAAATGAACTTTGTGTAACTTCAATAACTGTGATAATTCACAGGAGGATCATCTGCCTTGAGAGATGTTTAAAGCCAAGAGGTACATAATCGATAGCTATTAACAAGTCAGACTCAGAATTATTGTCCCCCATGCAATCCTGAAGAATAAATTCCTTGGGGGCAGGGGCCGTGTGTGGGTAGATTGGTAAATAACTCTACTTTATGCTTCTTTTGGAAATACCACCAGCCACTGCACCTAACACAAGACCAGAGAGAAAGTACCCAGCACACATCTGCAGATTCAATGATTTTTTTTTTTTTTTTTTGCTGTTTAGGGTGGCATATGGAGCTTCCCAGGCTAGGGGTCCAATCAGAGCTATAGCTGCCGGCCTGCACCAGAGCCATAGCAACGCCAGATCCAAGCCACGTCTGAAACCTACACAACAGCTCATGACAACGCCAGATCCTTAACCCACTGAGCGAGGCCAGGGATCGAACCTAGTCAGATTCATTTCCACTGAGCCACGATGGGAACTCCCAGATTCACTGATTGATGACAAACATCAAGATAGCTACTGGGAGTTCCTGTTGTGGCTCAGTGGTAATAAACCCAACTAGTATCTATGAGGACATAGGTTTTATCCCTGGCCCCACTCAGTGGGTTAAAGATCCAGGGTTGCAGTGAGCTGCAGTGTAGTTTGCAGATGCGGCTTGGATCCTGTGTTGCTGTTGCTGTGGCTGTGGTGCAGGCCAGCAGCTATAGCTCCTATTTCAACCACTAGACTGGGAACTTCCATATGCCACGGGTGCAGCCCTAAAAAGCAAAAAAGATGGCTGCTCTTGTCCACATGAAGGAATCTGATTATCCTTGAACGTATTCAGTGGCCACTGGTACAAATAACCTTATAACATCCAAGAAATGTAAACTGTCTCAATGTTGTGTTCGATCTTTGTCAATCTGATAGGTGGAAATTTTAAAATTTATACGCCTTATAGGAGCATGATTCATAATAACCAAAAGATGGAAAAAAACCCAAATGTCCATCAATGGATAAATGAATAAATAAATTGCGATGCATAAATAAATGTAATACTACTCCATCATAAAAAGAAAGAAAGTTCTGAAACACACTACAGCTTGGAAGGACCTCAAAAACATGATGCTAAATGAAAAAACCTGGACACAAGGGTCACATATTACATGAATCCATTGATGTGCTATATCCAGAAGAGGCAAATCCAGAGACAGAAAGCAGAAGCAGAGGAGGAAGCAGGCAGTGATTACTTAATGGGTGCAGAGTGTTTTTCTGGGGCCAATGAATAACTTTGAAACAGAGAAAACTGATGTTTGCACAGTGTTGTGAATATACTAAATATCACTGAATCATACATTTTAAAATGATAATTATATGTTATGCGAATTTCACCTCAACTTAAAAAAATACATATATTCCCAGCAGTGTAGGAGGATACTTACACTAAGAAGAGTAGTTTCCCACAGGCCCTTTTTCTCTTGTGCCCGAGGCACACAGAAGTTCCCAGGCCAGGGATCAAACTCACACCATGCAGTGACCTGAACTACAGCAATGATGATGCCAGATCCTTAACAGCTAGGCCACCAGTGAGTGCCTCCTCAAAAAATAGCCTTTCATTTGGGGCATGTAAGCAAAACCTTAGACCTGTGTGATCCAGAATTTCTAGTGATTGGAATTTATTCTAAGGCAGTGGTTGGTTCTCAGCAAAGGCAGTTTCCTCCCCAGAACATTTGGCAATGTCTGGAGACAGTTTTGTTTGTTGCAGTGGGGAGATGCTACTGGCATCTAGTGGAAAGAGGCCAGGGATGCTGCTACACATTCCACTGTGCACAGGACAGGCCCACAAGAAGGAACTGTCCAGGCCAGAATGTCAGTAATACGGAGGTACCAAGGCTGAGAACCCATCTTAAGAAAATAATCAGGAGTTCCTGTCGTGGCTCAGTGGAACCAAATCTGACTAGATTCCCTGAGGACGCAGGTTCAATCCCTAGCCTCGCTCAGTGGGTTAAGGATCCGGTGTTGCCATGAGCTGTGGTATAGGTCACAGACACAGCTCAGATCTGTCATGGCTGTGGTGTAGGCCAGCAGCTACAGCCTGTGATTCGACCCCTAGCCTGGGAACCTCCATATGCTGCAGGTGTAGCCCTAGGGGAAAAAAAAAAAAAATCAGGCAAGTACACAGTGACACAGGGGCACAGACATTCACTTTAGCAGGTTCACTGTTACATTTTTATAAAATAGCAAAAATCTGTAAATAGTCCAAATGTTCATCAAAGAGTAACCAAATAGACTAGGATTCATCCATCTATCGGAATAACAAACAACAATAAAGACAATGATGTAGATACACACAGAAAGTCCTTTAATTTAGGAATACATTAGGCTTTACTTGTTGATAAATGTAATTGTTTAAAAAAATAAAAAACAAAAAATAATTATAATTGTTGACCAGTCAAAATGACAGTGCTCACCTGTTGGTAGTGGGCAAAGTCAACTAGCTTTCTGCCCCAGCTTCGTCCACACGTCTGCAGTTCCCTGCACAGTGCCAGGCACATAGTAGGTGCTCAATAAGTCTTGGATGAATGAATATCTCTGAACATCCATTAAAGTTCAAGTTTTTAAGGAAAAGTTCTGGACAAGGAAAATATTTCCGTTTTGAAATGCTTTGCTTTATGTTTTTTTATAATTCAATTCTGAAGACAACTAATTGGACATGTTAGATGCTTTCATTGCTTTCATTGTTCTAAAGATCTAAATCCACCCAGCTCTTTGACATAATGGACTTATCCAAAGATATACAAACCTACTTAGAAAATCCAAATTCACATTAGGAACATTCAACCACAAGCACAGTTTCGACGATCCAGTTATCAAGCATCTGTCTGCATTTGGGTACCATAAAAAAGACTTTCCATATCGACTCAGTTATTGACATTAACTGGCTAGAGGTCCTTGATGTGTGTCATTAGAGGGAGGAACAACTCAGTCTGTCATTGACAACACAGTTAGCAGAAAAACAATCCATGAGCTTGCTATTCCCAAACTACTGGAAAGCTGCTATTCTCTTAAGGGCTCTTAAAAACAATAAAAACAACGAAAATAGTTTTGAGTATCACCTTGGGAACAAAAGAGTAAACCCAAGAACAATTTTCCATTTGACACAGTGGAGCATCTTGTATATTGTTTTAGTTTCTCTGTCCCTTCTGAGCTCCATGCCTCCTACCTTGGGAAAATTAAATAAGGAATTTCCACCAGCATTTAGTCCTGATGGGCCACATGTAAAATCTCCCGGCAGGACTCAGGCGAGCAGGGAGGCTGTGAAGTGCAGAGTCTCAGCTCTAATTCCTACAGGGCAGCACGTCTCACACCCGACCACCCCCCTCATCAGGGAGGTGAGAGGAGCCTGCGTCAGATGGATGGAGGGACCCACTGTCTCTCAGCTCCCAAAGTGCCAGAGCCGAGTCACCACCTGACCCTCCAGATTTTTATTTTATTTTTTGTCTTTTTGCCATTTCTTGGGCCGCTTCCGTGACATATGGAGGTGACCAGGCTAGGGGTCAAATCAGAGCTGTAGCCGCCAGCCTATGCCAGAGCCACAGCAACGCAGGATCCAAGCCAAGTCTGCAACCTACACCACAGCTCATGGCAATGCCAGATCCTTAACCCACTGACCAAGGCCAGGGATCAAACCCGCAACCTCATGGTTCTTAGTCGGATTCGTTAACCACTGAACCACGACAGGAACGGCCTGGTCCTCTAGATTTTTAGAAGAAAATGGAAATTTTGATTCTTATCTAAATGCCTTTGCTCTTTTTTCTCTTAATTCCTAATTAGATATCTTAAAACACTCTCAAATGCCTCTGTGGTCCACTGGTGTGCAAACTCTGAGCATCTTACCTTGAGGTTGAGGCTGCCTTCAATTCTTTCCACTCCTGAGAAGTCACCTGAACAGAGGGACAAATTGCTATCCTACCCTTTGGCTTAAATTTGCTTTTCATCATTATCTCATGAGTTTCCTAATTCAATTCCAGGGGAAAGTCCCCTCTTAAGACTAAGTAGTGGTCTTCTCTCCAGATCCCTTCCGTGTTTGGAAGGCACATTAATTACACCCCTGAAATCAATTTTCCCCTCTAGTCAACTGGATAATAGAATTACAGACCCTATTCCTAGAAAGGGCACATAGAAAAATATTAGATTATCATATCTGATTCCCCTGCCCCATATTACCCTAAATTCCAACAGAGGTGGGGCAGCCAGCGCAGACCTGAAACCAGACTGGCTGGAGCACAACATGAATGGCTGACCCTCAGCAGCCTGAGAGCAGAGAGGAATGATGAGCTAGCTGTTCCCCCAGAGACACTCCAGTGTCCCTACCCTACATGCCCAGCCCTCAGCCTGCACCCCTATACCTCTCCAGCATTCCTCTCCACCGCTAAGCTTCCTGTGTCAAACACAGAGAACATCTCCAGGTGATTTCTCCATCCCGGAGAGGCTTGCAGGGCCCGAAGGAGCACACACAAACCTCCCTATAAGCAGAAGGGATCCAACTTGATGGTTATACACAGCACACAGCATCAAGGTGAAAAATAAGATTCACATCTGTCCCAAAGAGGTCTTTTCTACCCTCTAACTTGAGGCAGCCAATGATGAAGCTGAATGCCTTGCAAGACGCTTAGCTCCCCACCATGGGAGGCATTCAAGCACCCGCTGTCAGTGCAGAAGTCTCTGACTGCACGCCCGGGTGGGAGGCTGGACCTTGTGGCCATCCAGCCATTACTTTCAACCACAAAGCCTTATACTCGCACAGTGTTTGATGGGAATAAAGTGCTTGTGCCTACGCCACCTGTCTTGTAATGCTCACAGGAACTCTGAAGGGAAGCTTTTATGCTCTTTCGACCGAGGAGGGAGTGGAGGCTTAGAGAGGTTAATTTAACACAGAAGAGAGAAGACTTCTTGGAGAAGGTCAACTTCCAGCTGAGTCCAAAGCCCGGCATCAGGGCAGAGGTTATGAGGGGCACGTTGGGAGAACAGTAAATGGACCCAAACCTATGTTTTCCAAGGCACTCTTGTTATTAGATCCCACCAAGCCCCCAGCTCTCCAGCTGCATGGATCTACCATTGGTGGCTTTGGGAAGCTTCATCCCAAAAGACACTTCTTTTTGGCACCTAAAGACTAGAGCAGGCATGATGAGAGGACCCAGACAGCCGTAGGGCAGAGGAGATGGCAGCCTAACAAGACCACATCTAAAGGCAGTCAGCTCCCATTCTTAATCTCGGAGAGACAGCAGTGAGGGATGGCTTGGAGTGAGATCTTAATCCTCTGCTCAGGACTTGAACCTGGGCAGCCCAGGTGAAGACAGGAATCCTAGCCACCAGACTAGCTAGAGGCTAAGAGCCGAATTGCCCTGATTCTTGCCCCCTGTTGAAAGCAAGAATGATTCCAATATTCTCAAGGAGGCAAAGACTGTAAAGGTTAAGTGTAAAACATATTGTTAGAAACACAATAGAACACGTGGGAGAGCACACAGAGAAGCTGTCTGTTTATCTAAGGCAGAAGCTAAGCAGTTAATTTGCTCCCAAAGGAGGAGCGTGCATGGCGGGCATTCCCCTGAACCAGTAACATGCCAGAGAGATGATTTAAACCACTTATATAGGACAGTTCTTCCAGGTCCTTGTTTTCCTTTGGCCATTTATCTTATTTCTCACGCCTGCCCAGACCCAAGGCCCTCCCCGAAGTGCGTGCACCTCTTTTGGCCAAGATGGATTCCAGAGCAAAGGGTTCTGGGAAGGTATCAGGATGGATGTCCTGGAGCCCTCTCCCTTTTTGATCCCTAGAAGTGTTTCTGCATATGTGTAATTGGGGAGGTCTCCTTGACCCCCAGAGCGATTGATATGGTCATCTTGTCTTTTTCTTCCTCCAGTAGAGCTCAGCTCCTACCATTAACTTTCTCCTTAAAGTATCAAAGGGGAGCAAGACCCAATTTACTCAGCCGAACAAGCCCCAGCTGTTCTCAGCCCAGGGGCCCATCTACCTCCTACCTCATTCTCATCAAACCCTATTGCTTCACACGTTGCGTGACCTGCTGGGGCCCCTGAAAGCTTCTGAGTTTGTATGACATTGCATGGCAGTGCGGGGACCCCTCAGGGGGAGGGATGCAACAGGCAAGAGATAAGGGAAGCCTAAACCAAGACAACGACACTGAGCACGGCTGGGAGGCCTGCGGGGAACGCTTCAGGGTGGAATGAATGGGATTAGGACAGAGGGGGCAGGGCAGGGTGGGGGCGCTAGGACAGGAGGCAGCCCCTCAGGATAGGGGGAGTTTTATTCTCTTGCTAATAATGTCGCATCCCTGCAGAGTTGTTCTTCCTGTTGTTCTAGGAGAAAGGTCAGAGCTAAAGACCCATCTCTGAGAGTTTTCTGCATAAAGATTACATCTGAAGTCATTTGCACAGATGTAACCAGCAAAAAGAGCCAGCGACTGCACAAAGCAGAAGAAACAGGTTCTGAGCCTTTTGATCTCCTACCACATATCCTTCCAGGAAGCTCCTTTCTGTTCATTGGCTCAGGCAGAGCTGTCTGAGGGGACAGAACCAGAGGAGCCTCAGAGATCCAGGCGCAGGGATGTGGATTAAGCACCATCCTTGGAAAGAGCAAATTTGCACCATTTTTATTCTTCAGTGACTCTGCTCAGGAACCAAGCTTTGGGGAGTGTGGGGGGTGCGTAGCGATCCACAGATGGATTTCTAGGAAGGGCCTCCCAAGATCACAGCAAAGGGGGTAATAATATTCCCATTTTCCAGATGAAAGTTAAGAGTCTGGGTCCAGACAACTTGGCAGGACCTAGAATGACTCAAGCTCCCCTATCTCAGAAGTCTTCCTGGCCTGACTGTGGGGACATTTCCACAGGCCAACCCCTTATAGGGCTGAGCCCTCCACAGCCCTATATGCATATGCAGCTTTTCACACAGTAAAACACTCATTACTTTGCATCTTCATTTCTTTTGTTGCAATTTAATTTTTTATTTCCGACGTCCTTGTGTATGTCAGTCTCAGGCCACATGTGACCCTAGATGGCCGGACAATTTGCATTATGCCCACTTGCCACCAGTTTCATCCAAATTAACATCCTCGATGTGATGTGAAATGTAACTATAGCTTATGTTTTGTTTTGGGTTTTTTTTTTTGCCTTTTGTCCTTTTAGGGCTGCACCTGAGGTATATGGAGGTTCCCAGGCTAGGGGTCTCATTGGAGCTGTTGCTGCCGGCCTACACCACAGCCACAGCCACGCCAGATCTGAGCTGCATCTGCGACCTACAGCACAGCTCACGGCAACACCGGACCCTTAACCCACTGACCGAGGCCAGGGATGGAACCAGAAACCCCATGGTTCCTAGTCGGATTCATTTCCCCTTCACCATGACGGGAACTCCTATTGCTTATCTTTAATGTGATAATAATGTTTGGAAGACTGCCAGAAACAAAGGTCGAGGTTGTGTTGCATCACAAGGATGCACTTGGCACATTCCACGCACATCGGAAATCTACAATGAGCATCCCCCGAAAGAAAGCATCCAATGAGAGGGAGGGATAGTTCTCCTTAGCAAAACCAAGGTGCCTGATCTTAACCATTTATCTGGAGACAACCATGCTGATTCTGGGGGAGGGTTTTGCATGGGAGCTCACATGCGACCACTCGTTTATTCTCAGCAGATGACACCATGAAGCCCAGAGGGTCTCTCGCCTCGTCTTCTCAAATCCACGCAGAGACAATGGGGAGACCAATTGTAGAGCAAACACTTAGGGATGGGTTTGAAGCCATGCTCAAAGTTTAGTCCAATGTTCAAGCAACTCCTAAGTGATTGCCAAGTCAATAAGCAACCAACCAACCTTGAACTCAAAAACGCTCTTGGAGAATTTTAAAATACATCCCTTGGGAATGAGGGATTTCAAAAAAATCTCTGGAGTCAAAAACCTGCCACACACCCTGTGCACCACAGCCACGGCCCACGGCAATGAAGAGTGCCCACCACCTTGTTTCTGGGCTCCCTAATGGGGTCTGCGAAGGTGGCTTCCCAGTGAAGGAGACCAAGACAAGGGAGGCTTAATGAGTTAATGTTTTCAAAGGCTTTGTAAGCACTTTGATGGGAGCAGATGCAGCACTACAAAGCAGCCTTTCATCTTCCCAGTCTCTCTCTTCCTACCCTGCTAATCCTAACCAACCCCACCAAGACTACTGCCTCCAAGAGGAGAGGACCGCAGGCAGCCAGCTCACAGAACATGACCTACTGGCCTCCCAAGGTCTCTAATCCTTTGCCTAATGCGCCTTGGCTAATTTTGCTCAAACAGCATCCTCAGCGGCACAGGCAGCCGTGCTTTGATGCTCTGCTCTGCGTCTTCTGAGGAAGCACAGAAAACCTTCTGCAGGAAAACAAATGCAAATAGATTCTAATCACCAGGAAGAGCTCAATTAGAGCCAAGTTCAGCACTCTTCTAAGATGTTGCTATTTTCCCCCTGGCTTAGCCCCAACACAGCTCTTTTGAAGGGATCTGTGACCTTGGGAGAGGCTTGGCAACAGGAACCCTTCCAGGGAACCAGCAAACTTCCCACGCATCTTGGATGTCTGAGGGCTGCTGGTTACTAGAGATGGTTGAGTTTAAAGCCAATCTCCCTTCTTGCATACCCACCACAATGCTGTCAGCACTAGAGTAGAACAGGGCTCGGTGAAGATCTGTACGTGGCTACAGGTCCAAAGGGCTCTCGGCCATACACTGCCACGGAATCATGACCATGCACAGAGTCAGCTGCTCTGTCAGCCTGCAAGGAGCAGGTTCCTACCAAGCAACCTCAGGTCATGACAGGTCAGAGTCTGACAGCTGGGGAGTGGGCAGGACAGGAAGCATGGCCAAATGCCAGGCACTCTTTTCTTTTTAACTGAGGTATAGTTAATTTACAATGTTGTGTTAGCTTCAAGTGTACAGTAAAGAGATTCAGTTATACACACACACACACACACACACGTATATACACATTCTCTTTCAGATTCTTTTCCAATATATATTATAAGATATTGAGTATAGTTCCCTGAGCTATAAGGTAAGTCCTTGTTGTTTACCTATTTCACGCATAGTAGTGTATACATGGTAAGCCCAAACTCCAAATTCATCTCCTCTCTCCCCCGCAATCCCCTTTGGTAACCATAAGTTTGTTTTCTATGTCTCCGAGTCTATTTCTGTTCTGTGAATAAGTTCATTTGTACCATTTTTTAATTTTTATTTTATTATTTTTTAGGGCTGCACCTGTGGCATATGGAAGTTCCCAAGTGAGGAGTCAAATCTGAGCTGCAGCAACGGGCGACATCACAACCACAGCAACACTGGATCCAAGCCACTCAAGCTGCACTCGAAGCAATGCCAGATCCTTAACCCACTGATTGAGGCCAAGGATTGAACCTGTGTCCTCATGGATACTAGTCAGGTTCTTAACCCGCTGAGCCACAACAGGGACTCCCAGCATGTATTTTTTTCAAATTAGAGTTTTGTCTGAATATATGCCCAGGAATGAGATTGTTGGATCAGATGGCAACTCTATTTTTAGTTTTTTGAGGAACCTCCATACTGTTTTCTACAGTGGCTGCACCAGTTTGCATTTCTCCAGCATTCATTGTTTGTGACCTTTGTGACCAGCCATTCTGACTGGTGTGAGGTGATAACGTCATTGTGGTTTTGATTTGCATTTCTCTAATAGTTAGTGATACTGAGCATCTGTTCATGTGCCTGTTGATCATCAGGAACTATTTACTTTCTTTCTTTCTTCCTTCCTTCCTTCTTTCTTTTGGCCTCACTTGCAGCATATGGAAGTTTCCAGGCCAGAGATCAAACCCACACTATGGCAGTGACACCACCAGATCCTTAACTGCCAGGCCACCAGGGAACTCCCTGGCACTATTTTCTGAACTCAGATCTCAGTACCTACTCCACGTCAGCTGTGCAATCTTGGCAGTAATTTCTTTACAATCCTGCAGGTAGACACTATTGCTATCTCTAGTTTGTAAAGGAAGCAATCCTCACATTATCTCAAAGCCTTAGGAAAAGAGAGGAAATACTTAGCACAGTAGTCAGTGCTCAGCAAATGCTGGCACATATGATGCCGTCTGCTGCTTTTTCGTTTGTTTTGTTTTTTTGCCTTTTTTAGGGCCGCTCCCTCTGCAAACAGAGGCTCCCAGGCTAGGGGTCTAATTGGAGCTGTGGCTGCTGGCCTATGTCAGAGCCACAGCAAGGTGGGATCCAAGCCACATCTGTGACCTACACCACAGCTCACAGCAATGCAGATCCTTAACCCACTGAGCAAGATGAGGGACCAAACCCGAAACCTCATGGTTCCTAGTCAGGTTCCTTAATCACTGAGCCACAACGGGAACTCCTCCTGCTGCTGTTAGTGACACTGATGTGGTAGAACATGTTGACAAGAATTCTGAAAAAGAGCTAGTGGCCAGACATCTTAGGAAAAGCAGCATAATCCTCCTCTGGGGGTCTGACAAGACACTTTTCTGTGGGATCTTTCAGAGTCATTAACATGTTAAAGGCATGTTTAAATTTACTCGCCTATTTTTTGCTACAAAGAATATCTGTATATATGCATGACTGGGTCACTTTACTGTACGGTGGAAATTGGCACAACACTGTAAATCAGCTATACTTTAATAAAGAATACCTAGAAACATCTCGATACAGGAACGGTCTGAAGATCAAACTGAGAAATGCTGAAATGGAGTTCCTGTCATGGTTTTGTGGTTAATGAATCTGACTAGTATCCATGAGGACGTGAGTTCGATCCCTGGCCTCACTCAGTGGGTTAAGGATCCGGCATTGCCATGAGGTGTGGTGCAGGTGGCAGATGCAGCTCAGCTCTTGTGGTCCTGTGGCTGTGGTGTAGGCCAGCAGCTGTAGCTCTGATTCAAACCCTAGCCTGGGAACCTCCATATGCCACGGGCGCAGCTCTAAAAAGACAAAAAAGAAGAAAGAAGAAAAAAAAAGAAATGCAGAACTAGCACATTCTCAGCCCCTCCCCCTCTCCCCCATATAAAATACACACACTCCCCAGGTACACAAGACCTCACACAGCAGGAGGCAGGAGCTGGGCAGGGTGGCAAGAGGGGTCTGCCCAGCTCACAACACAGGCACTGACTTTCTCTCTGGCTCACCTCGTCTTCCCTCCAGGTGGACTCATTCCAGGCTGAAGGCTGTTGCCATTTATCTCCTATGCTGTTTTTGGACTTAGTAAATTTGGGGGTTTAGTTTTGTTTTTGTGTTTTAATATCTAATCTAACTACATCTCTCTGTTTTAAATAAAAAACAAAACCTTGTAAATTGGACTGAGACAACTGAGTTGTTCATTCCATCAATTTCATCTTCGCAACCTTTTAAAAAAAATAAATTGGGTCAGTTTATTCACTCTCCTAATATCTGCAGCACCAACTGACAGATTTCCTTGTTATAAAAAAATCTAAGGTAGGAAAGTGCTTCTCCCCAAGATGGAATTTTTTAATAAATGGCAGCAGGGCAGAGTCATCGCACGCAAGACCCCACCTGGAAGAGGTGAGCTATAGGCCCCCTCTGGAATATCCCTTGCACTGTTTGTTGGGCAAAAAGAGGCCTTAGAGCCTACCAGCCGGACGTGGCAACTTCCAATTTATCTTTCTGTTCCTAACCTTCTAAACCTCCGTGCAGGGTCTAGAGTCCTGCCTACCTCACCAGTGACTGCAGATTTTTCCAATGGTTTCAAAAAAACACCCTTAGAGGAGTTCCCATCATGGCTCAGTGGGTTAAGGATCCAACGTTGTCTCTTTGAGGATGTGGACTTGATCCCTGCCCTTACTCAGTGGGTTAGGAATCTGGCATTGCCATAGCTGTGGCATAGGCCATAGCTGCAGCTCCGCTTCAACCACACTGTCCCAGGTACTTCCATATGCTGCAGGTGTGGCCATAAAAAAAATAAAGAAAAAAAAAAGATACTTAGAAACTCGAGTCCATATCCTAAAGATGAAAAGCAGAAAATCAGCATTTTAAACCCCCTATGCCTTGGTCTTCTGAGTTTTCACCATTAGCAGAAAACTCAGACTTATGCCCATATGCGACTTTCCTAAGGATAAGCTGGTGATATGACTTGGAACAGAGAGTGGCATGCTAAAAAGGAGTCCCCATTGCATAAACAGTAGCAATATTTTTTGGACCTGTCACCTAAGGCAAAGAAAACAAAAGCAAAATAAACAATTGGGACCTAATTAAACTTAAAAGCTTTTGCACAGCAAAGGAAACCATGGACAAGATGAAAAGATAACCCACTGAATAGGAGAAAATATTTGCAAATATGATAAGGGGTTAATATCCAAAACACATAAAAAGCTCAAAAATAACCCAATTTAACCATTAAAAAAAAAAAAAGACAACTTACAGAATGGGAGAAAATAGTTTCAAATGGTGCAACTGACAGGGGCTTTAATCTCTAAAACACACAAACAACGTATACAACTCAACAGCAAAAAAGCCAACAAGCCAATGGAAAAATGGGCAAAAGACCTGAATAGACATTTCTCCAAAGAAAATATACAGATGGCCAACAAGCACATGAAAAAATGCTCAACATCACTGATTATTAGAGAAATGCAAATCAAAACTATCATGAGATACCACCTCACACCAGTCAGAATGGCCATCATTAATAAATCCACAAATAACAAGTGCTGGAGGGGGTATGGAGAAAAGGGAACCCTCCTGCACTGTTGGTGGGAATGTAAACTGGTACAGCCACTATGGAGAACAGTTTGGAGATACCTTAGAAATCTATACAGAGAACTTCCATACGACCCAGCAATCCCACTCTTGGGCATATATCCAGACAAAACTTTCTTTGAAAAAGACACATGCACCTGCATGTTCATTGCAGCACTATTCACAATAGCCAAGACATGGAAACAACCCAAATGTCCATAGACAGAGGAATGGATTAAGAAGACATGGTACTTATACACAATGGAATACTACTCAGCCATAAGAAAGAACAAAATAATGCCATTTGCAGCAACATGGATGGAACTAGAGACTCATACTAAGTGAAGTAAGTCAGAAAGAGAAAGACAAATACCATATGATGTCACTTATATCTGGAAACTAACATAGGGCACAAATGAACCTTTGCACAGAAAAGAAACTCATGAACTTAGAGAACAGACTTGTGGTTGCCAAGGGGGAGGGGGATGGATTGGGAGGGACTGGGAATTTGGGCTTAATAGATGCAAACTATTGCCTTTAGAATGGATAAGCAATGAGATCCTGCTGTATAGCACTGGGAACTACATCTAGTCACTTATGATGGAGCATGATAATGTGAGAAAAAAAGAATATATACTGGACCACCTACAGTAGAAAACTGACAGAACACTGCAAACCAGCTATAATGGAAAAAATAAAATTAAAAATCCTCATTAAAAAAACCCAATTTTAAAAATAGGCAGAAAACCTGAAAAGACATTTCTCAAAGAAACCATACAGATGCACTCCAGTGTTCCCAGCAGCATTATTTACAAGATATGGAAGCAACCTAAGTGTCTATTAACAGATGAATGGATAAAGAAGCTGTGATATATTTATATAGACACAATGGAATACCACTCAGCCATAAAAAAGAATGAAATTTTGCCATTTGCAATAACACGGATGGACTTGGAGGGTATTACCCTGAGTGAAATAAGTCAAACAAAGAAAAAAAATACTATATATCACTTATATGTGGAAGCTAAAAATGAAAAACTAGCAAATATAAAAGAAAGAGATTCACAGAGAACAAACCAATGGGGGAAGGGGAGGTGGGAAAGGGACAGTATAGGGTGGGGGATTAAGAGGTACAAACAACTATGTATAAAATAAATAAGCTTCAAGGATATATTGTAAAACAAGGGAAATATTTTATAATAACTATATTTTATAATGCTATAAATTTTGTGTTTAAAATATTTATAATAACTATAAATGGACCATGTTTAAAAATCATGCATCGCTATGGTGTATACCTGAAACATATGTAATAGTGTATCAACGATACCTCAATTAAAAAAAGGGGGGGAAGGAGTCTCAATTGGCTCATCCACTTGGTCCCTAGGTGGGGTATGGGGTCCTTGCTACAGTTCTTTCCCGCACCCCAAATTCGGTTTATATCGTCAGGTCTGTCCCAGCAAAGCCAATAAAAGGGTTAAGAGTTCAGTCTCTGGAGTCAGCCGGCTCTAAGCTGGACTTTCAGTTGTGTGACCCAAGGTGGACAGCCTAACATCCCTGAGGCTCACTGGCTCACACTCGCAAAAGAAGGCACTAACAATTGTCCCACAAGCCAACTTGTCCCCCAAGTTCTTCCTTCAGTGCCTGGAACATAGTAACTGCCAGCCAACATTTACTGAGGATGGAATAACATCATCACTAGTAATTAGTCAGTGGGCACTTAATTGCCCCAAAAGAGAGAGGGAGAAAGAAAAGGTTTAGAATTAATCAAAAAAGTAACATAAGGAGAGAGCCCTGGCACTGACGTCCTCTGGCTTTGTCCTGGTGAACGTGTGAAAGGGGCAGGATGGGAACCATTCCACAGGTGGGGGAATCTGGGAAATGGGAAGGGATTTGCCCAAGGCCACATGGGCCAGGCGGCAGAAAATCCAGGTCTGGGGTCCAGATCTTCTGCTCCCCAATTCTCCATTCCTCCCACTAGATTAAGTTGTTTCCTGCAACACATCTTGAGTTCTATTCTTCATAACCTTTCCAGAGGACCAGTTTTGTAACCCAGCAGCTCAGAGGGCAGGTTCGCTAACCTTGGGAGGAGCCAAAAGTGACCACCTACACAGGAGCCCCTCATCCTGGCCCCCCAATTCCCCTGCTCTTCAGTGTAGACAGTGAGACAAGATTTTCCCCAAAAAGGTGCCTCCCGACACCTTTTCTCGCCACCCTGCTCCATTTACAACCACCAGCCCTGCCCAGGGGATGGGAGATCTGGACCAAAGTCCTGGGCCCATTCCATTAGAAAACTGGTGACTCTGAGAATAGGTTAAATGGTAATGAAAAAGAGTCAAGACTAAAAAAAAATTTCCTAGGTAGTGACTTCAGATCTAACAGGGCCTGTCAGACTTTTGAGAATAAAAGTGAAACATTTCTTAGGAAGTTATTATTGACCTGATATCAGGTTCCCCAGGGCAGTTGCTATAGGTGATGCCCTCATGACTGCTATGCTCTCCAACTTGAAACCTTTTTGACTCACCCTGAGATCACAGTGAAGTTTCCTAATTAAAGCCCTTCCTCTCCCCTCCAAGTCCTCATGACCACAATAAGACTCTTAGGATACTTTCCTTTTTTGTTGTTGTTGTTGTTGCTTTTTTAAGGCCCCACACCCGCAGCATATGGAGGATCCCAGGCTATGGGTCCAATCGGAGCTGTAAGCGGCCAGCCCACAGCACAGCCACAGGCAACGCACGAACCTCATTGCTCCTATTCGGATTCGTTTCCCCTGCATCATGATGGGGACTCCTTTGGCTTTCCTTGTTACTGCTTCCCTGCACAGCCCGGCACCACAGCTGGAAATCTTTCCCAAGGAAGGGCCCTTGCTTAAATGGCAGAGGGAAGGGTTTCTGAAACTTCCCTAACATTCCTACCCCCCAAAAAAATATCTGTGATCAAGTAGGTTTGGGAAATGCTGCTTATTCTACCCCTTTCCCACACATCCATCCTTTGGGAATTCACGATGCACACTGACACATGCACCCCACAGGAAAAGGGGTACACAGAACGCTTTCAGACACAGGGCCCTCCAAACTTATTTCACCACAAGTCCTTTTGACAGATAACACTGACAGAACTGCTCTTTCTTTCTTTCTTTTTTTTTTTTGTCCTTTTGCCTTTTCTAGGGCCACTTCCCGTGGCATATGGAGGTTCCCAGGCTAGGGATCTAATCAGAACCATAGCCACCAGCCTATGCCACAGCCACAGCAATGCAGGATCTGAGCTGCATCTGCAACCTACACCACAGTTCTCGGCAACACCAGATCCTTAGCCCACTGAGCAAGGCCAGGGATCAAACCTGCAATGTCATGGTTCCTAGTCGGATTCATTAACCACTGTGCCACAACGGGAACTCCAGCACTGCTCTTTCTTGAAATGCTCCTTGAGAAATATTTTCTTAGTAGTCAAGAGAAATTCCCTTACCTTTTCTGGGCCTAATACTTAAAGTGGCCAATACCCACACTGGGCAGGATTCTTGTGTGGATTAAAATGCTTAACACTGTGCAGGGCACAAAGGCAGCACTCAAGAAATAGTAGCACTCAAAAAAAAATTTTTTTTGAGAAATAATACATTCAATAAAGTACACAAATCTCAAGTGAAGAGTTTGATGAAATCACACACACACACACAATCCATGTAACCACCACCAAGATCATAAAAGAATCTCTCTAGCACACCAGAGTTCTTCCTCAAGCTCCCTTCCTGTAGAATAGCTCCCAACCAAAGATAACCAATTACTCTTTCTTCTATCATATAGATTAGGCTTGCCATTAAAAAAAAAATTCTATAAATAGAATTGAATGGATTCTGCTATTTTATATGTCTGGATTCTTATTTACTTTTTTGGCCACACCCATGCCATGTGTGGGTTCCCGGTCCAGGAATTGAAACTGCGCCGTTATCAGCAACCTGAGCCACTGCAGTGACAACATCAGAACTTTAACCCACTATGCCACTCCATATGAGAACTCCATATGTCTGGCTTCTTTCACTCAACACCATATCTGGGAAATTCACCCATGGCATATGTAATAGTCCAGTCAATGAAAACACCACAATTATGTATCCATTCCCCTGTTGGTAGAGGTTTAGGTTGTTGGCAGTTTGGAGCTAGTATGAACCACGCTGCTGTGAATCCATTTCTTGCAGGTCTACATGGCTGAGAGTAAAACTGCTGGGTCATAAGAGGCATGTGTGTGGAGAATTAATAGAGAGGCAATTATTATTTTTACCATGACCTAAATCGCCCCTTTAAGACATATTCCAATGACTACCAAGAAGCCTTAAACACTGTGGGATGATGGAAGGGTTTCCCAGGACATGGAACTAGAACCAGGAATGTCCCCCGGTAAACTGGTGAGTTGGTCACACTACCACCCAGGCTGCAGCACTCTCTCCTTGTCTGTATACCTTCGCCGATCATTTGACACTTCATGTGAGATAGCATGGGAGTTTTGCTAGGAGTTTCCCCACTTCCCTATCCAAGTTCCTTGGACGTAGGAGCTAGACCTCACACATCCTTTACTTTCTCTCAATGCCCAGCAGAACGCCTCACATAGAGCACTCTACAGATAAGTCCCTGGGGGATGTTATTATACTCAGACATATCATAAATAGTGAAAAGACTTAGACATTAACCCTTCTGAAATCAACTCAAAGCATGTCAGCAAAGCTGTATTATTCCTACTGCATAATCTTCCCTCTACCAGTGGTTAATCCTAATAGCACACCAGAATCTCCTTGGGTGTTTCCCTTTCTTTTTTTCTTTTTTGGGGCAGCAGCTGTGGCACATGGAAGTTCCCTGGTTATGGGTTGAATCAGAGCTACAGCTGCCAGCCTACACCACAGCCATAGCAACGCCAGATCCAAGCTGCATCTGAGACCTACGCCACAGCTCACGGCAACGCCAGATCTTTTAACCCACTGAGCGAGACCAGGGATAGAACCTGCATCCTCATGGATACTAGTTGGGCTCCTTACTGCTTAGCCACATGGGAGCTTCCTTCTTTTAAATCACCTATGCCTGAACTGATTCTAGACCAGTTAATTCAGAATCTTGTGAGGATGGGGGTTGGGGGGAGGCTAGGCATAAGGTTTTTTTAAGTGGACCAAGTGATTCTAAAGCTAAGGGCTGAGAGACATCGTCTGTCTAATGCCCTATCCTTGTCATCTTACAGAGCTGGCATGGAGAAAGAACAGAAAGGGGCTAAAATAATGACCCTACATGCTTGGTCTCTGGAAATGGCTGGGTAATATACTGCAGTACTCAAACTCATGTGTATTCACCGCAAACACCATGAGTGATGAGCCTGAAATAATTTCACCTTCATCTTCCATGGAAATTATCCTTAAACTCTCTAGAAGCTAAGGTGCTGGGTAAACATGAGATATTCATACACTTCCATGATCTCTAAAATAGTATCTTCTGAGAGCCTTCTATAGTCCTGCCATTTTCTACATCCTTAAAAAATTCACAAATTGGATGTGGAGAGAGACCCAATCTCTTTCCTGAAGCACCCAGATGCTCTAATACATACTGTAGAAAAATACCTGTAGACCAACATTTCTGTCTTGAGAGAAGTGATTTAGCTTTACTATTGTCAGTATTTGCTTTAATATTTTCAGATCTTTCCATATGACATTATGCAGTTAATTTCACAGTGTAAGCACTTACCTAACATAACCGGTGCATAGCAGCCTCCCCTCCAGAAAGGCTTTTAGGTGATGGTGTTCAATAGAGCAGATTTCCCCCTCCCCTCATCGCAGCATCCCGCTATCAGCAAATTAGTCATTACATTCCACAGAGCCAGGCAGAAGAACCCTCCCTTGTCAATTGCTGAATCGTCAATTACAGTCTGGACAAATGTGTTTTACACTGATTAAAAAAAGAATTACAGCCGTTGATTCTGCTTCTCAAATTAATGGACAACATCTATGTAATAGGGAACTACAGAGACTTGGCTTAACAAAATGGTTACTTCAAAGAATAGAAAGTTGGATTTAGAGGGAAAACTGTGACCAAGACAATGTGACTTTCCAAAAACCAGAAATATGAAATCAGTTAGCCTTTCTAAACCCATAAAATTGAAAGACCCCAGGGAACTGTAAACTCCAACCTAATATCAATACCATATTGAAAAGACAAAATGTTAATTTCCTCCAGGAGTGGAGAGGATTTGTTTCACTAGCAAATTTTAGATATAAACACCAAGTCAAAAATAATTCTCCAATGACTCTGAGCATTTTACCAATGACAACAGATTTGAAATGCATTTTAGAAGCAATGAAAGGGAATTAAATAGATTCCTAGTGCTGTAAAGTTTAATATTACCTTTGAAAGTGTTAAACTGCTCATCTTCCTTGCAACTCATTTGGTATCTTGCAAGCACTAAAGAAAAGCTAAGTGCAGGAGCACTTTATTAATGCACCAGAAGTCACATCAATGTTAGTATGCCTAACACCTTCAGAAAGTTTGAGAGTTCTAAAATAAAAGTTTCTGAATTCCTAAAAGCCTTGATGGAAAATATCACCAGCTATCACCTAGAGAGCTGCCTCTAGCTCGAGGACTAACTATAAATTAGGGATACTTGATTTTGCAAGAACATTCACAATGCATTATGATTCCCATGAAAATAATGCAAAGATTCTAATTGGTTTTTAATTGCTTGCTAAATTGGTCCAATTTTATACAAAATGGCCTTTAAAGAGCTATACACAAAGATTATTTCAGTGAGAAAGTTGTCAGCCCAGCTGGCCTAAAAGTAAGCTGAACTCCAAAAGCATACATGGTGAGCTTACACATGCTCTTAATAAGACAGGATTTTATTTACCAATGAAATCTGACCTCACCCACACAAATAGGTCTGAATGAAGAAAACTCCTAATTTTGGATTTAAGCAGTTTAGGTTTGGCTAAGATTCTAAAATGTGAATGCGTTCAACTTAAAGATTTAATGCCCTGTAAAGCCACCCTAGCCCCAGCCCCCTTTATTTAAATGCTCCAAAAATGTTTTTATGGTCAAATACCAACCATTCCAGTTAAAGACTTCAACATAAACAAGCTAGTGAAACTCAGAAACATGACCTGGTTACTAACTGGCTACTAATGTGGAGTCCCCCATTTCCTTTGGATATGGTGCCAACCTGGAGGATCAAGAAAACGTCCACTTTTGACCAAGACTGAGTAACAAGTTTTAGATTTACCCTCCTGCCTTAAATAACTAGAAAAATGGACAAAACGTGTGAGACAATGGTCTTCCAGACATCAGACAACAGAGGATTGTGATACCTGAGAAGGGAAACACAACTAGACCAACTTACTGCCTGGAGGCAATTTCCAGGCCTCTGTATAGGGAGGGGCAAAGAGCACAGTTGATTCACTAAGATAAGGAAACAGAAATCAGAGTTTAGAAGCCAAGCCACTCAGAAGGAAGGCAGAGTCCTGGAAAAGGAGATGCACAGAAAGCGCCAGAAACCTGCAGTGGGTCCCCTTTTTTGGTTGAGTATCAACCTACTATGTGTGAGAAGAAACTACTCAAGGCTGGGGAAAGGGCCACCAGAAAAGAATAAATGGAAAAAACTTGACTCCTACCTGCCAGAGTGAAAAGACCTCATAATACATGGGGCACCAGATAGATTTCTCAGAAGGGGAGGAGGTGTAAATTAGCACTAAAGGCTGCTCTGGACTTGCCCAAACAGAGCTTACAGGCAAGCATTGAAAGGATTCAAATGATTCTAAATAACTGCATTCCAAAAACAAACAAACAAACAAAAACAAGCCAACACTTTAAAGGAATAAACAAATTACAACATTTCAATAACATAACATTCATAGCGACCAGGATCCAATCAAAAATAAGCAGACAACAACAGACTCACAGACTTCGAAAACAAATTTATGGTTAACAAAGGGGATAGGTAGTGAGCAGAGGGATGGACTGGGGGTTTGCGATTGGCATATACACACTGTGGTGGAGTGAGCTCAACAGGGACCTACTGTATACAGCACAGGGAACTCTGCCCAATAGTCTGTGATGGTCTATATGGGAAAAGAATCTGAAGACATGCTTCGCAAAACAGTGTAAAAAAAAAAAGAAAGAAAGACGCAAACAGTGAAGAAACAGGAAAATATGACCAGTAATCAAGAGAAGAATCAATTAATAGAAACAGACCCGGAAGCAGCAGAAATGATAAAGCTATAAAATAAGGATACTAAACAGCTATTTTACATACACCTTATATGATCAAGAAAGTAGAAGAAAATATGATCATGTTTCAGAGAGAAAGTAAATATAAAGAGGTTCCCCCCAATCATCTTGAGATAAAAAATATAATATCTGAAATGAATAATTCATTGGATGAATTAATAGCAGCTTAAACTGTGTGGAAGAAAATTTCAGTAAATTTGAAGACACAGCACTAGAAACCACCCAAAGTGAAACACAGAAAAAAAAAAAAAGACTGAAAAAGGAATAACACATTAGTGACCTGAGGGACAAAACACAACCGAGAAACATACATGTAATTAGAGTCAAGGAAAGAAAAACTAGAGAGAGAAGATAGGACAGAAAAAAATAATCTCAAACAATGAAGAAATACAAGGAATGCCATGTAGAATAAGCAAAGAAATCCACACAAAGATACAGAGTAATGAAATTGCTGACAACCGGTGATAAAATCTTAAGAACAGCCAGAAGAAAAAAATTCACGATAGCAGTTGGCTTGCCAGAAACTATGCAAGCCAAGTGACAGAGGAGCAACATCTGTAACTACTGAGATACGCTGTCGATTTAGAATTCTCTAAGCAGCAAAAATCATCTTTCAAAATTGAAGACAAAATAAAGGCATTTTCAGACAAACAAAAGCTGAAGAATTCACTGACAACAAAAGAAACGATAAAGAAAGTTATTCATGGGATATGATGCCAAATAGAAGTTTGGATCTATACAAACGAATAAAGAATGCCAGAAATGGTAAATACATTAATATGAAAAACATATTTTAAAATCTTTTTGAAGATTAATAGTTCTAAGCAAAAACAACAGCCAAATACTGAGGGGCTTATAGCATATGTAAGAGAAAAATGTTTGATAATAGCACAAAGGATAGAAGGAGAAAATGGACCTTACACATAAGGTGATAAAATACTTGAGGATAGTTTATTTTATCTTTTTTTTTTTTTAGGGCCACACCCACAGCATATAGACATTCCCTGGCTAGGGGTTGAATTGGAGCTGCAGCTATGGGCCACGGCCACACAGGACCTGAGCCGTGTCTGCGACCTGCACCACAGCTCACAGCAACGCGGGATCCTTAACCCACTGAGTGAGGACAGGGATCCTTAACCCCTGTCCTCGTGGATGCTAGTTGGGTTCGTTAACCACTGAGCCACGGACGGGAACTCCTTGAAGATAGTTTATGTATACTGTAAACCCTAGAGCAGGATCAGCAAATTCAGGTCGCAAGACCAAATCTTTCTTACTACTTACTTTTATACATTTCGGAAGCTAAGATTTTTTTTCTTTACATATTAGAGAGGGGTGGGTGAAAGGAGATACAAGACCACGTAGGCAGAGCACACATACAAAGCATAAAATACTTACTATATGCTCCTTTACAGAAAAAGTTGCTGAACCCCATCCTAGAGCAGGGTTTCTCAATCTTGGCACAATTGACATTTTCAGCCAAAATGTCATTCCATGATGTGAGGGTAGTACTGTAAGGTGTTTAATGGCATCCCTGACCTACCTAATAAATACCTTAGCATCCCACTCCCAGTTGTAACAATCACAAATATCTTCAGGCTTTGGTAAATGTCCCTTTGAAGTGGGGATAGCAGGCCAAACTTGCCTCTGGTTGAGAACTATTGACCTGGAGCCTAACTGGGAGAAAAAAAAATTATGTATCTATATGTAATATAGATATATACATATATATAATATGTAATTATTATACTTATCTATAATATAGATATGTAACTTTTATATATATAAATTTATGTGTATATAACATATATAACTAGCTAATAAGCTAATAGCAGAGATAAAATGGATACATTAAAAAAATTAAAAACCCTCATCCAAAAGAAGGTAAGAAAATCAAAGAAAAAAGGATTTTCAGATAAGACATAAAAAGCATGAACCATAAAAGAAAATATTGATAAACTGGATCAAAATTTAAACTTCTGCTGCTCAAATGGTACTGTTAAGAAAATTAAAACCCAAACCACAGGCAGAAAGAAAATACTTGCAAAACATATATTTGATTAAAAACTTGTATCTAGAATTTAAAATCAATAAACAAACAAAAAACCCCCACCTTATAAGTCAATAAGACAGCCTGATTTGGAAGGGAAAAAAGTAGGCAGAAGATTTGAATAGACACTTTACTAAAGAACTAGAAATGGCAACTAAGCACAGGAAAAGATGCTAAGCTTCATTAATCAAGAGGCCATTGCAAATTAACACCACAATGAGGAGTTCCTGTTGTGGCCCAGCAGGTTAAGAACCCAGCTAGTATCCATGACGATGCAGGTTCAATCCCTGGCCTCATGCAGCAGCTGTAGCTCTGATTCAACCCCTAGCCTGGGAACTTCCACATGCTATGGGTGCGGCGCTGAAAAAAAAAAGGCTGATAAACAGTAATTAAAAAAAAAAAAAAAAAAAGCAGCTTAATAGCCAAGGTTTCGAAAAATAAGAATGGAATAGGAGTTAAGCTACATTTTCCTCAAGTCCCTAGTAGGAAAAACAACTTGCTTAGACAGGATGGCTGGAAAACAGTTCTAGATAATCCAAACTGAGTGCTAGTGATCTGGACCCTTGTACAGAGTATGTATAGGGCTGCCTCCACGATTCTTTTTTTTTTTTAAGAGATGCACCCTTGGCACATGGAGGTTCCCAGGCTAGGGGCTAAATCATAGCTACAGCTGCCAGCCTACACCACAGCCATAGCAACACAGGATCTGAGCTGTGTTTGCAACCTATACCACAGCTCACCACAAAAACCAGATCCTTAACCCACTGAGCAAGGCCAGGAATCGAACCCACATCCTCATGGATACTAGTCAGGTCCGTTACCACTGAGTCACAACAGGAACTCCCCAAACATGAGAATTTAGTATGATTTAAATTAAGTGGGTAAAAAAATGAACTGTTCAATATTCAATACCAAGAGAACTCACTAACCATTTAGAGAAAGAGTTCTACATAATATACATAAAATCAAATTATAAATGGATTAGAAATATAAATTTTAAAAGCCTATTAAAGTACTAGAAGGCAACATAAAATCTTTTTATAACCTTGCAGTAGACAAGCCCTATGGAAACCAGTCGCAAGGTTCAGAAAAGTAGATTTGATTATACATTAATATTTAAAACTTAAGTAAAACAAAATACCGTTGGCCTTGCACATTTGTGGATTCCACATCTGTAGATAGAAGCAACCGTGGATCAAAAACTTTAAGAAAAAAAATTTCCATGAAGTTCCAAAAAGCAAAACTTGAATTTGCTGCATGCCAGCAACGATTTACACAACACTTGCATTAGGTATTATAAGCAATCTAGAGGTGATTTAAAGTATGTGTGAGGATGTGCATAGGTCATGTACAAATACTACATAATTAATATGAGGTTTAATATAAAGGACTTGAGTATCCCCAGATTTTGGTACCTCAGGGATTCCTAGAACCAATCCCCCTGCAGTGGATATGAAGGATGACTATACCATAAATAAAGCTCAGACCCTCCAACACCCGTAACATGTGGATATTCTTGGGCCAGGAATCAAACCCACACAACAGCAACTCGAGCTGCTGCAGTGACAACACCAGATCCTTAATCCACCTCACCACAATGGAATTCTTCAAGAATTTTTTGTATGTGTTCATGTGTATTATATATTATATACAACATATATACATATATATCTATAATATTAAAGGATTAAAAGCCACACTATATAAATTGCCTATAAATCAATAATGAAGCCAAACTACTCATAGAACAATAGGCAAAGGATATGAACAGACAATTTTCAGGAAAATAGATATATGAAAATATAATGATAAAATTCAAATCTCTGAGTTCCCACTGTGGCATAATGGGATAAGTGATATCTCTATAGTGCCAGGATGCAGGTTCAATCCCCAGCCTGGTACAGTGGGTTAAAGGATCTGATGTTGCCACAGCCACAGTATAGGTCACAACTGCAGCTCAGATCCGATCCCGAGCCCAGAACTCCATATGCCACAGGGTAGCCAAAAAAGAAAAAAAAAAAAAATTTTAAATGAAAATCTAATAAACACAAGTCAAAATATTTTTTCAGTCTTTTTCTTTTCTTTTCTTTTCTTTTTTTTGCTATTTCTTGGGCCGCTCCCGTGGCATATGGAGGTTCCCAGGCTAGGGGTTGAATCGGAGCTGTAGCCACCGGCCTACGCCATAGCCACACGTCTGCAACCTACACCACAGCTCACGGCAACGCCGGATCCTTAACCCACTGAGCAAGGGCAGGGATCAAACCCGTGTCCTCAAGGATACTAGTCGGGTTTGTTAACCACTGAGCCACGACGGGAACTCCATAAGCATTTTTTTTAAGTGACAATATTTAGTGTTATCAGAGTACGCAAACAGGCACTCCCATACACTGTTTGATAGGAGTGTAAACCAGTGCTCTTTCTTTTTTTAAGAGGACAATATGGCAATAGCTATCAAAATTTAAATCCACAATCCTCAACCCAAAAAGTCTTCATCCAATAATCCAACCATAGAAAATCTTAGAGAAATCACAATTACTGCACGAGCATCCTTTTATGTGTATCTATTTGTAATAATGAAAAACTAGAAATCTGTGTACCCATCAAATGCAGGGGAATAGGTTGTTATGAATCACCCATCTCTAGCAGGCATCCATGTTTTTGCCTGCCAAGCAGATCTTCCCTCTTCCTCTAGTAACAGAAGTCCCCTTTTTTCTAGAAACCACTCTTCTACCACCTGGAGAAAGAGTCAGTCATAAGGCTTATTCCATGAAGTGGAATGTGATTCAATGGGAAGAGATACAGCAGCCCTCAGATTTACAGTGACTAACCAAAGGATAAGTACAAAGATAGCAGAGCCAACTAAGTGCTAGGTCTCTCTCCCTTCTGAGACCACAAAAACTGGGGCTATTGAAGGTCATCTTTGTGACAACACAAAATAAACCAATCTGAGGATGAAGCCAATACCAGGAAAGGCAAAACGAAAAGGGTGGATCTACCCAACCATGCCCCAAATCAGCTTCCAATCTTCAGACCTCCTAGTTCCAGGAACCAATCCTCATAAGCCTGTGTAAGTCAGGTTTTTATCACTTACAAAAGAAGGAATTCTGACAAAGAAGTATAACACAATCATTAAAAAGAATGGGGTGGATCTGCATGCACAGGCACAGATTTCTATAATAGGTTAAGGGAAAATAGCAAAAGTAATTTTCAGAGCATTACTATACCATGTGTTTTTTTGGTTTTTTTAAATTAAAGGATGTATTTTTTTTCCATTAATAGTGAGAATTGGGAAAAGCAGAGAATGTTCACTTTTAACACGTTACAACTTTAAAAATTCCATGTATACATATAAAAATTCTTAACTCACAGAATAAAATGTTATAAAGGTAAATGCCATGCATAAAATCTGCATCAAGGCCTATCAATTTCATCCCATCTTCCAGGGAAGCCAGTGGAACCTTCTTTCCTAGAAAGAAATAAAAATAGAAATAGCAAATAGAATTATAAAGAAACATAAGTGGGATTACTCCTTAGGTGCTCATCAGAGTTACATATATAAGTATCTTCTTCAGTTGTCCCTTAAAGAGCCAAATCTAGAAAGTGGATATTTCACTCTTAGAAGTTGTTGAAGTTCTAGAAAAGTAGGGTATACATACTTGAGATCAAATGACCTCTGGCTGATGAATGAAAATATATTCATCTGTGGCACAACCACAGAATAAGAAACTGAAGGAGATATTCTAGAGAATCTCAAAAGAGCAATACTCAAGTCAAGGTACAGAGCTTTTGCTACCTACCATAAATTCAAGGTCACACTAAGGGTAGACCATAAGGACAGGACGGTCTTTTTTCCACATCAGTGCTTTCACTCAAATGTCAAATCTACATCCCTCCAGGGCTCTCTCTATACCCCCTGCACTAAGTTATTTGAGATGTTCAACTCTCCCCAGTGAGGCAATATGTACACTATGTAACTTAAATAAGAATACAGTAGGCCTATTCATTATTAACTTGTAATTTGAAAAGTTAATATAAGGTTAGACTTAAACTAAGATAGAAATGTAACCTGAAAAACCATCATGCTCTAACAAGGAACAAAGAAGGCATTAATTTTCCTTACCTTGTTACCTGTCATTCTCTTGACACTGTAGCAAGTTACAAGAAAATACACAGTCTAAACTAAAAATAAAAATGGAAATTCAATCAGAAAGCCAATTTGATTTGTTTTGTTTTGTTTTGAGTAAATGGTTCTTAAATAACTGCTTGGCTCAAGTTGATGCAGAATTTTTATTTAGTTATTTATTTAGTCTTTTTGCCTTTTCTAGGGCCACTCCCGTGGCATATGGAGGTACCAAGGCCAGGGGTCCAACTGGAGCTGCAGCCACCAGCCTACACCACAGACACAGCAACGTGGGATCTGAGTCGCATCTGTGACCTACACCACAGCTCACGGCAACGCTGAATCCTTAACCCACTGAGCAAGGCCAGGGATCGAACCTGAAACCTCATGGTTCCTAGTTGGATTCGTTAACCACTGAGCCACGACGGGAACTCCAATGCAGAATTAATTAGCATTACTTTTGCAATAGGTTTAAAGAGTAAAAGAAAAATGCCTTTCAATGGTCAAACAAAAAATCTAACATATATCCTTCTACATTTAGTAGCATCTGAAAAGAATTACAATTTATTGAAATTTAAGACACAACTGCGCTGAGGAAAAATTTTAATACTCTTTCTGAAACATTAAACTATTATATGTACTTCAAAGGATGACACATGCTACGACAGGCACATGTCCATGATGCATTTGGAAAATATAACAAGATTCAATTTATTATTTCATCATTACAATTTTAATCAGTAGGAATATTAATGTCACATATACTTTTTTAAAATATAAATATTTTAAAAGCTGTGTTTTACAATATAATACCAAGCACACAGAGCTGGTGTAGGTTGTACAGGTAATCACTTTGACCATGTAAGAAATTTGATCAGAATACTGTTATGGTGAAAGAAAAGCACCTTCTTTTTAATCATTCATATTCAGCGACAGCAAGAATGCTCTATGTATGCATTAGCTCTGAATAATGCATTTCACTTCTGTTTCAAACTTGCCACGCTATCTACTGCTATTTTGATTATTACATAGTTCAACATAAAAAGGCATCCCACTCAGATTCTCAGTAATAAGTCTGATTAGGCAGATAACCTCCCAATCACAAAAGCTTTTAACACAAGTATTCTGCAAATACAGCATGGATATTAGACTCGTTATAATTGGGATAGAAAGACAACTATAAGAATACTGCACATTGGACAACATATTGCATATTTGTACACTCACCTTGCATTCCCTCCCTCTCTTCCTTCTCTATGAAGTGCTAAAGTGTATTTTACTAGAAAGTTATTAAAAGGCTTAACATGAGAACTATGTGTTTGAGAAAGCAAGACTTTCCAGAGAAGAAATCTCCAAATATTTTCTATTTTACGTGTTTGTATGATCCTGCTTGTCAAGAGTGTTTTATGTACAACATCTGCAGACAGAAATAAATCTACATTTCACTCATACCCAATTGAATATATCAGACACAAAATATGGACATGAAGCAAAGTACGATAGCAGCAGTGATTCTTGGGGCAGCATGTGCAAAAATCCAATATTTTGCTATCTATTTACATCATAGTGGTCAGAAAAGAAATGTGCCGAAACTGCCTTTCCCATTCCACTTGAACTGGTTCCCCACAATTGAAACAAACATCTCCTGCGACATTAAGTTGTCATCGGCTTGAGTGATCCCAAGTTCACTCAGCCTTTTTTTCTTCATCTGGCCTTTTTGTGTGGAGGCAGCAACTAGTTCATTTACAATTTCATAATTGCCTTCGCCTTGCTCAGAAAGGTCAGCTCTTGCATAAAGCTCCATTTTGCCAGTTGCACACTGAATCAATTCTTCTAGATCCACTCTTTCAGCTACATCTGCCTCTCCGCTTATCTGAATTTTAAGTGCTTTGTTTTCTGAAAAAACAAAAAAATTTTAACAAATAGTTAAATATACAAACTAGCCAACTAAAACATATCTCCTCCCACAGTCTATCAGAGCTTTCAAGATTTTTTTTTTGCCAAGGATTCCTGCTGTCACCTGACTAGAGTTTATAAACTCTCTGCCATTAAGAATCTCAACGAGCAGCTGTCTTCAGTTCATACCAAGGTTCGTGACCCTCATATAGGACCACCTATTTTTTTTTTGTCTTTTTTTTTGCCATTTCTTGGGCCACTCCCACGGCATATGGAGTTTCCCAGGCTAGGGGTCGAATCGGAGCTGTAGCCACCGGCCTGCACCAGAGCCACAGCAACGCCGGATCCTTAACCCACTGAGCAAGGCCAGGGATCGAACCCACAACCTCATGGTTCTTAGTCGGATTCGTTAACCACTGCTCCACGACGGGAACTCCAGGACCACCTATTTTGAATTTCATTCACTCAGAAGACATCTCCTGGACATTTACTATTACACTAAGCACCGTGTTAGGAGCTAGAAGCAAAGATAAATAAAACAGTGCTATTTTCCCTAAAGGAACTCCCAATCTAGCAGCTAATTACAGCACTAAAGTAACTGCCAGAATTCTGACAGGAGGAAGTCTAGATGGCCCCATGATGCTTATTCCCTGGTGTTATGTTCATGACCATTAAATAGCAATCGCAAGGGGACTTTGCAGATGTAATTCAGGTTATTAATCAGCTATCTTAAGAAAAAGGAGGCGATTCAGGTGTACCTAACCTCATCACAAAACCTTTTAATAGTAGGGTTTTCCCTGACTGGATGAAGAAGAGGAAAGCATGAAGAGTTTCAAAGCATGAGAGATTTGCTTAGGAAGGTTCTCTTTTGCTTAGGGGTTCATGAGGCAAGAATTGAGAGCAACCCCCAGTCAACAGCCAGCAAAAAAAAAAAAAGAGAGAGAGAGAGCAAGAACTCTGTCCTACAACCTCAAGGAAATTGATTCTGCCAACAACAGAAATGAGCTTGGGAGGAGATTCTCCCCACAGAACTTTCAGATAAGAGCCTACCCAGCTGATCCCTCAATTTCATCCTAGTGAGACCCTAAGCAGATAACCTAGCCAAGCCCACCTGCACTTCTGACCTAGAGAACTAAGGAGAAAAAGAACAGATAGCCAGAATGGATCCTGAAGCATGAAGGACTGTTTATCGTCCTTTAAACTTTCTCCACTCATGACAATGCATAATACCTCTCTGTGACTGAGATTTCATAATGATCTGGGTCATGGCTTGAAATTCATGAATTTCTCACTGAGTAGCTCAGCTTTGTTCCCAAGAAAGAGAGCTGACAAGGAAGCATTTACTTCTACAAATAAAAAATAGAGGCAAACTCTGATCCCCTCCACAAATGCAGTCGTCAACCTGGCACACTCATTTATCTGCCTCCATCCTGAACAAATGCCAGCAGGAGCCAGCATTGCCATCATAGGCTTATCCTTACTCTACAAACTCACAGAAAGCCAAGCATGATAAGAAGGGAACTGCATGACCACAGAAACCACACATCAAGGTTTTGAAAAAATAGCTGAACTATGTGATCTACAAAGTTTCTTTCACTCTGAGATCCCATAATGTTATAGCTTTACTAGGCCTCTCTATCTCTGTGCCCAAGCATATGCCAGCTATTCTTTTTTAAAGAGAAGATCAGATCTTTGATCAGAATTTAATGGTGAAATAAAGTAAATCAGATCTGGTTTTTGTTTTGAAAATTACTAAATATAGCATACCTTCAGTTCCATCTTGGGCATTTTCTTGCAGGTCAGAGAAAATTGTAGGTTTTACCAAGACAACACCATAACCTTCGTTATTATGTATGACGTTGTTCACCATGGATATTTTGGGAATGTCATAATGTTCATCTAAGAAGTCCTGTGACATTGAAAACAAACGTTTTAAGAAATTGGTACATTCAACACTGCCTGCTTTAAAAAGCTTCTCACTTTTTTTCAGGCTAATCTAAAAATAAAATAGAAAGTTATGCTTATTAATATGTGGTAGCGCAGTCTGAGCTCTGAGGGACACAGCAGTCCTCTGTCACTTTTGCAGATCTAGAGACAGCAAAGAATCCTCACAAAAGACTATCAACCACCAACTACTTATATGATAAAGATTTATATACTGTTTATGCTTTTCAAAACCAAAACCCAATAGAATCCAAAATGGGAATTTAATAAAACATAATTATTTCTTAGGTAAAACCATTCCAACCTGGAAAGAGGGTGTCTCGGCAGGTGCTCACCTTAATGAGAATGCCTTCCTTGCAGTGATGGATCCCGTTGTCACACAGGGTGCACTTACTCCCAGGATATATTTCGATACCAGCACCCTACAAGTTACATTTTAAGGGAGTGACAATCAGTTTTAAAGAGGCAGGACTATAAAAGAAGGTTTATTACAATCTCTTCCTAGACTTTGACACAGTGCAAATGTAAAGTGGATTATAGAAAGTTTCATTAGAAATTCCTAACCAACATTCCCATTTGTTTCATTTCCAGCAAGTTGTCTATCATTTACCATTTTCAAATACCACACACACGCACACACAAAACCATGGCTCAGAGTATCAACACTTGATTACTGTTTAACACTCTTCCATTCTGAACAAATCAGTCTTCTGACTCTGCTAACCCCAAAGTCATTTAACAATCATGTTGAAAGATGCACTTACTAATAAAAATGACCATCCTCTGAGAAATACTCAATTGGTTGGAGAACAGTATTCAACTCTAGTAAAATATTGTTAGGTTGTAGATAGAAATAAGACCCTGTATTTTTTAAAGTACACCAGGTTAAAGATATCCCAACCTAACTTGAAAATCACTTCTATGAGTTAAAACATTTAATGTCCCCATGGCCACACACCTGTTAAATTAGTAGCAAATTCAAATGTCCCTTAGCACCACATGGTACCAACAAAAAAGTGTAATAGTATTAGGAATACACCATATCCTAATGCCATGCTAGGCACTCTGGTAAGTAAAAATGGTTCACTCAAACCTCTAAAACTATTTATAAAATCATTTTTGGAATGAGTTGCTAGTAACCATTTATGACATATCTATCGCGTGTACATTGAGTTTTTTCCCTAAGAATAGCAGTATGCCATGAGAACACATTCATTACTTCCCCCTTTAGCAATTACTAAAACATGTATGTAGTGGGATGGTCCACTACACACCAATATAACTCTTTTTACACAGGTAAAAATATCTACAAAATGGGCCTTCAGCTAAGATCTTCAATTTGTAGTTATGTACAAAAAAAAAAAAAAGACTTAACAGACATAACACTAAAAAATACATATACAACAAAATAGTTAAATAGCAAATTATCAAGAATAGTGAAAAACTTAGAAGAATAAATCAGCAGCCACCTAATGGGACAATCATATACAAAATATACTATGAACTGAACGAATATGTGGTAACTACAAAGAACTGAAGAGGCTGCCACTTTTTTCTTTTTATTACAGCCGCACCTGCAGCATATGGAGGTTATCAGGCTAGGGGTGAATTGGAGCTGCAGCTGCCGGCCTACACCACAACCACAACCACAACAACGCAAGATCTGAGCTGTATCAGTGAACTACGCCACAGCATGCAGCGGGATTCTTAACCCACTGAGCGGGGCCAGGGATCAAACCTACATCCTCATGGACACTAGTCATGTTCTTAACCCACTGAGCAACAATGGGAACTCTGAGACTGCCACTTCTAAGATGATGGAACAAGTACAAAGCATGGACAATATATATAAAACAAACATAGAAAGATTGAAAAATGCAGTAAAGAAGGCAGACCAGCCAGACACTTCTACACCTGAGGAGTGACACAAAAACAGTGGTGCACTCTCTGGGTTTTCTTTTCATCTGATATTCTCAGGCATGAAGCTAAAGAAATTTGCAATCCATAAACACCAGACAGACAGACCAGAATGCCTCTTTAAAGCCTGTTCTCACCAGTAAAAGGAACAGGCAGTTGGGAAGGACAGAAAACTTTGAAACAATAACAGTTCTATTCTAACCAAACACCACAGGAAAAAAACCTGAGGCTCACCCCCAACCTATGCCAGCAAATTCCAAAGGAGACTTCGACCCTCTCGAGGCCATGACCAGGCACCCCAACACCCACACTGGGGTAGGCCAAGGATTTTCATCCCCACCAGCTGATAACAAGGCTCCCTCCCTGTGGAGACTACCCAGCGAGCTTGGTCTTGTACCCCCACCTGACCTTTAACAAGGGGCCTCACCTCTTCCCTACTCAGGTGGTGTCAGAGCAGGCCTTGGGGAGGATCTGGACTTTAACCACTGCCACGGTAACAAGGCCACTGCCATGTGCCAGAGTGTCATAGAGACATGTGGAAAGCGGAAATTCTCACCCCCCATCCAGCAGAAACAAGAAGCTTTCCCACTCAACCTGGATGTCAGTGGAGGCCAAAGAGGGTACCTGGACTTCAACCTCCACCTGGCAGTAACAAAGTACTACCCTCCACTCTACACCCTGCTGCAGTGGTGTAAGAGAAGCCCACCTAAAACAGAAGATTCAGAATCTCATAATATAATACAAAATGTCCAAGTTACAGTTGAAAATCACTTGTTATACCAAGCAACGAAATGTCAAACTGAATAAGACAATCAATAGAAGCCAAAAACAAGATGTCTGAGATGTAGGAATTAGCTGCCAATAACTTTAAAAGCCACTTAAAAAAGGCTTTCATGAGCAATTATAAAAATATTTAAAACAAATGAAAAATAGAAGGCTGAGCAAGACAATAGAAAGCCTCAGTAAAGAAACAGAAGTATAAAGAACCAAAAGGAAATTTTAGAACTGAAAAATACCATAACTGAAATAAAAAGCTCAGTGAAGGGATACAATAGCAGAAAAGAAAGAATCAGTAAAATGGAAGAAATAACAATAAAAATTATCCAGTCTGAACAACAGGGAAAATATACTGAAAAAGAAAAGTGAACACAACCTCATAGACTTGTGGGACAATAACAAAAGATTCAAAATTTGTGTCAACAGAGTCTTAGGAGGAGAAAAGGAAGGTAAGGCTAAAAAAAAATTCAAACAATGGCTAAAAACTCCCAAATTTGGTAAGAGATATTAAACCTACAGATTCAAGAAGGTGAGAAAAGTCCAAACAGGATAAACTCAAAGAAATCCATAAGATACATCATAATCAAAATTGTGAAAGCTTAAGAACAAAGGGGAGGGATGTGGGGGGGGGGAATAGAGGAAAAAAAGAAAAACAAAAAACAAATATCTTAAAAGAAGTTACAGAAAAACAACACCTTATTTATTATGGAAAAATTCAAATGAGGGTTTCTCGTCAGAAACCATGGAGACCAGAAGAAAGTGACATAGAAGAAATTCGAAAGGGCTGAAAGAAAAGAACTGTCAACTTAGAATCCTATAGCCAGTGAAAATCTTCTTCAGGAATGAAGGGAATTGAGACATTCTAAGATGAAGGAAAATGAAGAGAATTTGTCATCAGTAGACCAAGCCTCATAACAAAAAAGATACAATTAAAGGGGAGATCTTAGGACATCAAAAAGGAAGAAAATACTCAGTAAGAAAAATTATATGAGTAAATAAAATAGGTTTCCTTCTCTTGAGTTTCTAAATTATGTTTGAATTTTTATTTTTTTTCTTTTAGGGCCACACCACCTGTGGCATATGGAAGTTTCCAGGTTAGGGGTTGAATCAGAGCTGCAGCTGCCAGCCTACGCCACAGCCGCAGCCACGCAGGGTCCGAGCCACATCTGCGACCTATACCACAGCTCATGGCAACACTGGCTCCTTAACCACTGAACAGGGCCGGGGATAGAAACCACACCCTAATGGATACTAGTTGGGTTCGTTACCACTGAGCCACAAAGGGAACTCCCATGTTTGACTTTTTAAACTAAAAACAATACTATCTAATGTGGTTCTAGACGTATAGAGAGGAAATATTGAAGAAAATTACATTATAGACAGGGAAAGAAAAGAAATGCTGAGGGAGGTAACTATACCTCACTTAAACTGCTGAAATGACATCAGTAAACAGTGGTAAGTTATGCACATATATACTATAATACCCAGACAAGCACTTAAAAATTGCCAAATAAAGACTTACATTAATTACATCAAATGTAAATGACCTAAGCTCCCCAATTAAAAGACAGAGATTGGTAAAGTGTATTAAAAAATAAGACTGTGGGGAGTTCCCGTCGTGGCGCAGTGGTTAACGAATCCAACTAGGAACCATGAGGTTGCGGGTTCGGTCCCTGGCCTGGCTCAGTGGGTTAAGGATTCAACATTGCCACGAGCAGTGGTGTAGGTTGCAGATGCAGCTTGGATCCCGCGTTGCTATGGATCTGGCGTCGGCCAGTGGCTACAGCTCCGATTCGACCCCTAGCCTGGGAACCTCCATATGCCGTGAAAGCCGCCCTAGAAAAGGCAAAAAGACAAAAAAAAAAAAAGACTGTGAAAAAAAACAAAAATCATTAAAAAAAAAGACCAAACTACACACTATCTATAAATTCACTTAATTTTTTTTTCCTTTCTCTCTTTTTTTTTCTTTTTTTAGGGCTGCAGGTGTGGCATATGAAAGTTCCCAGGCTAGAAGTTGGATCTCAGCTCATGGAAACCCTGGATCCTAATCCACTGAGCGAGGCCAGGGACTGAACCCACATTCTCATGGATACTAGCTGGGTTCATAACCCACTGAGCTTCATCAGGAACTCCTATAATTCACTTCAAACAGAATAATACACAATGAAAATAAAAGGATAAAGGAATTCCCATTGTGGCTCAGTGGTAATAAACCTGACTAATATCCGTGAGGATGCAGGTTCAATCCCTAGCCTTGCTCAGTGGGTTAAGGATCTTGCATTGCCACGAGCTATGGTGTAGGTTGCAGACGTGGCTCAAATCCTGAGCTGCTATGGCTGTTGCTGTGGCCAGCAGCTGCAGCTCTGCAGCTCTGAGTCAACCCCTAGCCTGGGAACTTCCATATGCTACAGGTGCAGCCCTACAAAGAAAAAAAATTTTTTTTTTGCACAGCAAAGGAAACCATAAATAAAAAGAAAACCCACACAATGAGAGAAAATATTTGCAAATGAAGCAACTAATAAGGGACTAATCTTCAAAATAGACAAATAGTTCCCGCAGCTAAGTATCAAAAAAAACAAAAAACCCAATCAAAAAATGGGCAGAAGATCTAAATAGCCATTTCTCCAAAGACGACATATGGCAAGAGTTCCCGTTGTGGCTTGTCAGTAAGAACCTGACTAGTATCCATGAGGATGCAAGTCTGATCCCCGGCCTCACTCAGTGGGTTAATGATCTGGCATTGCTATATGCTGTGTGTGATATAGGTCACAAACATGGCTTGGATCCTGCATTGCTGTAGCTGCGGCTGGCAGCTGCAGCTCCAATTTGACCCCTAGCCTGGAAACTTCCATATACTACATATGTGGCCCTAAAAAAAAAAAAAAGCAAAGAAGACATATGGATGGCCAAAAAACACATGGAAAGGTGCTCAACATCACTAATCATTAGATAAATGCAAATCAAAACTACTATGAGGTACCATCTTACACCAGCCAGAATGACCATCATCAAAAAGTCTACAAATAATAAATGCTGGAGAGGGTGTGGAAAAAAGGGAACCCTCTTACACTGTTGGTGGGAATGTACATTGGTACAACCACTGTGGAAAACAGTATGAAGGATCCTCAAAAATCTAAAAATAGAACTACCATATGATCCAGCAATCCCATTACTGGGCATCTATCCAGGAAAAATCATAATTCAAAAAGATACATGCACCCCAGTGCTCACTGTAGCACTATTTACAATAGCCAAGACATGGAAGCAACCTAAATGTCCATCAACAGAGGAATGGATAAAGAAGATGTGGGACATATATACTATGGAAAATTACTCAGCTTTGAAAAAGAATGAAATAATGCCATTTACAGCAATGCGGATAGAACTAGAAACTATCATACTAAGTGAAGTTAGTCAGACTGAAAAACAAACATCATATCACCTATGTGTGGAATCTTAAAAAAAAGATACAAATGAACTTATTTGCAGAACACAAACAGATTCACAAACTTTGGAAAACTTATGGTTACCAAAAGGTGAGAGGAATAGACCAGGGGTTTGGGACTAGCATATGCACACTGAGGTATATAGAACAGTTGGCCAATGGGGACTTGCAATATAGCACAGAGAACTCTACCCAGTATTCTGTGATAATCTATGTGGGAAAGAATCTGAAAGAGAATGGATGTGTATACTTGTATGACTGGGTCACTTTGTTGTACCGCAATATTATCACAGCCTTGTAAATTAACCACACTTCAGTAAAACTAAAAAACACTCCACACTTTTTTCTTTTTTGGACATGCCATGTGGAAGTTCCTGGGCCAGGGGTTGAACCTGAGCCACAATTGTGACCTGCACCACAGCTGTAGCAACTCTGGATCTTTAACCAGCTGCACCACAAGGGAACTTCCCAAAAAACTTCACACTTGATAGTACAATACTGAATATAGTCCCCCTAGTTTCAAAACCAAGGTAAGGATGACTCCTCTCACCACTCTTACTCAGCATGTTGCTGGAAGTTCTAGTCAGTGCCATAAATCAAAAAAAGGAAACAAAAGGCTTACAGAGGGCAAAGGAAGAAATAAACGGTCTCTATTCACAGATGACATATTTATGTAGAAAATTCCATGCAATCTACAAAAACACTCCTAGGACTAGTAAGAAGGTACGGCAAGGTCATGGGATATGAATATGAAAACAATTGTATTTATATGCTAGCAATAAGCACAACAAATTAAAAATATATTATCACTTACAATGAAGTATTTAGGTACAAACCTAAAAAAACACATACAAGACTTCTATGTGGAAAACTACACAGTGCTAATGAAAGAAATAAAAGATCTGCATTAACAGAGGGATATACCATGTTCACAGATTGAAAGACTCAAAATAAAATAAGATGCCCATTCTCCTTCAACTGATATATAGATTTACTGAAAGACCTATCAAAATTCTAGCAAGATTTTTTGTAGATATAGACAAGATTTTTCTAGAATGTATACTGAAAGGCAAGGGAACTAGAATAGCTGAAACAATTTTTAAAAAGACAGGTGAGGAGTTCCCACCATGGCTCAGTGGTAACAAACCTGACTAGTATCCATGAGGACACGGGTTCAATCCCTAGCCTTGCTCAGTGGATTAAAGGATCCAGCGTTGCTGTGAGCTGTAGTACAGGTCACAGACATGGCTTGGATCTCATATTGCTGTGGCTGTGGCTGTAGCTGGCAGCTACAGCTCCAGTTCAACCCCTAGCCTGGGAACTTCCATATGCTGCGGGTACAGCCCTAAAAAGCCAAAAAAAAAAGAAAAGAAAAAGAAAAAAAAGACAAGTGAGAGTCGATAGAATTTCAAAATTTAATATATAGCGAAAGTATTGGAGGGATAGGCACAGAGATCAGTGGAACAGAATAGAGTATTCAGAAACAGGTCCACACAGGAGTTCCTTCTGTAGTGCAATGATTGGCTGCCTCTTGAGAATGCTGGGATGCAGGTTCAATCCCTGGCCCAGCACAGTGGGTTAAGGATCCAGCATTGCTACAGCTGTGGCTGAGGTTGTATCTATGGCTCAGATCTGACCCCTGACCTGGGAACTCCATATACAGCAGGGCAGCCAAAAAAGAGTAAAAAAAGAGTTTGTTGTTTTTTTTTTTTTTAAAAAGGCCCACACAAACATACTCAAATTAATTTTGACAAAAATACAAAACCAATTTATTGGAGGAAGGACACTTTTCAAAAAATGGTACAGTTACCATTGGACATCCATAACCAAATAAATGAACCTTGACCTAAAACTCACATTTTATACCAAAACTGACTCAGAAATACATCATGACTTTAAGTGTAAAATGTAAATTATAAAATCTTTACACTCCAGGGCTAGACAAAGAGTTCTTACATTTAATAGAAAAAATACAACCCATAAAAAGAAAAACTGATAAATTGGGCTTCATCAAAATTTAAAACTTTGCTCTGTAAAAGCCCATGTGCAGATAATGAAAAAAACAAGTTACAGATGAGCATAAAATATTTATAAACCACATACCCAATTGGAGATTCATATATAAAGAACTTAAAAACTCTACAGTAAAAAAGAAAAAACATTTTTATAGAAAATGGGTGAGGAGTTCCCGTTGTGGCGCAGTGGTTAACGAATCCGACTAGGAACCATGAGGTTGCGGGTTCGATCCCTGTCCTTGCTCAGTGGGTTAACGATCCGGCGTTGCCCTGAGCTGTGGTGAAGGTCGCAGACACGGCTCGGATCCCACGTTGCTGTGGCTCTGGCGTAGGCTGGTGGCTACAGCTCCTATTAGACCCCTAGCCTGGGAACCTCCATATGCCACGGGAGCGACCCAAGAAATGGCAAAAAAGACCAAAAAAAAAAAAAAGAAAAAGAAAAAGAAAATGGGTGAAAGTCATGAACAGACATTTCACTGAAGATAAGGATGGCAAATAAGTATATGAAAAAAGGTTTGACATCATTAACCACTAGGGAAATGCAAATTAAAACTACACACAATTTAAAAGCTGTGAAAGTACCAAATGCTGCTTAGCATATGGAGAAACTGGATCGTACTGCTAGTGGGAATATAAAATGGTACAGCTATTCTAGAAAATAGTTTGGCAGTTTTTCTTCTTTTTCTTTTCTTTTTGCCTTTTCTTGGGCCACTTCCGCAGCATATGGAGGTTCCCGGGCTAGGGGTCAAATCGGAGCTGTAGCCACTGGCCTATGGCACAGCAACACGGGGATCCGAGCCACGTCTGCAACCTACACCACAGCTCATGGTAATGCTGGATCCTTAACCCACTGAGCAAGGCCAGGGATCGAACCTGCAACCTCACGGTTCCCAGTCAGATTTGTTAACCACTGTGCCACGACAGGAACTCCTGGCAGTTTCTTTTCAAAAGTGAACATGCAACTAATCATATGACCTGCAACTGCACTCCTAGGCATTTACCACAGAAAACTAAAAACAATGTTCACACAAAAACCTGTACATTACTGTTTATAGCAGCTTTATTGACAAAAGCCAAAAGCTGGAAACAACTCAGATGTCCTTCAACAGGTGAATAGTTCAACTGTGGAACAACCACACACAGAACACTGTTCAACAATTAAAAAAAAAAAAGAAGAACCTATTGGTACATGCAACAACCTGGATGGAGCTCCAGAGAACTGTGCCAAGTGTCACAAGGACAGGTAAGTAGATATGACCATAAAAGGGAAAGATGATGGATGCTTATAGTGATCAAAATATTCAACCTGTCTGAATCAATGCTATCCTGGTTATGATGTTGTACTATATTTTTGGAGGATATTAAATTAGAGGTAACTAGTAAAAGGTACACAAACAGGCTCTCTCTCTATTCTTACAATAGCATGTGAATCTACAGTTATCTCAAAATATAAATCTAATTTAAAAAAAGCAACCAAACTTCAACTGCTACAACATCATTTACAAAGTTACAACTCTAAGAGTCTAATTTCTTTTAAAGTTATGACAATAAGAAAAGGGGGGGGAGGTACGACAGATAACTGAGATTTATTATATTCTTCCTAATCTCTGCTTTGAAAATGCTAAGTAAGAAGAACCTTCTACAATTGAGTTTGGCCAACTTAGTACATGTAAGTATCTGAACCTCTTTAAAAAAGAACAAGAGTTCTTTTTTTTTAACGTATTTTCTCACATTTTATTTACTTATTTACAGCATAAACCTAAACTACTTCCCCAAAGGATAACAGATTATCATACCTTGGCACCATATAAATCTGAGTTCTTCATTAAAAATTCTGCTGATGTTCGTACAGTGACTCCTGTAGTTTCACATTGCAGAACACAGTTTTCCAATGTAGTCTTGCCACGATGAATGACTATGATGAAAACGTGTAATCAAATGCTTTAAGAAGGAATATATCTTTTCCAATATTAGAAATAACCTAGAGCTGATACTAGATACAGTCTAAATACTTCTCTTTTAAACTCTGTTATTGGAATTACAAATTCGTAATTTATAAAACGATGACGACTTTGAGTTATTTTCCAAAATCTAAAAGCAGAATTCTTAAAAAAAAATGCCTTGATCTCAAAAATGCAAAATCAAGTTCAAAAGCACTATTCGGGTGACTGGGCTACTTTGCTGTACAGTAGGAAACTGACAGAACACTGTGAACCAGCTATAATGGAATAAATAAAAATCATATTAAAAAAAAAAAAAAAGCACTACTGTGAGTTCCCATTGTGGCACAGAGTAAACAAATCCAACCAGGAACCATGAGGCTGTGGGTTCGATCCCTGGCCTTGCTCAGTGGGTTAAGGATCTGGCGTTGTGGTGAGCTGTGGTGTAGGTCACAGATGTGGCTCGGATCTAATGTTGCTGTGGGTGTGGCGTAGGCTGGTGGCTGTAGCTCTGTTTGTCTTTTTTTTTTTTTTAGGGCTGCACTCGCAGCATATGGAGGTTCCCAGGCTAGGGGTCAAATTGGAGCTGTAGCTGCCAGCCTACACCACAGGCACAGCAACTCGGGATCCAGGCCACATCTGCAACCTACACCACAGCTCAAGGCAAATGGCAATGCTAGGTCCTTAACCCACTGAGCAAGGCCAAGGATCGAACCCATGTCCTCATGGATACTAGTCGGTTTCATTAACCACTGAGCCACAGGAACTCCGAGGCTGTAGCTCTGATTCAACCCCTAGCCTGGGAACCTCCATATGTCGCAAAGTTGGCCCTAAAAAGCAAAAAAAAAAAAAAAAGCACTACTCATTACAAAAAAAGTATCAGCAAGTAATTTTCATGAGTATCCTAGAAGGGAGAAGAGGAGGCCTGATTTAAGACAGGGGATACAGATCCTAGTAAACAAATACTATCTCAATGTGAAGATAGCTAGTTTGAATCCAGGACTAAGTCAAGAATATCAAGAATGATACCAGAATGTTTGAAAAGAAAAATAGGACCACACAGAAACAAATACTAAACTAACAATTTTCAAGAATAGCCTAACCAATTTTTCACTTTAGAGCAAGCTTCCTAAGTCATCCAGCTATGCACATAAATAAATAATCAGCCTTCCATACTACTCAAGAGTGGTATTTTATTAAATTCTATCTTCCAGGGAAAGTAAAGTTTTCCTTCAAAGCCTCAACAAACAGTAAATGAAATATAAAGATATTTACTTAATATTCCTTCTACAGCATCATGCTGAACAAATTTTATGCTTGAGATTTTAACATCCGCACCCGTACAATCCACAAAAGTGTCTCCTTTGCCTCTCTTTTCTATGACAATATCATCTGGTAGGCCATATCCTAAGGAAGAAAGCAAGAACGTTTAAGACGGGTAAGGGGAAATGTCTTAAGCACAAAACTACTATGATAGGTTTGTCTATTTCAAATGACTTCAAATGATATTCGACATCAGTCAACCCATCTGCATTTAAATAAAATCTAGTTATCTCTCTACATATCTTGTTTAATTTATACCAAAGTATACAATTTTCAATAGCAACAATTCCTCAATTTGCCCATGTATCAGAAGACTACCCCGCCATCAACCATCTCATACCAGTTTCAACACTAAATTCACTTATAAAACTGCTATAAAAATGATAATGATAATAGTCCTAAGTACTCACAGCTGGGTCAAAGAGCTGTATTTAGCCTTTATTGAGTTTTTTCCCAATTCTGAGATTCTATTTTTCTAATGTAATTAGGTCTGAAAAAAGCCTAAGCATTGCTCAAGATTTTCTAATTTTTTTACTCTCTGAAACAGATCAACTTAAAAATCTGACAAACTGACTTAAAAATTTTAGCTATTGGAAAAATTTACATTTCAAACCAGTAAAGACATTGTTCTCTACAAAACTTAAACTAATAATGCAGACCAGACCTCTGAATTAGGATTATAAAAAAGCAGAGCATCAGGGAGTTCCCGCTGTGGCTCAGCAGGTTACAAACCCAGCTATTATCTATGAGGATGCAAGTACCATCCCTGGCCTCGCTCAGCGGGATAAGGATCCGGCATTGCTGTGAGCTGTGATGTAGGTCACAGGTATGGCTTGGATCCTATGTTGCTATGGCTGTGGCTGGCAGTTGCAGCTCTCATTTGACCCCTAGCCTGGGAACTTCCATATGCATTCAGCAGGTGCTGCCTTAAAAAGAAAAAAAAAAATTGGAGCATCAGAAAACTGGAGAACTTTGTCTGACTTTCATTGTAAAACAGAACCACATAAGACAAAGCTGTGAGAAATAACTCTGTCTAAATCTGAGGGGTTTTGTTTTTGGTTTTTTTTTTGGTCTTTTTGTCTTTTTAGGGCTATACCCATGGCACATGGAGGTTCCCAGGCTAGGGGTCCAATCGGAGCTGTAGTCGCCAGCCTACGCCAGAGCCACAGCAATGAGGGATCCAAGCCGTGTCTGTGACCTACACCACAGCTCACGGCAACGCTGGATCCTTAACCCACTGAGCGAGGCCGGGGATCGATCCTGGGTCCTCATGGATGCTAGCTGGTTTCACTAACCACTGAGCCACGACGAGAAGTCCTAAAGCTGAGTCTTTAATTGAGTAAATGAAAGAATTAACTACATTAAACAGGCAAAACCTATAAAGTTTTCTGTTTGAAGAGTACAGACAAGGAGTTCTGTGTGGCTCAGAGGGTTAAGGACCCGGTATTGCCTCTGTGAAGGTATAGGTTCGATCCTTGGCCTCACTCAGTGGGTTAAGGATCTGGCATTTCCACAAGCTGCAACATAGATTGAAGATGTAGCTCAGATATGGTGTTGCTGTGGCTATAGTGTAGACTGCAGCTCCAATTTGACCCCTGGCCCAGGAACTTCCACATGCTATAGGTGTGGCCATAAAAAGGGGGGAAAAAAGTACAGACAAGCCTTTAGGGGCACTGGAGAATGCTAGAGGACTCCACACACACAGGAATGCTGTGTGGATTCTGGATGACTAGATTATAAGTAAATTATTTTTTTTTGCCTGACTCTTTGTGTCCACACATATTTTGCACATTTTTATAATAACCATCACTTATCATTAGAAAAATTAAAATATGAAAAGAACAGCCAATATTGAGAATAAACAGATTATCACATAAACAAAGTTACAAAGTTATATATTCTTAGCAGTTTAAAACACAAAGCTATCACTTAAGTGAATCTAAACAAGAAAGAAAAATCCTATTCCGTTAATACTTTGCACAGAGTAGGTACTCAATACATACTCGTTATAAGTATAGATGTAGATCAGATAAGCTATCAGATAAACTTATTTTACTCATGAACAAGTACCCCATATATTCACACTAGAGATACCATCTGGATTTCCTAAATTTTCAGAAATGCCCTCTGCTCATAAATTTAGTCATTTTTACACTTAACTTTCAGAATTCTATATGGTTATTTATGATACTTTGGCAATTACATTATAATTTCCTCACCAATCTAGGAAGAATGCTTACGCACACAATCTATAATAGCAATGCTGTTTGCACTATGCCAAAAAAATAAAGTGTTTTTATTGCAGTGATTTATCCTGCAGATGTGTTATTTATAAGCACTCATCTATTATATATCAAATATTGGAGAAGAAAAAGAACAAAAATTACATACATAAAACAAAAAAGGGGGCGAGGTGATATGCTAGTGAACAGCAGGACATTAAACTCCCAGTCTTGCTTCCATTAAGAAGTTTTGACAAGATAAAGAACATGGCTTAAGCAGTTTGTGAACAGCTGCACCAGTCCCATAATGATATACAATTTTTTGCACTACAAGCCTTATTGCTAACTTGAAGCTCTTTTGGTATAGAGTTGAGCAGGTGCATCTAAATGTGGAGTGCTCTGGAAACACAGAGGACCAAGGTGTAAAATAATCTACATTTAGGACTCTCTCTCAATGTACAATAAGATTATAACTGCTGGAGTTCCCATCAGTGGTTAACGAATCTGACTAGGATCCATGAGGATGCAGGTTCGATCCCTGGCCTCGCTCAGTGGGTTAAGGGTCCAGCCCTGCCATGAGTTGTGGTGTAGGTTGCAAACTCGGCATTGCTGTGGTTGTTTGTAAGCCGGCAGCTAGTTCCAATTTGACTCCGAGCCTGGAAACCTCCACATGTCGCGGGTCTGGCTCTTAAAAAAAAAAAGATTATAACTGCTATAAACTTATTTATTTTTAATAGAATCTTTCAACATCAATGTTCTAAAAGTACACTTTAGAATTTGTTGGTCTAATTTCAAGTTGGACCTAGACTTCTCACAAAAATAAGCTAAATTTAAAACAAAAACTATGCACCAACATAACCACAACATATATGAAGTAAGAGTGACAACAAATTTAAAAGTACGAAACTTTAAAATAATATTGCTGGGAGTGTTTTTTTTAATTCTAGAAATTAGATTTCCTTTTCATCAACCACCTACGATCTGGAAATATGCTTCTTCTTAATGGTCTTTTTTCTCTTTATTTTCATCTTCCCAACACTTAAAATGCCACAAAGAAACATACCTCAAGTTGCTCAAACACTGAGTCAATCCCCTGTATGTTTCAACAGCCCTTAACGTTTCAAGGCAACTCATTTGAAATCAAGTTCTTGGAGCTTCAACAAGATCAGAGATTTATGGTTTTCCTAAGCATATCATGCAAGAGTTTGGTTGTGTCTTCTTCATACTCACCTTCCAACTCAATGGAGTCAGCAATGGAGAATGTGCCATGTACCACGTAATGGCCAGGACAAACAATAACAGTGTCACCCTCATAGCAGGCATTTATAGCAGACAACGGATCACTATGGAACTAGAAAACAACAACAACATATTGCAAATATATATCCCCAAATGCAACCTGAGCATTACTCCAGGTGCCTTCATGTTTCACTTTGAAAAAGGAGCCAAAACTGCATATGTAGGTAGCTCCTTGGCTATGCACTGAGCCCACTGCATGCTTGATAAGTGACTAGTGCTATGGAAAAGCAGAGCTCTCTCTACTTCTCATTTCACAGAAAACCAGCTCTGGGAAACGCCTGTGAATACCCTGCAGAATTCAAGAAAGCCTGAGGTAAATCAAAAGGAAAAAAGCTACCTGGAGCAAGAAGCCCTACTTTTACCTGAATTTCTATTTCTTCCTTACAAGGCTCTGGACAAAGCCTGTCCCTGAGCAGGGACTGCAGCAGACCCGTTGTCACAGTGGAAGATACCACGTGAGTGATCTTCTCACCATTTGGACGGACACCCTTCGCTTGGATATTAGAATTCTTCTGATAACCAAATACATATCTAAAAACAAAAAAAACAACCAAGCAGACCTGTCAGTTCTCAGTAACACAGCTGGTTAGAAAAGATGCCAACTAGTTAAGAATGACAAAGATATACGTACCTCAACAAAGGATTTTCAATGAGTTTTAGCTTTTGTTTCAACTGTTCAATCTCTGAATACAATTTTAACCCTTCCACCATGGAGATGTTTTCCTGCTCAGAATCCGAGTTACAATTTGACAGACTGCTTCTCAGATTTAAAAATTTCCTGTAACTCTCCTCACACTGAGTCAACAGATTTTGGTAGTCAACAATAAGTCCTGAAGGAACTCGGTCTTCAAGAATATCATAATGCCTGAAAGTTTAAAAGCAAACTGAAATCTCTTTGCCTTTCAGACACATTGTCCCATCATTAAGAAAGCCCATGTAACAGTGAGGATATGCTTAGGAAAACTGTGAAGCTAACACCCATAAGAAAGGTGTTTTACGGCATAAAACTCAGGAACATGTTAAATCTTTCTAAATAGGTGGAAGCTACTGAAAGTTTTAAAAACCACTTCATTAACATCACTAATTTTCCTCTTGAGGAGTTGCTATTTTCCCCTCAGATCCAAGCATTTGTGTTTTGTTTTTTTGTTTTTTGGGTTTTTTTTTTGTCTTTTTGTCTCTTGAGGGCTGCACCCGAGGCACATAGAGATTCCCAGGCTAGGGGTCAAATTAAATCGGAGCTGTAGCTTCTGGCCTATACCACAGCCACGCCAGATCTGAGCCGCATCTGTGACCTACACCACAGCTCATGGCAATGCTGGATCTGTAACCCACTGAGAGAGGCCAGGGGTCGAACCGGCAACTTCATGGTTTCTGGTCAGATTTGTTTCTGCTGAGCCACGACGTGAACTCCACATTTGTGCTTTTGAAACACTGAAAGTTCATGGTGTACAATTTGTAATCATTACTTAATGAGAAACTATTTTCCATATATTAGATTCAAATCAATAATTAGGTGGCAGAGGGTGATTTGGAAGTAGGGATGCGGAGGAAGGTATCCCAAACAGTTTCATAACAATGTTTACAATGACCACATTTAGAGGATCAAAAATATAAAATGATTCAAATCACCTAGTCCTTCCCTGTATTTAAAGCACTATGGAGGAGTTCCTGTCCTGGCGCAGTGGTTAACGAATCCGACTAGGAACCATGAGGTTGAGGGTTCAATCCCTGCCCTTGCTCAGTGGGTTAACAATCCGGTGTTGGTCGCAGACATGGCTCGGATCCCGCGTTGCTGTGGCTCTGGCGTAGGCCGGTGGCTCCAGCTCCGATTCGACCCCTAGCCTGGGAACCTCCATATGCCGTGGGAGCAGCCCAAAGAAATAGCAAAAAGACAAAAAAAAAGCAAAAACAAAAAAAAACACTATGGAGCAGGTAGAACATTGTAAATCAACCATTTAAAAAAAAAAAAAGAACATTCGATTGAAACAGAAGACATTGTGTCAGATTTCAAGTGAAACACGAAAAGACTGATCACTGACCTCAAAGACATTCTTGCTTTGAGAGGCAAATGTGCATACAGCTGATCACTAATTGTTGCTCTCTCATCCATATACTGCTGTCAGCCTCTCAAGGCCCAATCTGTGACTACCACATGCATAAGCCGACCCAAGGTAGCTTAATAAACTATCATTCCCACAGACTTTAAAAAAAAATTATGAGCAAAATCATGCTGAGTATTCCCTCAGGATATTGCTAGAGTTTTTCAAAAACATAAGCCTTTGAGATTCTGAGAAAAAAAATAAGTTGTTATTACTAGAGTGATTAAAACAAAATAACCTTGTATTGGACACCCTTATTGGCATTAAAAGTTTATTATTTATATACCTTCTCAAATATATAGACAGAACAAAAATGTACTTCTAGATGTAATAATTCATGAATAATCAAGTTAATGTATATGAAATTAATGGATCTAAAAATAAACTGCAATATTATTGTCATTACCTGTAGCTTTAACATAATTGCTTTATTTATCAGTTAAAAGTACACTCAATCAGGCCACAGCTGCTTAACCTTGGCTGCATGTTAGAATCACTGGGGAGCTTTTAAAAATATAGGTGCCCAGGTTCCCATCCAGACCAATCCAATTGGTTTTTAGAAGCAGAGCGTTTTTTTGTTTGTTTTTTAAAGTTCCCTGGGGGATTCTAATGTGCAGCCAAGGTTGAGAACTTAGATATGTCTTAGGTATGTCTTCTTAACTTCATCATGCTCTAAAACAGATAAAGGGGGAAAAAACAGAACTACATCCTAAACAAATTTACATCAAAATGCAGTGAATATTTAAATATTTAAAATGAATAAAACAACGGTTTTCTCCACTTTTCAAGTATATGAATTAGGTGAAGCTTGAAAAGCAAGGATTTTGTCTGCTCTGGTTAATCCGTACTCATTTAAAGATATTCTAGAAATCCACTTGGCAAACAAGAAATTGGGGACCAAACCACTGATTGCTTGATCAGGTCTATTAAGTTATGAAGATTAAGACTCAAATTTCAAAATAAGTTTCTTAGCATTTCCAATATCCATGCCAATCAGCTTATTTCTTCTCATTATACTGATGCCTCATAGTCTGAAAGTAATGAACCAACATCTGTGTCTCAGACCCATAAGCTTTGAAGCACAGTGTGTTGAATTAGACAGGAAAAATATTTACTTCACAGAGCAAAATCAAAACAATATGGTTTGATTCCATTTAAATCTTGCCTGTGGATAAAACTCTACTCCTGTCTTAGCCTAGGGACCTTTCAAAGAATCTGCCTATATTTGATAACATTCCAGTTTCCCCATTAAGTACCATGGTTTCTTCTCCATAACAGAGAACAATTCCTCCATTATGCTTTCCCATCTGCCAGTGATGTACAAGATGTGTATGTAAATCATTTCTTATTGTTTGAACATGTAAGGCTGTCAAATCAAAATACAGTTTTTCCAAGTAAAGACCAAATTTGCCAGATACACGATATTCATCTACCACTACATTCCCCTTCAATCAAAACCAATCATTGCTCTTTAAGAGCAAGTGTATCAAAACTAGAAAATATGCAAGCTTATTGAAATTCTGGCATTTTATTGAATACACTATGGGAAACTAGGAAGTGCACAATGAAAAAAATTGGAAAGACTAAATAGAAATCATAGCCGATTTATGAAAAGCTGAAAAATTAGACATGCAAAATTCTAAACCAGGTAGAACCATTAATTAGACTCTCACATATTCTTTATTATTTACTATTTAAACTAAGAGCAACTTATCGAATTGGGTTCCACACAAATGTAAAGGGTTACTGCCTTATCTTATATAACCAAATCATCTTTTACATAGGGAAAAAGATTACCTTCTACAAATTTGGAAAGGGGGGGCATGCAAGGTCTAAAATATATTCTTACTGCAGCACTGCCTGTTGAATTAACACGTATAAGCACCAAAAAATTACCTGGTCTTACAGTACCATCTAGTGGAAGACTGAATGCCACATTTAACAAAATCTGCAGGACAGCTATTTGAGGTGCATGGTTAATTTGGGGGTATTTTTATAACAGAAGGGTTTTTCCCTACCAAAATATGATAAATCAGAAGAATGTGTTTCTGTATTTTGTTTATTTAGGTATGTGTTTAGGTGTGTTTAGGTATTTAGGAAATTTTTATTCACCATTAACTATTTAATATTTTCATCTATTTATCAAATAAGATTTAAGGATAAGAACTTGACAAAACATTCTGAGGTTAGTCTGTGTAGCCTAGTATGTTTTACTATAGAAACTTTAAGCCATATGTCTTTAAAAGTATTCTTTTTTAAAAAAAAGTTCTCCTAGGGAACTCCCTAGTGGCCTAGCCCAGGTTCAATTCTTGGTCTGGGAACTGAGATCCCACATCAAGCTGCTGTACACAGTGGCCAAAAAGAAAAATATCTCCTATAATTCAATTAGTTTCACTGTTTTCAAAGAACTGTCTTTGAATTTAACAAATTTTTTAAAACATATTGGCTCAATTGAGTTTTATTCAAATTTACAAGTGAGTTATTAACTTACATGTTCTTGAATTCTCTGCTTTTAGACTTTAGAAACACTAAAAGTAGGTTTCTCAGAGTTCCCAGTGGCACAGTGGGATTGGTGGTGTTTCTACAGCACCAGGATGCAATTTCAATCCCTGGCTCCACACAATGGGTTAAAGGATCCAGAGTTGGTTGCAACTATGGCTCAGATCTGAACTCCATATGCCTCAGGGTAGCCAAAACTGAAAAAAATTAAGTAAAAAAATGAAAAGTTAAAAAAAATAGATAAAAGTAGGTTTCTCTGAACTTGTACAAGTTTAATAACTTGTCCATGGGTTATACTCCTTGTATATCAGGCTGTTTCCATCTGTAGGACTCTGGAGTGTACACACACACACACACCCACACATACCACAAGTGAAATTAAACCACAAATAGCTATTTTTTTCCCATCATGTATAAGGCCACTAATAAATACTTAACAATCTCAGAGTTCCCATCGTGGCTCAGCAGTAACGAACCCAACTAGTATCCATGAGGACTGGGGCTTGATCCCCAGCCTCACTCAGCGGGTTAAGGATCCAGCGTTGCCACAAACTATGGTGTAGGTCTCAGATGCAGTTCAGATCCCGCACTGCTGTGGCTGTGATGTAGGCCGACAGCTGCAGCTCCAATTTGACCCCTAGCCTGGGAACTTCCATATGCCGTGGGTATGGCCCTAAAAGAGACCAAAAAATAAAATAAAATGAATAAATACTTACAATCTCAATCGAGGTTCAACACATCTGACAAAATAATCATATTCATCCTCTTCTTCTTCATCCCAACTCCTCCAAATGTTTTGATAAAAAAACCTGAAAAGGAAATTAGCATCCCTCAAATTTAATCACTGGCTTAAAACGTTGGGGTTTTGGAGGGGTGAGAGCTAAAGGTAAATCAAAACAATTCTATCAACTATGGTAAAAAAAAAAGACTGTGTGTTTGTTAGGCTCAATAGTCATGAGTCACACGAGAACTTCTCTGGACTGAATAAAGAAGTTTTTCTACAACATTATTCCAACAGGACCTTCTTTTTATCAGAACAATTTGTTGACCAACTGTAACTGGGTGGAAAGTGGTGCCATTTGTTAAAATAGAAAGGACTGGGAGAGAAGAAACAAGTTTAGGGTTGAAAATAGTTTTCGCCATGTTCAGATTGAGATGCCTATTTGAACTCCAAGTGGATGATGTCAAGAGTGCAGATAAATGTACAAGTCCAGAGCTCAAGGAAAAGGTCAGGGCTAGAGACATAAGTCTGGAAGTTATCAGCATACTGATGGCGCTGAAGCAAAAGATGAGATCATCCTGGGACATAATATAAAGCAGTAGTTCTCAACACGGGCTGCACGTTAGAGTCCCCTGCAAAGCTGTTAAAAATGGATTTGCAAGCTATCCCAGACCATTAAATCAGACTCTTTTGGGTGGGGAAAGGCGTAGAGAGTGTACAGGATCCAGACCTTTATAAAGCTCCCCAAGTGATTTAACAAATTTTTTATCATGGAAAATTTCAAACATACACAAGAGCAAGTAGCATCATGAACTCCATGTACCAATCACCCAGCTTCAACAATTATCAACTCATGGGAAGCTTATTTATCTCTACCCTACCCACTTACCTCTCTGTTTTCCTATCCCCACCATCCTGACACTGGATTATTTTAAAGCAAATTTCTGACGTACCACTCATTAACTTTTACTATGTACCTCTAAAATAAATCTAAAGTTTTAATTTCTTGATATCCAAGTATCCAGTCAGTGTTCAATTTTCCCCAATTATCTCTTTTGTTGTTGTTGTTTTACAGTCAGGTTGTTCAAATCAGGATTCAAACAAGGGTCAGACATGGAATTTAATCAAATCACTTTTACTCTACAGATTATCCTTCCCTCTCTTTCATCCTGCAATTTTTCCCCCCTTTTACAGCCGAACCTGCAGCATATGGAAATTCCCAGGCTAGGGATTGAATTGGAGAAGCATCTGCGACCTACACCACAGTCTGCAGCAACACCAGATCCTTAACCCACGGAGCAAGGCCAGGATGGAACACAAACCCAGACCCTCACAGAGACAACATCAGGTCCTTAACTTGCTGAGCCACAAAGGGAACTCCTGCAATTTAACAGTTTGCCACACTTGAATTTTACTGATTGCATCCCCATGGAATCCTTTCACATGTTCTTCTGTTTCCTTTATTTCTAGCAAACTGATAGCAAGAGCTAGACTTGATCATCTTTAGGAAAGACTTTTTGGCAATACTTCAAGGTAGGTATAGTGTACTTTCATCAGGAAGCACAAGATACCTGCTCATCTCTTATGATGATGAGGTCAAGAATGATCAACAGTCAGTCTGATCCATCTGCTGCAAAGTTCTCCATCAGAGTCTCACCAATGGTTGTAGCAGCCATTGATAATCATGCCTAGAACCTCTGTTTTATTATGTGCTGCAAAATACTTCATTCTTCATATATTAGTTGGAATACTCTTATAAAGAAAATTCCCAGGAGATTCTAATATGCTTCCAAAGCTAATGAGAGAGAGAGAGAGAGAGAAGAGAGAGAAACAGAAAAGTAGACAGCCTGATCTGATTCTGGGTAATAGGAACATTCTAAAGCTTTGGCATGAGAGGAAGAGTGGCCAAGATCACTAAAAAGACAAGCCTTCAAAGGTTTGCCACTGCTCTTGATTCACTGGCTGACAAAGCCCTGTATCTTCTGACTCCTATAATCTCTAAGCTGGCTTCCTAGGTCTCTTCTATTACTCTGTTCCAACCACGCTGGCCTTTCAGCTCCTTAAACTGAGTTCCTGAGCCTGTTCCCCACCTCCACTCTGCCACAACCACTTTCACCTAGCCAACTCTTCAGACGCAAGTTCAAATACCACTTCCTCAGGAAATAACCGTATTACAGCAACCTGACCTAGTCTTAGAACACTCCGTAATCCCTCACAGCTCTCACTGCAATTTCCAATTGCATACATATCTTTACGTGATTATTTCATAAAGGTTCACCATCCACCTTTAGACTGATAGCTCCCTGGTGATGTTACTGTGTCTGTTTAGGGTGCCAGTCAAATCTCATCCTTGACTCAGGACCTGACACAAATATTTGTTGAATAAAACTTCTCATAATTTGACCTTTTCTGGACACTAACCAGAATCTAAAAAATTTAGCCAGGCTCTCCTTTAAATAATATCATTACTAATTCCAGATACTTGTCTTTCTATCAACTTCTATACCCATAAGTGATTAGCTGATTCCTCATTTCCTAAACTCATCAATTATCCCTTTACCTTCACATGCTTCAGTTGACAGATTCCCCCCCCCTTCCCAGCATGTAGAAGTTCCCAGGCCAGGGATCAAACCCAAGCCAGAACAATAACCCGAGCCACTGCAGTAACAATGCCAACTCCTTAACAACTAGGGCACCAGAGAACTCGTTTTTTGCGGGGGAACAGATTTTAAAGTAAGAGAAACATAACGGAGTTATTTTAGTTCTGGATATAAGCCAGTTCTTTAGATTTATATTGTTTGACCTAATACTGGATACCTATGGTTAAATACCTTTACCCAATTAGAAATTTTCCATGAGATGTCAGAATCAGAGCCTAAGACACTCTGCTTCTTGGTAGAGTATCATAGTAAGCTCAGCAAAACCGGGTCACTAACGGTATAGAAATTGGAAAATACCTTTTGAACTACAAAACACCAAGCAACATTATTAATACGACCACTATATTCTCCAGTCTTCCAGTTCATAGTCGAATATAAGTCCATTTTTAAATGGTCAAAAATAAGCCTTCCTTAGTAAATATAAAAAGAAGATTCAAAAGAACTATCTATATTAGGAGCTATCTAACAAAAAAAAAAATTTATCTGAAAAACGAAAAGAAGTATACCTTATTAATCCAGGCATGGGCTTTCCTTCCCACTGAAGGGACAAGGCATGTGCCTGTGCGAGTGCAAACAGCTCTACCCAAGACGGCTGAAAGGCATGTTCACAGCCCATAAGGGTCCTGGAAATGGCCTGAGAAAAAGCCTTCCTTGGCCAGACACCTCCCTGAAAACACTGTGTGCCAGTCTTACCAGTGCCCAGGCGGTGCTATGCCACCTTCTTCACTTTCTTTCCTTTCCTCTTATACTCAAGTATATCCAACTATAGCCTTAGCATCCAGAACTTCTGACAGTTCCTAAACATATGCAAACCAAAATAAGAAACCCCTAACTTTTGTTAACATTTAGGGACCCCGAGAGAAAGCTATACAGAAATCCCTTGTACTACTTTTATCTACATCTGAAATTATCTCAAAATGAAAATTTAATATATATATATTTTATTTATTTATTTTTGCTTTTTAGGGCATCACCCGAAGCATACAGAAGTTCCCAGGCTAAGGGTCGAATCAGAGCTACAGCTGCCAGCCTACACCACAGCCACAGCAACTCGGGATTCAAGCTGTGTCTGCAACCTACACCACAGTTCACGGCAACGTCAGATCCTTAACCCTTTGAGCGAGGTCAGGGATCGAACCCGAATCCTCATGGATCCTAGTCAGGTTCATTACCACTGAGCCCCAACAGAAACTGAAATTTTTTTTACTATTTTTTAAAAAATTTCTAATTTAAAAAGACTCCCCCATCTTTGAATATTTTAATATATTGCAGTGACCAAGTTTACAGTTTGAGTTTTGTGGTCTTACTGCTTTTTAGGGCCGCACTCACGGCATACGGAGGTTCCCAGGGTCAAATCGGAGCTACAGCTGCTGGCCTACACCACAGCCACAGCAACAAAGGACCTGATTCGCGTCTTCGACCTACACCACAGCTTCCGGCAATGCCAGACCCCTTACCCACTGAGTGAGACCAGGGATCAAACCCACAACCTCACGGTTCCTGATCAGATTTGTTTCCACTGCACCACAATGGGAACTCTTACAGTTTGAGTTTTAAATTCAGGTATGACACAGACCAGAATTACTGCATTTCATCCAAAGCTTTTGGCCACAAGGTTATTTTTAGCAACCTCTCTTCCTACCTGACATGTTCAATTGCAAGTGCTGTCTGGTCGAATATTCCAGAATCATCAAATACCACCCACAGCTCCTGCAGGGGCAACCGGTATTCCTTCAAATCCAGGAGCTCTTTCATACACTCTAAGGTAAAAGTGCTCACTTGAGATTCACAGAGGTACGGGTCAGCAAGCCTCACCACCGCTTTCAAGGCCGCAAAGTCCACATCTGTGACCTGAAATTTAAAATAGTGTGACTTAACATATGGAAATAAAAATTCAGACACATCGAAAACACTACTTACAGGCTGCTTATTAAATTTATTTTATATTTTATTTTATTTTATTTTTTTGCTTTTAATGGCCACATGTCCAGCATTTGGAAGTTCCCAGGCTAGGAGTCAAATCAGAGCTACAGCAGCTAGCCTACACCACAGTCACAGCAATGTAGGATCTGAACCGTGTCTGCAATCTACACCACAGCTCTTGGCTACACTGGATACTTATCCCACTGAGCAAGGCCAGGGATTGAACCCACATCGTCGTGGATATTAGTCAGGTTCATGACCACTGAGTCACAACAGGAACTCCATAGGCTTAATTTTTTAAAGCAGGAAGTGGGAGTGAGGTGCCTTCTTCCATAATGTAAAGGATAAACAAGGCAGGCGTAGCTTGTTCCCATATGGAGCTAACACTGTAACAAACAAAATGGCAATAAGTATGGGACAGAGAATGATGAGCAGGGGTGGTGGTCCGGCTTCAGTGGGAGGGTCAGGGGAAGTCACTTCTGCACTGCAATGAAAAGGATGAAAAGGAAGCAGCTATCTGAAGATCAGGAAAGATGGAAAAGAACTGAGGCAGAGACAAGCCTGGACGTTGGAGGCACAGAGAGGCAGTGTTTCTTGCCAAAGGAAGGAAATGAGGTGGGGGCTGCAGGAGGTCAGGTGAGAGGAAGAGCAAGGAGACCAGGACTGTTGGGAAGGAGCCCAGCTTTCACGCGTGACTAGTGCTATGAGAAGCCATCAAGCCAACACCAGGTCTTTGGTAAATGCGATGCATTAGAGGTTTTAAGCAGAGGAATGGCACACTTCTCTTTTAAAACAATGACTTTGACGGCTTTTAGAGAATTGAGGTGGGGGAGTGGCAGGTACTGTCATAACCAAAATAATAGGCCTGAAGTGCAACCAAAGATACTAGCACAACCCCGAAATTTTAAATCCATGGCTGCTTGCAAACCATGCCCTTGTACATAATCACTGCAGGATGTGATGTCATTTCCTAAAGGAGCTACAGCCGCAACTTGTATTCATACTCTCTGGTTTACATTTTAGTTTAACAGGGGGTTTTGTGGTCCAATTAACAAACACTGAGAAAAATTCACAGCTGTAATTAGGAGTGCAAATTTAATGTAAAAGGCCCAGTCTGTTGAAGAATAAGATTGCGTTTACTTTCTGCTATGGGACACACTATTAAGAGGTACCACATACCTACAAACTTGTTGGGCAAAAAATAGGCTAGTTTTTAAATGCCTGTCTGGTTTGAGCTACTTTAATGAGCTACAACTAAGAAGGCAAAAAATTAATTCAAACCTTACCTACTTTATAATTAAGCCTCTTTGTTTTTCAAATGGTCTCAAATACCTCCCCCACATCACAGGTTTATAATCCATTTCCCCTTGAAAATGGACAATGAAACAAACCACCTCAATTCCCTGGCAGCCCCTTAGCTGCCTTTAAAATTTGTGGGGAATACTTCTTCATACACCATGGCAATTAGATGTGAAAAACATGCTCTTTTCAATCAGCTCATAAACCTTAATTAAAAATAAGCACTTTGGCTATCATAGTCCGAAAGAAAGTGTTTCTAGCCAAAGACAAATGTCTTAGTAACAGAATTAAATTTACCTCAACCAGCACCTCGAACACATTAGTGTGCCAGACTGCCCGCCATCCAGATGGTTCAAGGACCTTCTCTAAGAACTCAGCTGTGAATTCTCTTACCTCAGAGGCCTTGCAGTCAGCTATAAACAAATTAAACACAGTAAGAATTGGGACTGCATAAAGCAGACAGCATAAAGTTAATAAATTCACCTAAATCTACTTTCTCAGAACCAACAAATGGCAGTCTGAGGAACTGAAACAATCTACTGGTAAAAGACAGAAGCAGCAAAAAAAGAGGACCTACTCACCTAAAATATAATCTTGATAAGCTCTGAATCGCTCATAGAACAAAAGGTGACTTGTCTGGAACATTTCTGGGAAATGAATTTTTCCTTCTGGCACGAAACTTTGTAAACTACTACCTGGTTTATCGTGACTGCTGCAATCACTGCATGAATCGTCATCTTGTAACAAACCTAAGAAAAATAACAAAACAGGCAGGCTCGACTATCCCAGACACTTCCAATGCTTATCAACTACTTTTATTTTTACATCCTTGCATAGAAATCCCAAACAAGGGAGTTCCCATTTGTGGCTCAGCGGGTTAAGAACCTGAGGAGTATCCCTGAGAATGAGGGTTTGATCCCTGGTCTTGCTCAGTGGGATAAGGATCCAGCATTGCTGAAAGCTGCGTTGTAGGTTGCAGATGCAGCTTGGATCCAGCATTGCAGTGGCTGTGGTGTAGGCCAGCAGCTGCAGCTCTGATCTGACCTCTAGCCTGGGAACTTCCATATGCTGCAGGTGCAGCCCTAAAAAGACAATAAAAATTAAAATTTAAAATAAAAATTTTAGGAGTTCCCGTCGTGGCGCAGTGGTTAACGAATCCGACTAGGAACCATGAGGTTGCGGGTTCGATCCCTGCGCTTGCTCAGTGGGTTAAGGATCCGGCGTTGCCGTGAGCTGTGGTGTAGGTTGCAGACGCGACTGGGATCCTGCGTTGCTGTGGCTCTGGCGCAGGCCAGTGGCCACAGCTCCGATTTGACCCCTAGCCTGGGAACCTCCATATGCCGCGGGAGCAGCCCAAGAAATAGCAAAAAGACAAAAAAAAAAAAATTTTAAAAAAGAGATCCCAAACAAAATATAAACTAATATTTGGGCATGATGCTTTACTTCCCTTTTTTTTTTTTTACATTGTCAGGAAAGAACAGTTTTCCAAATTTGAAAATGTCTCAAAATCCAACTTCTACTTCAAAACAATATGAACTTAAAATCCTTCATGGGTCAGGTTTTTGTTGCCGTTCTATGTGGTTTCTCAGGGAGGCAAAGAAAGAGGGTTGTTTTTCAATTCAGTGAAAATCACTCAGCCATGATTCTTACTAGAACTTACAATGGTCAAATATCTTTCAGTCATTTTCTCTCCCCAAACAATTTCATAAATCTGCATTAAAATAAGGAGGTGATTTCCTACACTCCCTTTCAAACTGAACCCCCCCCCTTTATTTTCTATAAGATCAGCGTGTCACTGCCCCTGAATAAACATGCATGAGTCTTAATAATGCATAAGGCTTACTTCACCAAAGCTACTAGGTTCCTCCTCACTAATTTCAAAGCCTGTGGCTAAAGGAGGGATTAGAAAATGCTAATCGTGTTAGGTCTGGGCTATATGTAATTATGTTTCACAAGGCATTATTTGGCCAGTGGCATATCTAATTCTGTGGAATAAGATGTTTTTAATAGACAAAACGACCATTAAATAAACAATGCTGAGGGTGGCATTTAGACTGGCAAAGTCCTTTCCAGCGGTTCCAGGAAGGGTGTCTGAGGCTGTTATTAGCAGCAGTCTTTCATTTTCCTCACCCCTTTAATTTCTCTTTCCTTTTCTCCCTCCTTCCAATTCTTTGCCCCAGTTCAGGCCACCAGAATCATGTGACCCCACAGATGACCAAAGTGTACAAGGGTCTCCTGCTCACAGACACCAATGCACCTGAGCCTCCAAGGATATCAGTACCTTACTTACTTACTGTGTGACAATCTCTGTGCCTCAGTTACCTCCTTTAAAAAGGGAAGGTGAGAATTGTATGTCTACTTCAATCAAGTGAATTAAACAAATCAGTTGTTAACCACAACAATACCCCTCATATAACATACAGATATGTTTGTTAAAGAAATAATACTTTCACTTCACACCCATTAGGTGGTTATTATCCCCACCCCCCCCCCAAAAAAAAAACAAGAAAAACTACCAGGAAAACAAGTGTTGGCTAGGATGTAGAGAAATAGGAACACTTATGCACTGTTGGTATGCAGGTAAAATGGTATTACCGCTGTGGAAAACGGTATGGTGGTTCCTTAGCAATTTAAAAATACAATTACCATATGACCCAACAATTCTCCTTCTGGGTATATACCCAAAAGGATTGTAAACAGAGTCTCCAAGAGATATTTGTACATCCATGTTCACAGCAGCATTATCCACAATAGCTAACACATAGAAGTAACTGATGGATGAATGGGTAAGTAAAATGTGGTATATACATATGATGAAAAATTATTTAGCCTTAAAAAAAGGAAGTTATGACAAGTGCTAGAATATGCATGAACATTGTGCTGGGGGAAATAATCCAGACACCGAAAGAAAAATATTCTGTAATTCCATTGACTGAGGTACTTAGAATAGCCAAAATCATAAAAACAAAGTACAAAGGTGGTTGCCAGGGACTGGGAGGAGGGGAGATTGGAGCGTTATTTTTCAATAGGAATAGTTTCAGTTTACAAGATGAAAAGAGTTATGGGACTGGATGGTGGTAATGGCTGCATAACAATCTGGATGTATTTAATACCAATGAACTGTACACTTAAAAAAGAGTTAAAATGGTAAATTTTATGTTATGTGTATCTTAACAACAACAAAAATATCTTACTACAGCACAATCCTTTAGAGCCAATTTGAAAGTATCACTTTTCACACATTATCTCACTTCATCTTTACCACTCCATAGCACCATTGCCTGTTTTCCAGATGGGAAAACTGAAGCCAAGTGACTTTTGATAGTTCACAAGAGGGATTAGTAGAGGAATTTTCCAAGTCATTTATATTTTCTTTCTCCAGGACTCTTTCCACTACCAACACAACTGAAAATACTGAAGCAAAACCTGAACGAGCTTAAAATATCGGGGGTGGAGGGTGGGGTGGAATCTCCGTGAAGAGGTAAGAGGTGACAATCAGACCTGGGTTCTATCTTTAGACACTGTCCCAAATTGGCTCCCCTCCCTAGGCCTGTCATCTGCCCTTAAAGTAAGAGTGCAGCTGTTCTAGGCCAAGCGTACAAATTTCTCCTCTTTCGCCAAAGGGGAGTGTAGTTCACAATCTCCTTTAGGATGCAAATAAAAAGACGCGCCCATTCTGCACAGACAAACTCGCCGAGGAGGCCCACCCAGGCAGCCAGAGTAGGAATTCGCAACCCCACCCAACCCCCTCCGGTCCTCAGGAAGCTGAGGCCAGATTGGGCAGGGAGGACAGGAGCTGCCCAAGGGTACCCTCCGACTTCGACGTCCAGAGAGTGAGTCGGGGCCTCGCCCAGCCACCGCCGCCACCCAAGCCAGCCGGGTCCGGAAGGCCTACGCCCCAAGCGCCCTCGGAGGGTCCGGACACCACCCCCCGGCCGCCGCTGACACGGTCCGCTGAAGGCAGCGGCTCCTCTGGCCTGACTCGGTGGGTGCTTACCTTTCTCGAGAGGCGCCGGATGCTCCTCCGCTGACCAGCCGGTGCGCTCGGGCGCCATCGCCTCCGACCCCAGGTCACCACCGGCCAGCAACCCGTCACCCATTTCAAATTTCCGCGGGCGGCCGCCCAGCCGGGTAAGGTGGTGACGCAGGCGCTTCCGATTGGACAATGTGCCGAGGCTCTTGGACCAATTAAAAGAAAGTTTGCGTGGTCCTCTTTCCATACTAGCCCCGCCCCCTTCAGCCTCCACCCACCCCAGTGACAGTGCCTTGGCGCCATCTACTGGCCGGGTGGACTGCTATTCTGGTCCAAGCTCTTGATGAGCGGAAGGCACTTGCACAAAGTTGAATTAGGACATAATTAGGGATGTTTTGAGAAAACCTAACAAGCCATACCTGGAAATGGAGTAGAGCGGAAAAGGCACTGACTTGAGAGTCAAAAAACACTGTTTAGACTTGTTTCTGCCATTATTACTGGTGTTAACTTGAGCAAGTCACTTCACCTCACAGATCATCTGCAGTTCTAACAGCAGAACTAGACAGCTCCAAACTTTTCACCATCAAAAATCAATCTCTTGGGAGTTCCTGTCGTGACGCAGCAGAAACAAATCCGACTAGGAACCATGAAGTTGCAGGTTCAATCCCTGGCCTCACTCAGTGGGTTAAGGATCTGGCGTTGCTGTGAACTGTGGTGTAGGTTGCAGATGCGGCTTGGATCTGGCATTGCCATGGCTCTGCCGTAGGCCAGCTGCAACAGCTCCGATTAACCTAGCCTGGGAACCTCCATATGTTGTGGGTGCAGCCCTAAAAAAAAAAAAGAAATCAACCTCTCTCTCGTTTTTTCTCTCTCTTCCCCTCTTTCATTCACTGCCTATACATAGAAGATATTTTTAAAGAATGTCAAGTTATATCTAGTATGTAAAGGTATGTTTTGGAGTTCCTGTCATGGCTCAGTGGTAATGAACCTGACTAAGATCCATGAGGATGAAGGTTTGATCCCTGACCTCACTACGTGGGTTAAGGATCTGGCGTTGCCATGAGTTGTGATGTAGGTCAAAGACTTGGCGGGGAGCCCAAGTTGCTGTGGCTGTGGCTGTGGCTGTGGCATATGCCACCAGCTGAAGCTCTGGTATGCCTCGGGTACAGTCCTAAAAAGCAAAATAAATAAAAAGCATGTTTTATCCATGCTTATTAATCAAAGATAACTATAATTCCAGTAATAATGGGTAACATTTATTGAGTACTATGTTCAAGATACTTTCCTGCATATTGTATCTGCTTTATCTTAATCAACCTTCAAAAGCCATCCGATGAGACAGGAAATATAATTATTACCAGTCTACAGATGAACAAATGGAACCGCCAATCAATTAAGCAATGCCCAATTTAACCCAGCACAACTTGTATTAGAAACCAGTCATATTCTTGCATCTACCCTTTAATGCCTCTGTCAGGCCATGAGTAGTAGGAGCTGAGGTGGCCAGGGACAGCGGAGGCTACCAGAACATGGTGGTTTGAGTCCCACCAAAAGCCAAGAGCATGGTCATAACAGATTTGTCACGGGGAAGACATTTCCACTTGCTGCCTTGAAGGAAAACTTTGGACTAGCGTCTCTCATGCCCCCACAGCTGAAACAAAATGGAGCCAGGAGAGGTGATTGTAGAAACCTGCAGTTAATTCAGCTGGCTTCTCCAGGAAACAAGATTTCTTTGTCTCTCAAGTACAATGTCTGACCTTATGGTTATTGGTTCACTGAACAAATATTTGTTGAGCACCAGGAGGTGAAAACACACGCAACAATAAAATCAAGACTAGCATTGGTACTTTCTTATAATTCTCCATTTAACCTTTCCACCTGCAAACCCCACAAGGGGCAGGATTTCTCCTCAGCCCTCTTCCCTGGCCTTGAAGACAGCATAGCTCTTCAGTAGTTCAATTATAGAATATTTCCTCAGTCATCAAGAGAATTCCCAAACCAATGCTTCTGGAAAAGTCTTGGAAAAGAACATGCAGCACAGGGTCAGAGAAAAAAACACCTGTGCTGCTGCAAATTCTATTAAGGACAAATCATTTATTACACAGGCTACATTTCCAAACTTATATTTGCATGGATTATATTGAAAGTTTTAGAGTTTTCCCCTAAGTGGAGACCTTTTAGGAGCACACATCTTGGGAGTTTGCTTTCCCTGCGCCCTCCCCCTAATCCTAAGGAGAAGATTTTGGTTGGTTGGTTGGTTGGTTGGTTGGTTGGTTGGTTGGTTGGTTGGTTTTGGCCACACCCACAGCATGTGGAAGTTCCCTGGGCCAGGGATCCAACCTGTGCCACAGCAGCAACCCGGGCTGGATCCTTAACCCACTGAGCCACAGGGAACTCTGGAAAGGGCTTTTTAATTCTTCCTTTCCAATCCCTTCACTTGCAGCCCATCACAGCCTTCCTTTCCACCTGCCCTAAGGTGGGGTGGCATCCATTATTCCCAGTCTTTTTTGTATCTCCACTCTTTTTTTTTTTAATATTTTGACTAACATTTATTAAGAGTATATAATGTACCTGGCTCTTTGCTGTAACAATAGTTATAACCTTTAATCTTCATAACAGATTTGTGAAGTGAGGATTAATTCCTCCTTCTACATATGAGAAATCCAAGGTTCGGAAAACTTTTCTTTATACTTCAATGTCCCATGTGGTACATTTGTACACAATCTATAACATGATCATGCACCCTTATTTTGGTTTCTAGTTTTTTTGCTTGTTTGTTTGCTTTCTATAGGAATTACCTACTAGACATTAAACTCCTCAACATTAGAGAGTGTCTTCTATTGACTTTGTGGTCATAATGGTATTCATCACAGTGATGGACATATAGCTGTAGTTGACAAGTGAACTGTTTAAAATGGTCATGTAAAAAAAAGATGGAAAAGGAGTTCCCATGGTGGCTCAGCAGGAACGAACCCACCTAGCATCCATGAGGATGCTGGTTCAATCTCTGACCCCACTCAGTGAGTTCAGAATCCACCACTGCCCTGATTTGTGGTGTTACGTCTCAGACACAGCTCGGATCTGGTGTTGCTGTGGCTGCAGCATTTAAAAAAAAAAAAAAAGGGAAACTACATCCCCATAACTGGAACAGAATAGGATCCTTTGTAGAGGCCATGGAATCTCCCCTCATATCTTCCAGGGAATGGATCCCTGGCTAGGAACTCAAGATCAACTGACATATCTGGTCTGACTCAGTGCTAGTAATGGGTCCACTCTCTTTATCACCATTAGGTCCTTATATGCTGTCTACACAGGGACTCAAAATCATTGCCCTTCCCTAAAAATTTCCCAAAGCTTAGTTGCAATTTTGAGATGCCGCCTCCACACTTTCTGGATAGTGCCAAACTGTGCTGGGGTAGCGGCTTTCCTCTCCTCTCTTAAGAGCCGGTGGTTTGCTACTGGGCTTCCATCACCCTGCACCTGCTGCAACATTGACAGCCTAGCATGCGCACCCGCAGGCGCGCGCGCGCGCACACACACACACACACACACACACACCAACCACAGTCTTTCCTCCCTTGGCTTCTGGGCCCTCACTCTCCTGGTAACAGACAAAAGACCAAAAAAATAAAAATAAAAATCAAAGAGAAGTGGACATTAGTGCAAGTCCCATGGAAAGTGATCGGAATGGACCCCATGTTGTCACGTTTTTTCCAAGCGAAGCCAGAGATTTAGATTTTTATAAGAAATCTCCCATATTAAAAGGTTGGCAACTACTTTTTAAAAACTTAGACACTGTGGAGTTCCCATCATGGCGAAGTGGTTAACGAATCCGACTAGGAACCATGAGGTTGCGGGTTCGGTCCCTGCCCTTGCTCAGTGGGTTAAGGATCCGGCGTTGCCGTGAGCTGTAGTGTAGGTTGCAGACGCTGCTCGGATCCCGCGTTGCTGTGGCTGTGGTGTAGGCCGGTGGCTACAGCTCCGATTGGACCCCTTGCCTGGGAACCTCCACATACAGCGGGAGCGGCCCAAGAAATGGCAAAAAGACAAAAAAAAAAAAAAAAAAACTTAGGCACTGTGTCAGCCAGATAAAATGCGTCTGTAAGCCACCAGTTTGCAATTTCAGGGAGGCTGACTCTACTCGTGATGTTGCCTCAGAGTCTGGGGTTCTTTGAAGGCAAGTGCCTGGTCATGTTTGTCTTTGTGTTGCTAGCACCTTCTACTAAACGTTGCTTAGTAAAGGGACAAATATAATATTATGATACCATTAGCCAAAGGCTGAAGTTTAGAGTCAAGTGGCCGGGGTCTGGGTTATTTCCGCTGCTGCTGCCCAGAGGACACCTCCCCCATGCCCCCCGCTGCGACCCAGAGCCACAGATTCATCACTGATACTGTCACCTAATTAGGATCAACACTGCCTGTACTGGGGGCCCTTTGCCCCACTCAAACCAGCCCACCTGTTCCCTTAGGACAGAAACACTGTAAAGTGTGCAGCTCAGGCTGTTGACCCTTGAGGGACAGAAGCCCAGCGTGGCCCCCCTGTCCCACACTAGACTGTGTCTGCACATTTGTGTGAATGGGTTTCTGAGGACAGACTGCAAATTCTGAACATTGGAGAAGGGTGGGGAGGGCCCCAGATCCTGGGAGGCATCCCCGTGGGGGAGGCGGGTCCCTCCTTCCGCCGTTGTGGGGATCTCCATGTGGGCCTGGTGGGCAGGTAGCCCGCGACATCCACTCCACGGCAGGGAGAGGAGAGATGCTAGGTCCCCGCTTCTCTGAGCTGAGAGTCTGGGGCTCCCAATGACAGAAACAGAGAACAAAAGCCTGGCCTGAATTTTGGCTTCTATTCTCCACTAGAGGGCAGCTTAAACCTTTAAAACTAAATAAACTTTGGCACTTGGTAAAACATCCAAAGACATCAGAAAATTTCCTTTTGCAACTTCACGTCCTGCAGGAGGTTCTGGGGATTGGAAGGGAACACACACACACTTAGGTCTTAGCTCATGGAGCTCACGGTCCGGCAGAGGAGAGACATATTAGGCGAGAGAATACCTGGGGAGTGGATACCTGGAATAAATGCCATCAAGGAAGGGAATCCAGGAGTTCCTTGGTGGCTCATTGGGTTAAGGATTCAGCGTTGTCACTGCTATGGCTCTGATTACTGCTCCAGCGTGGGTTCAATCCCTACCCTGAAAATTCCACATGCTGTGGGCCCAGCCAAAGGAAAAAAAAAAGGAGAGAGGAGTTCCCATCCTGGCTCAGCGGTTAAGGAATCTGACTAGGAACCATGAGGTTGCGGGTTCGTTCCCTGGCCTTGCTCAGTGGGTTAAGGATCTGGCGTTGCCTTGAGCTGTGGTGTAGGTCGCAGACGTGGCTCGGATCCCACGTTGCTGTGGCTCTGGTGCAGGCTGGAGGCTACAGCTCCGATTGGACCCCTAGCCTGGGAACCTCCATATGCCGCGGGAGCGGCCCAAGAAAAGGCAAAAAAAAGGAGAGAGAATCCGAGGCCGAGACCTTGCAGGGGAGGCTGTGAGAAGACCTTACAGAGGAGAGGGTATTGGGCTAAAACCTTCAGGCTAAGACAGAAGCAGTCATGGGCAGGAGGTGGACACAGTTCAGAAAGAAGAGTGGGGTGATCCAAGAAAAAGGGTGCCCAGCTCTAGAAGCTCCGAGACAGGGGAGAGTTTGGGGTGTTTGAGAAACAGAAAATGTCCTTGAGGCTTCAGCACAAAGTGTGAAGGGGGCAGTGTCTGGAGATGAGGCTCTAGGTGGAACAAGGCCTCGAAGTCCATCCTTCATGAAAAGTTCAGATTTTATTCAACACATGATGAGATGTCACGGATGAGCTTCAAGGAAGAAGATGTGCTTTGACGGACACTCTTGCAAAAGTGTTCTGGCTGCCGTGTGGAGAAGGCATCTCAGAGGGACTTTGGAATTTGGGTACATCTGCCTCCTGCCCACAGAAATCGTGTGAAATCCATAGGACCTCCACCTTTGCACTGTGCTGTCCAATTTACAAAAGGGACTTCATTTGATCCTCAGGCCTCCCCTCCGCCTTTCCTTCCCTTTCCCCAACTTTACTATGAGATGTTTTCCCAGAGGAAAGTTCTCATGAGTTTTTGCCAAAACTCAGAGGGATCAGTAAAAGGGGGAGTCTGGATTGTCGCCAAGATCTGCTGGACTTCCCTTCAAGACTTTTTAATTTTTCTTTCCGTTCTTTCTTTCCTGCATCTTTCTTGCTTGCTTGCTTTTTTCTTTCTTTCTTGTTTCTTTCTTTCTTTCCTTCTTTCTTTCTTTCTATCTTTTTTGTCTCTTTAGGGCCACACCTTAGGCATATGGAAGTTCCGAGGCTAGAGGTCAAATCGGAGCTGTAGCCACTGGCCTATGCCTCAGACACAGCAATGCCAGATCCAAGCCACATCTGCAACCTACACCACAGCTCACGGCCATGCCTGATCCTTAACCCACTCAGCAAGGCCAGGGAGCAAACCAGCATCCTCATGGATGCTAGTGAGATTTGTTTCCGCTGATCCACGATGGGAACTCCCAGGGCTTTTTAATTTTGACTTTAGCCATCTGGCTCAAATGTATGTGACTTGATATGTGTAGATAAATATAAATATATTTATAACTGCATTTTATTTATTTATGCATTTGTTTGTCTACACATAACAACTAAAAGCAATGCCCATATCCTGATCTTCAAAATCCTGCAGAGAGCAAGTCAGGCTTTTAACTCTCCATATGTCTGGACACACATAGTCTAGGGAACAAGTACAGGACAGAACTGAAAAAAATTTTTTTACAAATATAAATATTGTCTTCCAAAAAACATATAGGAGAATTTTTTTTTTTTTTGGCCTGCCCTATGGCATGCAGAAGTTCCTGGGCCAGGGATCAAACCTGTGCCACAGCAGCAACTTGAGCCATAGCAGTGACAACACCAGTTCCTTAACCTGCTGAGCCACCAGGGAACTCCCTACCTAGAATATTTTTATGACATTTAGTTAGAGAACTATTTCAACAGGGCATAAAAAGCACAAACCACAAAAGGGATTGGGGAACTGGTGCAGCAGACTGTTCATTATGAAAATATTTGCTTCTCCTCCCTACCAGGTTCACCTATGGGAGATTATATACCCTAACCCCATGTCACTTGTTTTGGCTAATGAAATGTGGGTATACAGTGATATGTACCACTTGAAAACAGAGGCTTTAAGAGTCTTGCCATGCCCTTGCAATCTCTCTCCTCTCTGCTGCAAGACCAGCATGCCCAGATAAAATCTGCATCTTCAGCTCTGATCCTTGATATTTTTCACATTTTTGTGGCAGACATGATCCAGTTGGTTTTCCAAAGAGCTCTGAAGAGGGGGAGAAAGCTAGTACCACTCATCCACCTTCTCACTAAACCTTTAGACACCCCCAGACCTGCACAACCCAGTGCTTCCCCTGTTCTTAACCAGCTGTAAGTACACAAGTCAACACTGATGCTTTCACCTGTGATGGGTGAGTAACTGGGACTAAACTTATCTTCTCACCATAAACAACTAGAAAACCAGGAGACACCAGTTTTCAGGACTGTGATCTCTGAGCAAAGGGAAACAAATGGCATGGGTCCTGTCATCACCCTGGCTTCCTGCCTGGAGGCAGCTCCCAGGCTACACTCCACGGAGGAGAATTTCAGCAGATCACAGCATGTCAGTGAGCTCAGGAAACAGATCAGAATTTGGAGAGATAGAAGCCCTCCCTTAAGGAAGGAGGACCAGGAGAAAGACCCGATCACAAAAAGAGCTCTAGAAATTGGCCCAGGGCTCTGCTCTAGCCTGTTCCGGGGTGCTGAGCAACACATGCAGAGGCTGAGACTCCAGGAGGCAACGAAGACGTAAGTTAAACAAGTTCCACAGCGCACACAGGCCCAGAGGATATTTGGGTTCAGATCAGCTGGAGAGGAGTCTCCTCAAAGGACAAGTGTCTAGAATATATAAAGAACTCTCAAAACTCCACAGGAAAAAGCCAAGCAATCCAATTAGAAACTGGGGAAGAGAAATGAACAGACATTTCACTGAAGAGGATGGAGGGGTGACAAACAAGCATCAGGGGGAAAAAAAGTTCAATATCATTAGCCACTAGGGAAATGTCAATTAAAAACCAGAATGAGATATTGCTGACACTTATTTAAATTGCTGAAATAAAAAATAGTGAAAACACCAAATGCTGGTGAGGATGTCCAGAAACTGGTTCACTCAAACATTCTGGTAAGAACGTAAAATATTACAGGTACTCTGGAAAACAGTTTAGCAGTTTCTTTTAAAAAACTAAACATGGAACTACCTTATGACCTGCAACTCCATTCCTGGGCTTTATTCCTGAGGAGTGAAAACTGTGTTCCCCTAATAACCTGTATGCAAACTTTTGAAGCAGCTTTATTCACAATTGCCAAAAACTAGAAAAAACCCAGATATCCTTCAACAGGTGAACAGTCAAGCAAACAGTGATACCACTATGCCATGTATATCAGCCAGAGTTCTTCAGAAAACATATACATGCTTTATTGAGAGAGGGAAAGATTTTTATTAAGGAATTTGTTCACATGATTGTGAATGATGGTAAGTCCAAAATTTGCGGGGGGGGGGGGGGGACAAATATCTTGGAAAACGCGGGTAGGACCTGATGCAGCAGTCTTTTTTTTTTTTTTTTTGGTCTTTTTAGGGATGCACCTGCAGCATATGGAGGTTCCCAGGCTAGGGGTCTAATTGGAGCTGTGGCTGCCAGCCACAGCCACACCAGATCCAAACCATGTCTGTGACCTGCACCACAGCTCACAGTAATGCCGGATCCTTAACCCATTGAGCAAGGCCAGGGATTGAACCTGCCTCTTCAAGGATGCTAGTCAAATTCGTTTCTGCTGAGCCACAACAGGAACTCCCAATGCAGCAGTCTTGAGGCAGAATTTTTCTTTCCTTTTTCCTTTTTTTTTTTGGCCACTCTGAAGCATATGGAGTTCCCAGGCCAGGGATCAGATCTGAGCCACAGTTGCTTAACCCACTTAACACTGGATCCTTAACCCACGTGCTGGGCTGAGGATGAAACCTATGTCCCTGCACTCCAGAGATGCTGCTGATCCCGTTGCACCACAGCAAGAACTCCCAGAATTTCTTCTCTGAGAAACCTCAGTTTTTGTTCTTAAGGAGGTCCACTGATTGGTTGAGGCTCACCCACATTATCAAGGTTATTCTCTTTTAGTTAAAGTTGATTGTAAATGTTAACCACATCTAAAAATACCTTCACTGCAATACCTAAACTACTGTTAGATTGGATAACTGGGCTGTATAGTCTAGCCATGTTGACACATGGAACTAATCACCACACCATACACGACTCAGTATATAAAGGGGTGAGCAACTGATCCACATAACAACTTGGATAACTCTCCAGAGAATTTCGCTAAGTGAAAAAAAAAAAAAATCCAATCACAACAGGTTACATTTTGTACACTTCCATTTGTATAACTTTTTTTTTTCTGTCTTTTTGCTATTTCTTGGGCCGCTCCCACGGCATATGGAGGTTCCCAGGCTAGGGGTCCAATCAGAGCTGTAGCCACCGGCCTACACCACAGCCACAGCAACTCAGGATCCGAGCCGCGTCTGCAACCTACACCACAGCTCACGGCAACGCCGGATCCTTAACCCACTGAGCAAGGGCAGGGACTGAACCTGCAACCCCATCGTTCTTAGTCGGATTCACCAACCACTGCGCCACAACGGGAACGCCTGTATAACATTTTTGAAATGACAACATTTTAGAAATGGAGGTGTAATTAGTGGTAGCCAGGAGTTAAGGATCGGGGAGAAGTAAGGAGTGAAGGGAAGCCAGTAGGAAGGGGGAGAGTCTGGTTATAAAAGTACAACAGGAGAGACCCTTGTGATGTTGCAGCTGGTCACTGTCTTAAGGTGGTGTTGGATGTATCAACCTAGGTGATAAAGTTATGTAGAACTTACACACACACACACACACACACACACCCAATGAGCACAAGTAAAACTGTGGAAATCTGATCGAGGTCTGATGAGGTCAGTGGACTGTACCAATGTCAATATCCTGGTAGAATATGTTCTGTGTTATAGTTTTGTTAATGTTACCAATGGAGAAAACAGGGCAACCTGAGAAGCCAAAGTATTCATTTCTTTTTTCACCTTAATTTTATTGTTATAATTTACATAAGTAAATTGAGTACCTGTTTAATGTATACAGTTCTATAAGTTTGACCGTGTATGCAGTTGTATAATCACCTCTATAATAAAGATATCGAATTTTTTCTTCACCCTCCAAGGTTCTCCTATGCCTCTTCCTAGTCACCTGTCCCCTCAAACTGCTGCTTTCAGCCATTAGCAACTATAGATCTGCTGCCACTGTAGGTTTACCTTTTCTCGGTTTCATATAAATAAAATCATACAGTGTGTACTTTTTTTGCTTTTGATTTCTGTCACTTAGGATAATGTTTTTTAAGCTCACCCATGTTATTGCATGCAACAGTGGTTCATCATTTTTATTCCCAGTATATAGGAGTTTTGCCCACACAATTTATTTAACTACTCACTTATTTGTGGATATTTATGTTGTTTCAATATTTTGACTATTATGAATAAACTTTAAATGACTATTTGAGTATAAATCACTTTGTGGTCATATGTTTTCATCCTTTTTAATACCTGATAATTGGATATCTGGGCTATATAAGCAGGTTCTTAACTTTTGAAGAAACTGCCAAATTATTTCCTTAAGTGGCATGATGGTTAATTTTATGTATCAAATTTATTGGGGTGTCCATTTGATCAAACATTATTCTCAGTGTTTCTGTGAGGGTGTTTTAGGTTGAGATTAACATTTAAATTAATGGACTGAGTAAAGCAGATTGTCCTCCCTGTGGGTGGGCTTCGTCCAGTCAGTTGAAGGCTTGAGAACAAAAAGGACTGACTCTCCCTCAAGTAAGAGAAAATTCCTCCTGCCTGATGACCTTCAAATTGGGACAATAGCTTTTTTCTGCCTTCAGACTTGATCTGAAACATTGGATGGTCCTGGGTCTTGATCCTGCTGGCCTTTGGTCTGAAAGTATACCATCAGCTCGCGTGGTTCTCAGACCTCTGGACGCAAACTGTGGAACTACAGTGGGCACTTATAGGTCTCCAGCTTGCTGACTCACCCTGCAGATCGTGGGATGTGTGTGTGTGTGTGTGAATTTCTGTTTTTCTGGAGAACTCAAATACAGCAGCTATTCCATTTTCCATTACTACCAACAATAAATGAGAGTTCTGGTTGTTCCACATCCTTATCAACACTTGTTTTTTACTGTTGTTGGGTTTTTCTGGGGGGCACTTTAGGAGGTATATTGTGCTATCTCATTAAGCCTTAAATTTGCATTTCCTTGATAATTATATTGAACATTGTATCATGTACATATTGACTATTTGTATATCCTCTTTTGTGAGGTATGCATTAAGGTCTTTTGCCATTTTTTTGTATTTTTAACAGCTTTATTGAAATATAATTCATCTGTCATGCAATTCACCCATTTAAAGCGTATAGTCTAGTGACCGCTAGTGTATTAACAGGGTCATTCTTCCATCATCACAATTTTAGAAAAAAATCATTACTTCAAAAAGAAACGCTACATCTGTTGACCGTTACCACTCTAATTCCCAACCCATCTTCTCCATCCTCAGGAAACCACTAATTTACCTTCTTTTTCTACAGATTGACCTATTTTTAACATTTCATATAAAACTAACCAGACTGGGAGTTCCCGTCGTGGCGCAGTGGTTAACGAATCCGACTGGGAACCATGAGGTTGTGGGTTCGGTCCCTGCTCTTGCTCAGTGGGTTAAGGATCCACTGTTGCTGTGAGCTATGGTGTAAGTCACAGACACAGCTCGGATCCCGCGTTGCTGTGGCTCTGGCCATAGGCTGCTGGCTACAGCTCCGACTGGACCCCTAGCCTGGGAACCTCCATATGCCGTGGGAGCGGCCTAAGAAATAGAAAAAAAAAAAAAAAATCCAACCAGACTGTATGTGGTCCTTTGTGACTGGCTTCTTTCACATAACATGTCTTCAAGGTTCATCCACATTATGGTATGTAACAGCACTTCAGTGCTTTTTATGGCTGAATAATACTCCACTGTATGAATACACCACATTTTGTGTATCTGTTCATTGATTAATAAACATTTGGATTTTTTCCACTTCTGGCTATCATGAATAACGCTGCTATGAACATTTATGACCAAATTTTTGTGTAGAAACATATTTTCATTTTTCTTGGATATATACCTTGGAGTGGAATTGCTAGATCACATTGTAACTCTGTTTAACCATTTAAAGAACTGGAAAATTGTTTCCAAAGTGACTGCACTATCTTGCATTCCTACCAGCAGTGTATGAGGTATGTTTTCTCCCAATCCTTGCCATACCATGTTATTGTACATCTTTTTTTTTTTCTATAGCCATTCTGGTGAGTGTAAAGTGGTATCCCATTGTGGTTTTGGTTTGCATTTCTCTGATGGCTAATGCTGTTGACGATCTTTCTGGGCACTTATGGCTATTTGTGTATCTTCCTTGAACTTGACTTGACCTTGACTGTTCAAATCCTTTGCCCATTTTTTAAATTGAGTTATTATTTTTTTTTTTTTTTGGTTGTGCCTACAGTATGCAGAAGTTTCTGGCCCAGGGATTGAACCCACACCACAGCAGTGACAACACTTGTCTACTAGGGAACTCCAGAAAAGATTCATCTTTTAATTATTGAGTTGTAGTAGTTCTTCATATACTCTATTACAAATATCTTATCAGACATACAATTTGTAAATATATCCTCCCATTCTGTGGTTTGCCTTTTTACATTCAGTTTTTAACTTAGATGATATTCAGATTATTTATTTTTCTTCTCTCATTTGTGCTTATGTTGCTATATCTAAGGGCTAGGAATTGAATCTGAGCTGCAGCTGTGAGTTCCGGCACAGTTATGTCAACACTGGATGACTTCCATGAGGATGCAGGTTTGATCCCTGGCCTTTCTCAGTGGGTTAAGGATCCGGCATTGCTGTGATCTGTGGTGTAGGTCACAGACATGGCTCAGATCCTGAGTTACTGTGGTTGTGGCATAGGCCAGCAGCTGTAACTCTGATTAGACCCCTAGCCTGGGAACTTCCATATGCCATGGGTGCAGGCCTAAGAAGACAAAAAAGACCAAAAAAAAAAAAAACAAACCCACACAAACAAACAAAAAACACTGGATGCTTTAACCCACTGCATCAAGCCAGGGATGGAACCCATACCTCCACAGGGACCCAAGCCATGGCAGTTAGATTCTTAACCCATTGCATCACAGTGGGAACTCACATAACTATTTTTAATTGAATGCCTTTTTATTATTTTAGCTACTTGTAATGGAGGTGCATTGATAGAAAAATAGAGTGATTAAAATATTAGAATTGACCTGAGGCCTCAATTATAGTGACTCACTGGGTTTCTGTGTTCTATTCTGTTGTTTTTTGTTTTTTGTTCGTCTTTTTGCTATTTCTTTGGGCCGCTCCGGCGGCATACCCAGGCTAGGGGTCGAATCGGAGCTGTAGCCACCGGCCTATGCCAGAGCCACAGCAACGCAGGATCTGAGCCGCATCTGCAACCGACACCACAGCTCACGCAACGCCGGATCCTTAACCCTCTGAGCAAGGCCAGGGATTGAACCCGCAACCTCATTGTTCCTCGTCAGATTCGTTAGCCACTGCACCACAACGGGAATTCCCCTATTCTGTTCTGCTGAGCTCAGTCACCTTCTCTCTGACACTGATCCAGTCTCTTCCATTCAGTATCCTGTGCCATTCTCCTTGTCTTTGCAAATCCTACCCATCCTTTCAGCACAGAGCAAGCCCACATCCTCTGGAAGGCCTTCCCTGTCTGCTCTCCTCTGAAATTTTTGTAGTCACTAATCTTGCCTCTAGATCTTATTCTATGAGTTAAGAAAGTAACACCTCTACTACTATATCACAGATTTTTTTTAACAATTCAGAACTGCATTTCATTATAGCTGGCTTCGTTTGCAGTCCTATGTATTTTGCTTGTACACATTATTACTCCACAAAGGAGTCTGGAAGTTCCACCCAGTGGAACCATGGCACAAAAAGGTTAAGAATCTCTTCTTATGCTCCTACTTTTGACTCTCCTATCAGCTCCACTGAGGCCAGGCTGGGGTCTGGAGTGGCTGGAGGAGTGGCCATCAGGTTGCTGTGGGGAAAGTGCCCTCCCCTTCCAGAAGCTTCACTCTTCTGCCTCCCCCTGGAAAGCATTTACAAGTAGGACCTGTGGTTAACCAGACCAGCAAAGATGGTCTGATTAACCACAGGCAGATGGTTCCAGCTGCTCACCAGGCAACATTACTGGGAGTAGGAGTTGTCAGATGAAAAGAAATCTGGGGGCTCAGGCAGCTTGGACACCCCCAGCCAGGCCCAAAGAGCCCCACCTGGAACTACCAGTAACACTAGGACCCCAGGACAATGCTGCTGCCTGTTGGACTGCAAGGTGGGCGGAGAGAGGCAGCTATAGACTGAATCTGAGTGTTCCCCCAAATTCATATGTTGAAACCTACTCCCTAGTGATGATGTTAGGAGGTGGGACCTTTGGGAGGTTGTCAGGTCATGAGAATAGAGCCTTCATGGTCCAGGATTAGTGCTCTCTTATTTTTAATTTTTATTTATTTGTTTACTTATTTATTTATTTTTGTTTTTTAGGGCCACATGTGTGGCATAATGAAGTTCTCAGGCTAGGGGTCGAATCGGAGCTACAGCTGGTGGCCTACACCACAGCCACAGTAACACAGGATCCGAGCCATGTCTGCAACCTACACCACAGCTCACGGCAATGCCGGATCCTTAACCCAATGAGCAAAGCCAAGGATCGAACTCGCATTCTCATGGATATGTTTTATAAAAAGACCCCAGAGGGAGTTCCCTTCATGGCTCAGCAGTTAACAAACCCGACTAGTATCCATGAGGATGCAGTTTTTATCATTGGCTTCTCTCAGTGGGTTAAGGATCCCGTGTTGCTGTGGCTGTGGTGTAAGCTGGCAGCTGCATCTCCAATTCGACCCCTAGCCTGGGAACTTCCATATGCTGTGGGTGTGGCCCTGAAAAAAAAAAGTGAATAAATACACCAGAGATCATCCTCACTCCTGCCATATGAAGCTGCAGGAAGAAGACAGCCATCCATGACTGGGAAGTAGGTCCTCATCAGACATGGAATCTGTCTGTGCCTTGACCTTGGAGTTCCAACCTGCAGACTGTGAGTGATACATTTCTCTTGTCTACACATCATCAGGCTGTGATGTTCTGAGATAGCAGCCTGAACAGTCCAAGACAGAGGCAGAGCTTTCTTCAGCCTCCCCTGCATTCAAATCATATCTGGATCACATGCCTGCCACTTCCCAGTGATGTGGCCTTGGGCTGGTGTTGACCAGTCTGTGCCCTGCTTCCTCACCTGTAATGTCAGGATGATAAAAGCAGCTGTGTCATGGACTGCCAGGAGGTGAGTGTGAATTAACACGCACCAGGTCCTTTAGAAAAGAGCCTGGTGTGCAGCAAGCAGTGTGTAAGTTCCAGTTGTGTTGTTCCCCCTCCTCGCATAATGCTCACTCATTGAGTGACATGGAGCTTGTTGTACCCACCTCACAGTGGGCTGACACAGACTGAGCATTCAGCAATGACCCTCCTAAGTCATCTTGACCATGATTTTTAGCTCTAGGCACAGAACGGATTTTAGAAGAATTAGTCAAGCCCCAATGTGGAAGAAGATTCCTGCCGCAGGGCCTTGGCTCAACACTCTAGTGCAGGTACCCTGGAGTAGCCATTGCCGACAATGATGACACCGGGTTCGGGGGACACAGTTGGGCCTTGGATGCACAGATGCATTCAAGGTCAGATGATAATGAGGTTAGAGATGCATCTGACTGGAGTCATCTAAAGACCACTGTACATTTCCTGCCCTTCCCTGCCTTACCCATCCTTCCAGCCTCAGCCCCACCCCCTCCCGTAAGCCCACTCTGGCTGTTCCAATCTCTGGGATTCCTCTCTGCCATGATGCTCTTAGCCCTGGCAGTGCATCCCTCAGCAGGAGGCCTCCCACTGCTCCCTGAATCAGTCCCCAGGCACCTCAAGGGCAGAACAACAGCTCCCTTGCCCTCTTGGATCATTAGTATCTTCTGGCACAGGGCATCTCTAAAGCACTGATTAAATAACCCACTCAGGCTGAATTGCTTAGTTCACCAACTGCTGCACTGGAGGCCAAGAATAGTTAGGAGAACTAAAGTGGAGATGAAAAGCTTCAGGGATGTTGGAATCATATTGCATCTACTCCCTAGTCCAGCTTATTGACTCATCATTCTGAACTAGATCAACATGGATACATTCTAGAAACTTTGTTGAATAAAAATAACAAATCGTGGATAATATGCCAAATCTGCTGGAGTAGTCATTAGTGTTATTTATCAATTATTTCCAGCTCTTCCAAGCACAAGATTCCCTCTCCTGGGAGCTAGGTAAGGCCATGTGATTTGCTCTGGCCAGTGAAATGTGAGAAGTGACATGACTCATTTCTGGGTGAAAGATGCCAAACAGCACATCTCATCATTTTTTCCTTCCTCTCTTGGCCTTCATCAGCCTGGGTCCGTCAGTGACTAATAAACAGATCCCCGTTAATACTTGTCAAATATATGCTGGAGTGACAAATAAATGAGTGTTAAGCCACTGAGATTTTGGAATCATTTTTTACCACAGCAGAGCCTAGCGCATCCTGACTGATACACACACACCAATACAAATAGATGTGAACACACATGCACACGCACACACTTTTTAGCTTATTTTATGTTTAAAATATTTAAATAAAAATATGTTTACTTTAAAAGTATATTTAACAGGTCAAACTTAAAAAAACTGGCAATAGTAGTGAGTCATGGGATTAGGAGTGGTGGTTGGACTTTAGCTTTGATTGATTGGTTGATTGTCTTTTTAGGGCTGCACCCACAGCATATGGAAGTTCCCAGGCAAGGGATCGAATTGGAGCTGTAGCTGCTGGCCTACACCACAGCCACAGCAATGCTGGATCCAAGCCCTGTCTTCGATCTACACCACACTTCATGGTAACGCCGGATCCCTAACCTACTGAGCAAGGCCAGGGATTGAACCTGCATCCTCACGGATACTAGTCAGATCATTTCCACTGAGCCACATCGGGAACTTGGACTTTAGCTTTATATATGAAATGATCTACTGTAAAAAGAAGAATGGGTGATATTTAATGCTATAAATTTTAAAAATTACAAAACAACAAGGCTATGCCCTCTCATATTTTCAACATATTTTTCCTTTGACTGGCAACCAGGTAACTGCTGTCATGAGGTAAAGACCACATCCTTGCCCACACGCTTACTTAGCAGTTGCTCTTAATACTGGGTGCTTTATGTTCACTTGGGGCCAAGAGTATTCCCAGACCGCTGCAACGGGCAGAGCAGCTAACCACAGTAACAAGTAGAGCATTCTGTCCAAAGTGTGCAGGCCAAAGAGCAGCCCCATCTTTTTTTTTTTTTTTTTTCCCCACTGTACAGCAAGGGGATCAAGTTATCCTTACATGTATGCATTACATTTTTTTTCCCCACCCTTTGTTCTGTTGCAACATGAGTAGACATAGTTCTCAATGCTACTCAGCAGGATCTCCTTGTAAATCTATTCTAAGTTGTGTCTGATAAGACCAAGCTCCCAATCCCTCCCACTCCCTCCCTCTCCCATCAGGCAGCCACAAGTCTGTTTCCCAAGTCCATGATTTTCTTTTCTGTGGAGATGTTTATTTGGAGCAGCCCCATCTTTTGAGACAGCAATGTTGCCTTGGGTCCCCGGGACAGGTGACCCAAGATGGATTGTAAACGATCCATGAACTCTTGCCAGACATGGCATCAGTCATATGGTGGTCCTATGTTTTCTCTCTGATCAGCATCTCTTTAGGGAACCACCCCTCATCCTCACTCAGGCCATCCACTTTAGGGATGGGCACATGAACCAGGCCAAGGCGATTGGGGAGCTCCATTTCCTTGGCTATAGGGACTGACTCAAGGATGGAGATATCATCAAAGCTGGCCAGTCAGAGTTCTCCCCAGGACTTTTGCGAAAACTATCCAGAAAGAGGAATGGTGCAGGGAAAGACATTTCTCTGGCTTTCATTGAGTTTTGACTGATATCAAGAAAACAACACTGCAGACCTCAGACAAGCCATCTAGTGAATTCCGTGGCCCTTATTTCCCCAAATGAAACATGAACGGTTTGGAGTAAACTCAGTGCCAAGACATCTGAAAAATTTCCAGGAGCAGGCAAGGGGTGCAGGGCTCCCATCCTCCTCAACCAGAGCTGCTATATTTTACCTGCTTTTTATTTATTTATTTTGTCTTTTTAGGGCCACACCCATGACATATGGAGGTTCCCAGGCTAGGGGTTGAATCAGAGCTGTAGCCGCCGGCCTACACTGCAGTCACAGCAACACCAGATCCGAGCTGCATCTGCAACCTACACCACAGCTCACGGCAATGCCAGATCCTTAACCCCCTGAGTGAGGCCAGGAATCGAACGTGTGTCGTCACAGATACTAGTGAGATTCGTTTCCACTGAGCCACAATGGGAACTCCTAAATTTTGTTTTTAATTTCATCAGCAACATATAAATACATTCCCACTATAAATATCCAATAACAAGGTTAAGTTTCCTTGACTACCACTCCTAATTCTGGTTTCTCTCTTCCGCCCCCAGGGGTGACATATTAGTTTGGAAGAAGTTTACATTTCCAGGCCTTTAATACTTACCACATAGATATAAACACTTAGAAAATGGATAGTACTTGTTTATATCTATGAGCTCTCTTAATTTTTTTTAAAAGGAAATAACTTTGGGAGTTCCCATTTTGACTCAGCATTTTAAGGACCTGATGACTCTGTGAAGGTACAGGTTTAATCCCTGGCCTCACTCAGTGGGTTAGGGATCTGGCATTGTCATGAGCTGTGGTGTAGGTCACAGACTTGGCTTGGGGCTGGCGTTGCTGTGGCTGCGGCTGTGGCCGGCAGCTGCAGCTCCCATTCAACCCCTAGCCTGGGGACCTCCATATGCTGTGGGTGTGGCCCTAAAGAAGGGAAAAAAAGACATAGTTTCCCATAGTGGAAAACCACATAGAATCACATTAAAGGGTTTAACAGATGATTAAAAAAATCATTTATGAAAGGTAAATGTCCTTATGATATACCTTATTCAAAATTAAAACTTCATCTGACTTTTTTATTTTTTTACTTTTTGGGGGGTGGGGGTCTGTGCCTGCAGCTTAAGGAGTTTCCCAGGCTAGGGGTGGAATCGGAGCTGGAGCTGCCAGCCTGCACCACAGCCACAGCAACATCAGATCTGAGCCATGTCTACAAACTACACCACAGCTCACAGCAAAGTCGGATCCTTAACCCACTGAGCAAGGCCAGGGATCGAACCTGCAACCTCATGGATGCTAGTCAGATTAGTTTCGCCTGAGCCATGACAGGAACTCCTCACTGGACTTTTTTTATGTGTGTGTCTCAAAAAATGTAGAGTGTTTTAATCGTCCCCAGAGGGCAAGGTTGCTCTCAGTGGAGCAGACTCATTAGCCTCCCACCAGTTCTGTAAGGTTGCTCCCGGGGATACCTGAGCCCCATATTTCCAGGTGATGATGTAACTTTCCCTCCAGATGCACAGCTGCCTTGCCAGCCTACCCTTACCCTTGGCTTCGGTTTTTAAGATAAAATGTCAAGAGAAGAGACCACAAAACAAGATCACTCCCTGACTGGACAACATGTGGCCAAACTGGCAGCCTTTTCCTCAATTCGTACACAAGGTACATTAAGTCCAGGCCACAGGATCTCGAATGAAGAGAAGAGGAAATGACGACCTTTGCGTGTCTGAACCAATTTACCGAGACTCTTGTATAAACAGTCACTGAGTCAGACTGGCCAACTCAAGCCAAACTCAGCAACAACAGAAATGAAACTTGGAAGCGTCTGGGGTAGTTTATGGGATGGAAGAAAAGCAAAAGGACAAGGCTTCAGGAAGGATCGGTCCCAAAGAAGATCAACATTTCAAGGGAGCAGCCCCCTTGAGGTGTCTTCTCCAGGATGATCTGCTTTCTCAATTTTCTATCCTTGTGTCATCTGCTCAAGAGGCAGAGTCTTATTAGACTTCACCTAACCAAGTTCAGAGTCACAAGCCCATCCTCTGGCTAGGGGAGGGCAGGCACCTTGATTGACAGCTCCACCAGCTCCTATGGGAAGAGATGGTTTGCAAAGAGAACTCAGGGTCCCACTGTTACCAGAAGGAGGGAAGGTATATGCTGAGGAGGGGAAAAAAAACAGATGCCCGCTCTGTTAGACACAACCATTCACAACTAGTGACTGATCTCCATGCCTGATGGAGATCTGCCAGAGGAGAAAGAAGTGGGTGGAGGACAAAGAGGACAAAGAAGAGAAAAGGAGGCAGGAGAAAATGTTGGGGAGAGAATCAAGAAATGTGCTGAGGGCCCTGGGGACCTGAAAAGAAGGGCCCCCCCTGCTGTGCAGCCTTCCCAGTCTACACCCCCGTCTAGTGACCATCATTCCATCTAGAAATTGCCCTGGTAGTCACCCAGCTTCTGACCCACCACTTTGGAAGTTCTCTTTGCTTCTGGACAGTTATCTGGATTTCCATATGTTTTGTCTGGTCTTAAGAAAGTAACACTGCAGGAGTTCCCGTCGTGGCTCAGCAGTTAACCCAACTGGTATCTATGAGGATGCAGGTTCAATCCTTAGCCTCACTCAGTGGGTTAAGGATCTGGCATTGCTGTGGCTGTGGCGTAGGCTGGCAACTACAGCTCCAATTCAACCCCTGGCCTGGGAATCTCCATATGCCATGGATGTGGCCTCCAAAAGACAAAAAAAATAAATAAAAGAAAAGAAAAGAACACTGCGATAAAATATTCTAATAGTACCCATACCCGCAGCCTCTGATTAGCACAGAGTTGACAAAGTTGAAAGTATAGAAGAGCAGAGAGTCGAATATTTTAAAAGTTACAATTTTCTTCCTGTTTTTTTGTTTGTAAATTTGTAAAAATAATGTGACGTGGTTGAAATTATGCAATATGCAGGTTTTATGACCTGCTTTTCTCACAAAAATATTTCCCATGCCACTAAAATTCTTCAAAAACATAATTTCAATGTCTGTGCAATATTCCACCTTACACTGACATTGTAATTCATTTCATTCCAATGGTTAAGAGCTTGGTGTCTCTACTTGGAAGGACCTGGGTTCAAATCCTACCATTTACTTATTGACATATTGCTTATCCTCCACCCATCTCAGTTTCCCCATCTGCAACATGGAGATAATAATGAAACCTCCCTCCTAGCTTGTGTGGACTGGAAAAAGCTGTACAACTGTAAAATTTGAGAATTATGTTTTATTTGGCAGACAAAACTGAGAACTTAAGCCCAGGACACAGCCTCTCAAAAGCTCTGAGAGACTGCTCTGTAGAGGTAAGGGAGAAGCCAGGATTCATAGGGGTTTTGTAACAATAACCAGGTAAGGAATAGCAAAAGATTACTGTTTTTTTGTTTGCTTGCTTGCTTTTTGTTTTTTGTCTTTTTGCCTTTTCTAGGGCTGCTCCCGCAGTATATGGAGGTTCCCAGGCTAGGGGTCTAATCCGAGCTGTAGCCACCGACCTACACCACAGCTCACAGCAACGCCGGATCCTTAACCCACTGAGCGAGGCCAGGGATCGAACCCGCAACCTCATGGTTCTTAGTCGGATTCATTAACCACAGAGCCACGACGGGAACTCCCAAAAGATTACTGTTAATTTAAAAATATATATATCTCGTTAATGAATTCAGCATTTCCTATTTATGGGAACATGCAAAAGCCTGGGCTCACTGAAATCATCCCTTTTGTATGTCAGCTATCTGGGGCCAGCATCCTGTGTTTTACCATGCTGGGTCTCCTCAGGGTGCACTATTGGAGCGTGGCTGCTGTGGCTGATGGCATAATGACGGACATCCTGTTTCCAACATGAGTTCCTTCAGGGACAGCTGTACTATGATGGCTTGATGGCTGCAACATCCTTTGTTTACGGATATGGCAGGGATCATTCGTCATTCCCAGTTGCAGGATGATTATGATTAAATAAGAGGACACATGTAAAGCTCTTGGCACAAGGATACCCAGAGTAAGCATCTATAAATTTTCACTTGTATCGAGGCAGGAAATAGCTGGGCTCCAGGATAGACATTTGAAACTAGCCTCTTACTAACACTTCTTGAGGCAGGAGATAGGTACCACTAGCCTCTTATGAGAAAGAGGCTAGCCTCCCGAGGAAGGAGATAGGTGGTCCTTTGGACAAATATTTACAACCAGCCACCTATCTATACTTCAAGATATAAATAACAATAGGCACAGGAGTTCCTGCCAGGGTTCAGAGGAAATGAATCTGACTAGGATCCATGAAGACACAGGTTCAATCCCTGGCTTCACTCAATGGGTTAAGGATCTGGCATTGCTGTGAGCTCCGGTGTAGGTTGCAGAAATGGCCTAGATCCCTGTGGTGCAGGCTGGCAGCTACAGCTCCGATTTGAGCCCTAGCCTGGGAATCTCCACCTGCCATGGGTGTGGCCCTAAAAAGACCAAAAAAAAAAAAAAAAAAGAAAAAAGAAAAAGAAAAAGAAAAGAAAAGAAAAAAGAAGAGAAAGAAAAAAGAAAAAGAAATAACAACAGGCACAAGGCATATAACTGGTACTTGTCTTCTGTAAACTTGTTAAACAATGAAAAGAGGGGGCAGAGCCCTGCTCGGACAGAAGAACAAAGATGTCACGTACTTCCTGTAAGGCGAGTGCAGAGAAAAAGAGAACGAGTCAGGTGTTCAGGCAAAGAGAAGGAAATTTATTAAAGGGAAAGGAGAGGGTGCTTGACCCTTGAAAAAGAGCCAGCCCCCCGCCCTGGTGGGTCCTTCTTATACCCCGAGGATGGGAAATTGAATTCCCTGAAGTGGGTGGTGGTAGTGTCTCTTTCGCCTGCAGCTGGACTCTGGTGGTCATGTAGTCATGAGAAAGTCGGAGGTATCCCACGTGGTAGGGTGGTCTCATATTCCTGAGAAAGCTGGAGGTGTGAGGTGTCCCATGGTAGGGTGGTCTTAGGAAAGTAGGCACCAGCAGCGTAAACAGGATGTCACTTGAGCAAGGTGGTCAGTCTCATGGGTCACTGTGCCCTCCTATTTTACTTGCGAGGTCAGCACAATGAGCCATTTGAACAAGGAGCCCCCATGTAGCCCCTAACACTCCCCATCCTCAGGGTCAGGGAGACCCCAACTACACATGCACAAAGAGACTCCTCTGAGTCAGAAGCGGGGGGGGGGGGGTGCCAGGCCATAATAAATCTAGACAACCTTCCCGCATGCTCCACTTGGAAATCCATCTTGGCCAAATGATGTGCACGCAGAGAGGGGGAGGGCCCTGGGTCTGTTCAGGTGTGAAAGACAAAACAAGATAATTGACCAAAGGAAGACAAAGATCTGGAAGAACTGTCCCATATAAGTGAATTAAATCACCTCTCTGGCACACTCCTCATTCAGGGGGACACCCACACCCATGCTTCTTTGAGTTTGTATTACTGTTTTACTTCTGCCTCAGATAAATAGACGATTCTCTGTGTGCTCTCCCACTTGTTGTATTGTGTTTCTAACAATAAACTTGTTATACCTAGTTTTACAATCTTCACCTCCTTGAAACATTCTTGCTTTCAACAGTGGGCAAGAATCTGGGCACGTTTGCTCTTAGCCTCTAGCTTGTCTTGTTTTTCAGATTCCTGGTTTTCACCCAGGCTGCCCAGGTTCAGTTCCTTCACAGAGAATTAAGATCTCCCTTCAAGCCATCACTCACTGCTGCCTCTCCAAAATTACTATTATTAGAAAGTTATTTTCCTTCAACTTTTTGCAAAAGTACATAACTCTCTAATGAAAATCCCAACACAGAGATTCCTAGAATTAGAATTCCTGGCTGTGCAGTTAATCTTCAAGGCTCTCAGAATGGTTTGCCAGATTGACTTCCTAAAAGGCGGGCTCCCTCACTCAACAGACTTTCAATTACAGTTGACCCTTGATCAGCATGGTGGTTAGAGTTGCTAACCCTCTGCACAGTTGAAAATCCTGGTATAATTTACAGCCAGCCCTCCACAGCCATAGTTCCCCATCTGCAGATTCAACTAACAGCAGATTGTGTACTTCTGTGGTATTATTCACTATAGAAATTGTGGACTTGCACAGCTCAAATCCGTGTTGTTCAAAGGTTGACTATATTAACAGCAAGGTCTCATTGCCCCTCCCTCTTCCTCCCTCCCTCCCTCCTTTTTTTCACTTTCCCAGTCATCCAGATTCCTGTTTTGATGTTGCCCTGACCCCAGGCCTCCAAGATGGTCTACTCATCCACAATCTCAGAGGAAACCAGGACCTAGGATCTGGTCACAGAAAAGGAGCTCAATATTCAATTTTTCTTTTGCAATTTGGAGGCTGCTTTGATCAGCCTGCATTAGGTGTCTGCATTCTACACTGCCTATTATCGTCTTGCTTTCCTCATCTATCCATCCATATAGACCAATTTCGGGATTTTTTTCTCTTTTGCCATTCTGTTCATCATTTTAATTTAGTCTTTAAAAAAAAAGATTTGTGCCTGTCTGGCCCCATCAGTGTCTTTTTCAGAGAGATGGTTTTGTTTCTATGGCAACTGAGAGGTCTATTGTAATCAAATAATTGAGCCCCATTAAATTGCAATCTTCTCACCCCCCACTACAGTTTGCTCTGACTTTTATGTTGCATTATGCTGCTTTTCTTCTGCATCCTCAATCAGGCAGTTGCCATTCATTTTGCTGTGATGAGCATAGACCACTCAGAATGCCTCTCTAGATGGTTTGAAGAGGCATTGAAAAAACTATGTCCACCTCAAACGCCAGTCATAATGTATATGCACAATTGCCTTCAAAGAACTGTTTCCCTCTACAACATTCTCATGTCATAATTGCTGTTGATTTACACATCTGACTCCAAATTGGACTAAGTCTTTCTCATCCCATACTAATGATAATACTAATAAGCTGCCATATATTGAATACATACTATGTGCTAGGCACTGTGCTAAGTCCTTTTTGATTATTAGTTGTAATTTAGTTTTTGAGCAAATAATAAACTACAAGCTTCCAAATTTTAAGTGTGGTGATTTTCAATAAAAATTTCCCCTGCTACCCTCATCCTGCATTCACCTAGCTTCCTTCCCTGCAAATAACTGATGGTATTTTATGTGCTCCCAGAGATATTTTAAACACATACAAGCAAATGTGTGTGTGTGGGGGGGGTGTAACTTGCACTTTGCTGTGCTCATTTAATATCTCTTGGAAATCATTCTATATGTTGTCGAGCCCAATTTCACAGGCCCAACACACAGTTAGGCCAACAAACTGAAATGTCAGAATTTGGAGCAGAGAAAGGTTTATTGCAAGGGCCAAGCAAGGAGAATGGTGGCCCATGTCCAAAATACCCAAACTTTTCCAAGGTTTTTATAGGCAAAATTTGGGAGGAGAGCTGCAAGGTGTGTAACCTTTCTTTGATTGGCCAGTGGTGAGGTCGCTAGGTGGTGGTCTAGGAAACTCAATCATCAGCCTTCTGGTTCTAACCAGTCTGAAGTCAAAGTGCTTGTGCTCAGCTTTCCACCATCGGGGTGGGGGGGCCTTAGTTCCTGTAGAAGAATTCAGAGATTTGTGTCAGATTGTTATATATATTCCTTGAGAGGAACCAGGACATTGCTTTATTGCTGTACTATTGTTTCTTGACTGCATTTCCTTTGTTTCTGCATTCCCTCACTCCCCTGATTATCAATCGTTGGAATCTGCCCTTTGGAATTCAGGGAAGGTATCAGAGGCTGAAAGCTTTTTCCTACAAACAAGAAATGGGGGACACAGAAAGGCTTTTGTACCCAAGAGGCCCCCACACTGTCATGCTCAGTTTCAGTCTCCTTTTCTTTGACACTCCCTGAAAAGGTATTGGACAAGAAAGGGAATAACATTTTAGATAAAGAAGTTATTCATACACTCTGCAGAGGAACTCAGTTTTAGGGGGACTCGATTTCACATAGTAGTTCATAAAGAGCTTGGATATGTACTTCAGATGGGGCTCGAATCCACAATCTCCAGCTGAAACCATACAATTCATCTCAGGCCTTAATGAAGCCCATGCTCTTTATGTCTCAGCCCAGAAGGAATTCGGTGAGAAGAAAAATGATAGATAAGAAGCAGATTTATTAATATAGGACAATTGTGAAGGATACATGCAAGCAGGCAGGCAAGAGGGCTCTGCCCCAAGAACTAAGTGGGCTATATTCTTATAATCAAAGGAAAAGTAGGGAGGGAGAAAAGACCACTTCTTCCTCTTCCTTTGTAAAAATGTTGTAGGAAAATGGGGTGTGAGAGGATGATCATGTCCCAGGTCTCAAGGTGTCAGGTGAGAGTCCTTTGCTTAATGCTGGAAAGAGTTCAAGGATGAGCCATAGTAAAGCGAAAGCCGGTTTACTGAGAGAAGTATGCATTCCATAGGTAGAATGCAGTCTATCTCAGAAGGCAAGAGTGGCCCTGAAATATGGGATGGTTAGTTTTTATGGGCTGGGTAATTTCATAGCCTAATGAGTTGGAGAATTATTCGAACTATTTGGGGAAGAGGCAGAGATTTCTAGGAATTGGGCCACCATGCACTTTTTGCCCTATTATGGTCAGCCTTGGTACAATAATGGCACCTGTGAATATGTCATTTAGCATGCTGATATATCACAATGAGCATATAATTAGGCTCAAGTCCACTGGAAGTCAAATCTTCCATTGCCTTGAGCCTAATTGGTTCTCACCAGTTTATGTCATTCTTTTAAAGGTTGTGCCCTGACCCATTCCTTCCTGTCTCAAGCTTACTTATTCTCTCTATGGCCATATATTATTTCATTACATGAAAGAACTTTAATTTATTTAAACACTCATATGCTTCTAAACATTTTGAGTAATTTTCAATCATTTGAACAATCTTATATAATCTTTAGCTCATATGCATATAAGAATATATGGAGGAAAATTCTTAGATGTGGAATTGCTGAGCTAAAGGTAAGTGCTTTTTAAAATTAAATAGATATTGAAAAATTGCCCCCCCAAAGTGTTTTACCAATTCATACTCCCACGAAGAATATATGAGAGTGCCTATTTCCTAACACATTTGCATACTAGCCCATATTTTGCTGAGTGAGGATTGTATGACAGAGGAAAGGAAGACCCAGGAGGGTGGCAGGTATCAGAGATAAAAAAATTCATTCTAACAATTAAAGAAAAAAATTACTCAGTGACACATGATAAAGCACAGTAAGGAAGAGTTTATTCAAAGGGGATCTACAGAGATAGGTATAAGGATCATTGTCATGGAATTTTGCAAGGGGTAACTCCAAATATAGCAGGGACAAGTGGAAATTTTAACCAAAGAGCAAAGTTGTGGGTCAGTGGATGGAAAATAACTAAGAGGCAATATTATGGGGTAAGTGTAGGTTATGACTAAACTGACCTAACAGGATACTTGTTGAAGGCAGACCATGGTGATCAAACATCACCTAGAGGATGGTGGATGTGAGGAGTTTGGTTAGAGTTTGGAGGTAATCAGATATCCAGGATGGGGGTATGGGGAGTTCTGGGTAGACTGACTTTGCAGGGTTCTTGCTAAAACTGGACCATGCAGAGATGAATACAGAAGTCCAAAAGCCAGGCCTCTCTGAGAAGAAAGTTGAGTTGGAAGCCTGATTAGAGCTTGATCAATGAAAGAATCTTTATCACAGGCTCCATGATGTGTTCCCTCCTTGTGACCCTTAAATCTTCAGTAGAACTTATTAAACTCATAAAATGCTTGGTGGGAATTAGTTTATCCTGAAAGTTGGTAAAAAGGTCCATTCTGTACCCAGCAGATGTTTTGTGAGGCAGAGGCACCCAGGGGCCCAGGCACGGGAGGACCCACGCAGAAATTGGAGAGAGGGTTCTGGGCTTCCAAGGGCTGTTGGATACAGGCTTTTCTCCAGAGGTAAGGGGCTGCAGGGGACATCTAATATGCACAGAGAGCTTGTCATCTACTTGGAAAAAGAGATGGTGCTCTCTGGAAAATGTATCCTGGGATTAAAAACAGATAAATACGTCTCTCTCCATTTGCCTGACTTATATCCTCTCTAAAAAATAGCCCCATCTTCTTCTTTTAAAAGGAGTTCTGATGGACTGATGGAGGATGCAGAAGAAAAGCAACATAATACAGCAAGAAAAAGTAAGAGCAAGGAAAATGGTTAGTGAAATGAAGAAAACACCCAGCCAGAGGTGTGGGCAAGTTGGTGGAGTAGGAAGCCCTGAGTTCACCTCCACCCATAAGCACACCCAAACTATAACTATTTACAGAGTAACTATCAATGAGAATGACCTTAAGACTAGTGGAAAAGATTTTCCACAACTAAATATACAAAGAAAAAACCATGGGATGTGTAGGAGGGGCAGAGATGTGGTATGGTCAAGACCCAAACCTGTAAGTAGGCAACACACAACTGGAGGGTAATCACAATTGCGGAAGTTATCCCCAAGGAGCAAGCGATCTGAGCCCCACTTTGGGATCCCTGGTCCATGGATCTTGCACCAGGAAAAGTCTCCAGCATTGTTGACTTCATAGTGAAGAAGAGTCAGAGGGCTGTAGGAAACAGAGGCTCTGTTCTTAAGTCATATAATGCATCTCAAACTCTCTGAATTCCAGCAGAGATGTGGTAATTGGAAAGGAGCCTTAGTCAGACCCACTTGCTGATCTTAAAGTGCCTCCTGGACAGGTAAGAAGCAAGCAGCACACACCTTGGGGACATAAATGCTAGTGGCAGCCATTATAGGGAGCTTATTCTACCTTGAGGGCACTGGTGTTAGAAAGAGCCAGTTTGGAGTCCTTCCTCTAGCCTATTAGCACCAAGGGCTTACTTGCTCATCAGTGGGATGGCTCCTGTTCTGGGACACTCAAGCTGCACAGCCCAGCCACATGGGAATCTGGGCCTATCCACCAGTGGATCAGCAGTCACTGCATGAAGCAGAGCCTGGCAGGCAACCAGGCGGGGAACAAGCTTCACTTACAAGTGTACACACAATAGTCAGCTCTACCACAACAGAAAGGCCCATGCAGCCCACATAGGGTTACCTAGCCCAGAGTATATAGCTCTGGTGATCAGATGGCAGTGTGTTGTTGGGCCCCATAAGACATCTCCTTTGTAAGGCCACTTATCCAGGAATGGGAAACATAACTGACCTAATAAATTCATAGAAATAAACACAGATAATTAGGCAAAATGAGGAGACAGAAGAACATGTTCCAAATGAGAAACAAGATGAAACAACATAAAAAGAAATTAATGAAGTGGAGGTAAGCAATCTGTCTAATAAAGAGTTCAAGGCACTTATCATAAAGATGCTCAAGGAACTCAGGAGAAGAATGGATGAACATTATGAGAACTTTAACAGAAAGTTAGAAAATATAAAGAAGAACCAAACAGGGCTGTAGAATACAATAACTGAAATTTTAAAATACTTTAGAAGGAATAAACATTAGATTAGATGATAGGAATAAATCAAAGAACTTGAACATAAAGTAAAGAAAATCACCCAAGCTGAAGAAAAAAAAAGGCATTTTAAAAATGAGCATAATTTAGGAGTTCCTATTTTGGCTCAGTGAGTTATGAACTAACTAGTATCCATGAGGATGTGGGTTTAATCCCTGGCCTCACTCAGTGGGTTAAGGATCCAGTGTCATAACCTGTGCTGTAGGTCACAGACAAGTCTCTGATCCCTAGTTGCTGTGGCTGTGGCCAGCAGCTGCAGCTCCAATTTGACCCTGGTCTTAGAACTTCCATGTGCCTCAGGCACAGGCCAAAAAAAAAAAAGCATAATTTAAAAGACATCTGGGACAACATCAAGCATATTAATATTTGCATTATAGGAGTCCAAAAGAAGAAAGAAAGAAAGCATCAAAAAATTATTTGAAGAAATAACAACTGAAAAATCCTCTAATCTGAAAAAGAAAACAAACATCTAATTAAAAGAAGCAGAGAGTCCCAAACAAGATGAACTCAGAGAGGACCACACCAAGATACATTATAATTAAAATGGAAAAAATTAAAGATAAAGAATCTTAAAATCGGCAAGAGAAAATCAACTAGCCATGTAAAATGGAACTCCCATAAGACTATGAGCTGACTTTTCAGCAGAGAATTTACAGGGAATAGCATGATATATTCATAGTGGAGAAAGAAAAAAAATCTACAACCAAGAATACTCTATCAGCAAAGCTATTATTTATGTTTGAAGGAGAGATAAAGAGTTTTACAGAGGAGCAAAAGCTAAGAGTTCAGTGCCATTAAGCCAGCTTTACAAGAAAAAATATTCAGATTTGGTATTTCTTGATTTCCTCTTTGATTTTTTCAGTGACTCATTATTTGTTTATTAGCATATTGTTTAACCTCTACATATTTGTGTTTTTTGAAGTTTTTTTTTTCTTATAGATGATTTTTAGTCTCATACCATGTGGTCAGTAAAGATGCTTGATTTCACTATTCTTAAATTTGGGGGGCTTGTTTTGTGGCCTATTGTGTGATCTATCCTGGAGAATGTTTCATGTGCACTTAAAAAGAATGTGTGTTCTGCTTATTTTGGATGGAATATATATGTATATATATATATATATATATGTCTATTTAGTCTAATACCAGGAGACAAATGAAAATGGAAATTCAACAATCCAAAATCTATGGGATGCAGTAAACGTAGTTCTAAGAGAAAGTTTATTATGATACAAGTCAACCTCAGAAAACAAACAAAAAATCTCAAATAAACAAGCTAACCATACACTGAATGAAACTAGAAAAAGAAGAATAAACAAAACCCAAAGTTAAGACAAAGAAATAAATTTTTAAAATGATCAGAGCACAAATAAGTTAGACTAAAAATATAATTTCAAATAAAAATTTGATGAAATTTAATATCCATTTATGATAAAAACTCAACAAAATGGGTACAGACACTACTTTCCTCAACAAAATAAATGGCATATATGACAAACCTTCAGTGAACACCTTACTCAACAGTGACCAGAAGTCCCTCCAACAAATGTCCTTTTGCTTAATTTAGTCGGGTTTGGTTTTTGTTACTTGCAGCCAAGAAACTAAGGCAAGGGTCTAGTTCTGGGGAAAAGAGAAACACAACTTAGAAGGGAGACATAAGCCCATGAGGTAAGAGGGTTCAAAGGCAGATTTTAATCATTTCCAGATTATACCAAGGTCCACAGTGGGCATGAAGAAATAGGTGGGAACCATGTGCTTTGAGATTTAAAATTCCATCTCATAAGTATTTATAAACCATACAAATCTGATGAAATATTTAAACCCAGAATATACAGAGAACATGTACAACTAAATAAAAAGAATACAAATAATTCAATTTTTTAAGTGGGCAAAAGATTTGAACATATATTTCACCAAAGAAAATATGAGATGGCTATTAAGTACATAAGACTCTCAATATCACTAGTCCTTAGATACATGCAAGTAAAAACCAAAATGATATACTGCTTCATACCCACTAGAACATCTACATTCTAGACAGATAAAACAAGTGCTGGTGAGGACATGGAAAAAATAGAATCCTCATGTACTTCTGATCCAATTACTTTGGAAAACAATTTGGCCTGTTCTTTAAAAAATTAAGCCTAAAACTACCATACAACCCAGCCATCCTACTTTTAGGTATCTACCCAATAGAAACAAAACCATATGATCACACAAAGATCTGTATCCAAATGTTCACAGAAGCTTTAACCATAATGAAAACAATCGCATGTCCATTCTGGTGAGTGGATAAATAAAATGGTACACACAATGGAATACTTAGTGATAAAAAGAAAGGAAGTTGTGTTACATGACACAAATCAATGAAAGTCAAAAACATTATGTTAAAAAGAAGTCACAGGGTTCCTGCTGTGGTGAAATAGGATTGGACGTCGTCTCTGGAGCACAGGGATGCATATTTGATCCCTTACCCATGACAGCAAGTTAAGGATCCAGTGTAGTACATGTTGCAACTGGGCCTGGATCTGATCCCTGGCCTGGGAACTCCATATGCCATGGGGCAGCCAAAAAAAAAAAAAAAAAAGGAGGAGGAAGGGGATGAAGAAGGGAGAAGGAGGAGGAGAAGCAGCAGCAGCAGTAATGCAGCAGCTCGACACAAAAGTCCATATATTGTATGATTCCATTTGCATGAAATGCTCAGAAATAACAAATCCATAGACAAATAGAAGATTAATGGTTGCCTCTGGCTGAGGACAGGAGCAGGGATTGATTTCAATGAACATGAGAAAACTTTTACGGGGTGATGGAAACATGTTGTTAAAGTTGATTTTACAATTCTGTAAATTTACTAAAAATCATTGAATTTTACACATTTTAAGTGTCACTTTTATGGTATATAAATTATACATCAAGAGCTGTTTTTAAAAATCCAATCTTCCATTTCTGAAAAGAAGGCATAAAGTAGATGCTTTCTACCTACTGTAGCTGGCATTAAATTTTATGCCCCTGGTATGAAGGACATGTAAATTCCTAAAACAATAGAACTAGAAAGGCCCTTATGGCAGTATTAGTTGAATTTTCTTTTGTTTAAAGTGACAAAAATCCAACTCAAAATGCTGTAGACAAAATAACAGTATCAATTATCTCATGTAACTGAAAAGTTCAGGGGCCTGTTTCAAGACACATCTGCATCCAGGGACTCAGATTTCCTCCTGTTTGTATCCATTAGATGGCCCCAGAAAGTTCTCCCATTACAAAGCCCAAAGAAAAGAGCTCCTCTTTCCTAAACATGGGATGTCTGTTTCCAAAAGCATCCCAGATTGATTTTACTAACCCAAAAAACCACATTTGTAGGAGTTCCCATTGTGGCTCAGCAGAAACAAATCCAACTAGTATCCATGATGAGGACGTGGGTTCGATCCTTGGCCTCGCCCAGTGGGTTAATGATCCAGCATTTCCATGAGCTGTGGTATAGGTTGCAGACATGGTTTGGATCCTGTGTTTCTGTGGCTGTGGGGTAGGCCAGCAGCTGTAGCTCTGATTCGACCCCTAACTGGGGAACTTCCATATGCCAAGGTTGTAGCCCTCAAAAGCAAACAAAAAACAATAACAAAAACCAACAAAAAACAAAAACAAAACCCAAAAAACAAACAAACAATAAAAACCCCACATTTGTAATCTCTAATTTAACAGTATCCTAGTACATATGCTCACCCCATGTACATGGACTAGGAGTAGAAAAACAATTCTCAAAAGGAAAATCAAGGTATAATTATTAGAAGAGGACCTGATGCTTAGCAGGCAAAAATAAGAGATGTTCAGTATAGAAACCACCTAGTTATACTCTGAGGCCAAGAGAAATTTGGAGGCCTGCCTGAGGCAGCAGAGAAGCAAGAGTAGTGTGGGGACCATGTGTTTTCCCAAATTGTAGAGACGAGTGATTCAGCCTCCAGTGAGCAATGTGGGCCAGCACCATGGAGAGCAGACTCTCGTACGTTATCTCTGTGGTGGCCTTGACAGCAAGTCACATACAGCCAGTGGCCAAGTCAAAACTTCTGGACCTCTTTCCATGACCCTTTGCAGTCTCTTATTTACTATTCCTTTGTTTCTCAATCAACCCCTATTATAAAATGAGTGCCCCTTGCTGATTTTAAAATATAAAGCATCAGGGAGGCATACTGTCAGTTTTCAGGTCAAGTATACGGAATCTGGAGTTGGTAGGAGTCATGAAAGCTTGGAGAAATAGGGCCTCACCCTAGAGGGAGCCCAAACAGACTCAGGGCAAGCACGGAGTGTGGACATTCACCTCCATCAGGTCCTCACCTTCAGCCCCAACATAGGAGAGAAGAGAAGAAAGTGTTGCTACACTCTGGGTTACCACTTTTCACCTCCCACTCACTCAGTCCACTAAAATATGACATCTTGACCTGGCACTCCACCAAAAAATTCTCACCAAGTTCACCAACGACCTCCACCTGGCTAAATCCAACTTCATCTGTGGTTTTCATGTTGTCTTTCCTTGCAGCAGTATTTGACTTCTTGGTCATTCTGTCAGGCTTAAAACACCCTCTTCACAGATTTCTGTGACACATTGCTCTCCAGATTTTGCTTCTGTCAATTTGGCCTCTCATGCTCTGGTGGCTGGCAGAGCCAATTTCTTCTACTGGATCATTAAATGAGGGAATTCATCAAGGCTCAGTCTTAAAATCTTTTTTGAAGAGCAGGTTTCTTGATATAACTGACATGAAAAACAACCACGACTATAAGGATGGGGATACAGGAATCACCAAGAATGCAGTCCAAGTGCACCATAGGGTCCAAGTGCATTATAGGGTCGCCCAGGTTTGATGAGGTCTAAACTCCTCTCAGTCCTTTTTTGTGCAATCCATTCTATCATCTGTCATCCCTCTTACCCCCACTCCATCCCACAAACCCATCGGTTCACTTGTCCTAGTTCTCTTTGTGCACAGCCTTTCACTTCCAATTTTCAGTGACCAGAGGCATGTGTTGTCTGGTGTTGGCGGGTTTGGGGCAGTTCCACAGTTGGCAGCTCCCATGCAGAAGGACTGAGTACCGAGAGGGGCAGTTGTCAAAAGGAAAATTGCTTTACTTCACAGATTTGAGTTTTGGTGACCAAAGAATAGTGAATGTGAGGATTGTGATTTAAATTAAGTCATTTTCTTTTTCAGAACTAAGTCTTCTGGTCTTCCCTGCCTTATAAAGCCCTATTCAATTTTCAAGGCCCAGATTGAATGGCATCTTATTCTCTGTAGCTTCTGCTATCGTGTCTCCCCTAATCAATTGCCTCCTTATCTGTTTTCTACAGCGGCTGCATCATTTTGTATTCCCACTGGCAATGAACAAGAACTATAATTTCTCCACACCCTTACCTACACTATTTTCACTGTTTCAACATCTATTACTATGTTTCCTAGTAGATGTGAAGTGGTATCTCATTGTGGCTTGATTTGTATTTCCCTTGATTTGTATTCTCAGTGATATTGAGAATCTTTTTATATGATTATTGGCCATTTGTGCATCTATTAAAGTTCTCTGCCCATTGTTGAATTGTAGGAGTTTTTACATATTCTGGATATTAAACCCTTATTAGATATATGATTTCTGAACAAAATCTCCCATTCTGTAGGCTGTATTTTTACTATGTTGATGCACAAAAGCTTTTAATTTTAGTAAAGTCCAATATATATTTTTCTTCTGTTGCTCATGTTTTTGATGTCACGTCTAAGAATCCATTGCCAAATCTGAGGTCATGAAGATCCCAAAACCTCGTTCCTTCTGATTTTTCTTCTCTCTCCAAGAAATCTCATGTACATTCAAGTGACACCAAAGACCTCTCTCCTCTCCAGACTTCTCTGTTGACTGCATATACCTGAGTTCAGCTGCTCCCTGTCTTTCTACTCTGTAGTCTCCATGGTATCTCAAATTTAGCATGTGCAAGATCAAATTCATGATCTCCCCACCCTACCCCCAAAAGCTGTCCTCTTCCAATATATAGTATCTCAATAAATGGCATTTATGCAATTCCATTCAAGTCTAGGAGTCATTCTTTTCCTCTCCCTTTTCCTGAACCCCAGTATCCAATCTACCAGTGACGGCTGTCAATTCCACCTTCTACTCTCCATTGTCCCTGTCATTTTCCTAGTCCTAGCCGCTGTCATCTCTCACATGGACCATTGCAATGGCCCCTTCTAACTACTCTCCCCCCATCTACTCTGTGCTCACTCCAAATCTATTCTTAACCATTCAGGAAGTTCCCTTCTGGCACAATGGGTTAAGGATCCAGCATTGCCACAGCTGTGATGCAGGTTGCAATCACAGTGCAGGTTTGATTCCTGGCCCAGGAACTTCTATATGCCGCAGATGTGGGGAAAAAAAATTTTCAACCAGATCATCATTTCAATATGCATATGTGATATTATTACCTCTTTGCTTAAAATTCTTTAAAGGTTTTTGGCAATGCTTTTTGGATATAAACCCAAGTCATCTTGGATTGCCTTCCCCCTGCCCTCCTTGCTCTCTGACCATCCTCAGTTCCACACACACACACCAAGTCTTCCCTTACAGCAGGCTGTTATCTGTGCCAAAATAATCAGTGAAAATCCTGGCAGGAAACAAGTTGTACATTCAAAAGGATAACTGCCTTAGTCCATTCAGGCTGCTATAACCAAATACCAGAGATTGGGTGGCTTGTAGACAACAGAAATTTATTTCTCACAGTTCCAGAGGGTAGAAAGTCCAAGATCAAGGTGCCAGCAGACCCCAAGTCCTGGTCACAGAAAGCTGTCTTTTCACCGTGACCTCAAATGATGGAGGGGTAAGAAGAGCAACCTCTAGGCTCTCTTTTATAAGGGCACTAATCCCTCCCAACCCCACCTCCAATGCCATCACATTGAGGATTAGGTTTCAACACATGAATTGGGGGGGGGATATAAACATTCAGTCTATAGTGGTAACTTAGAGTTTAATGTTGGGACTTCTTGCAAAATTACAAGTAGGGCTAAGGGAAACACCACCTAGGGACCAACAACAGCTGGAATCACAGCCAGGTCTAAAGAAGCAAGAGGGGGGAGCCTTTCCCAGGAACTGACAGTTGAAGATGAAGGGCCTCTCAACAAAAGCAATTTCAGGAGTTCTTTGGTAGCCTAGTGATTAAGGATCCTCTGGCATTGTCACCACTGTGGCACAGGTTCATTCCCTGGCCCAAGAACTTCTGCATGCCACAGGAATGGGCAAAACAAAAAACAGGAAAAAAACAAACCCACAGCTTTGCCCTGAGACAAGAAGCAGAGCTGGGTAGGGGAGAGCAGTTTCTCCAAAAAGCGGATGCAGGATGAGATTAAACATCGTAGGATTTTACCAGGGAAATGCTTAAAAGCGAAAACAGGGAGGGATCTCAGAAAGGCTGGGAAAACCATCAGCCATGATGTAAGTCTGACTCCAGATGAAGACTAGAGGGCAGGAAGGATGGGGAAGAGCATCCTTAACTGCTGTGCAGACCAAGGAAGTTTTTTCTAGGTTGTTGGGAATCCTTGAGCCAAAATTGGCCATGTCTCCCAAGAATGCCTTATTGTCCCTACTGCACATAGTCATTGGCTGGAGAAACCCATGCAAGACGGTCTTGGAGCAATGCAGGGATGGATTTCAAAAGCACAGCAGCTAGGCCCTTGGTTAATTATGCTTCTTGCCCTCAGAGGTTTGACTGATGGCTGACACAGGCCCTGTGGCCATAATGTAGAGGAATGCCACCCCAGGCAGGGAGGGAGCCAAGGGAATAAACACCATCACCTTACCTGCTCCCTCCTGCTCCTCTCTTGGGCTTGCCTCCCATTGGTCAAACCCAGTTGGAAGTAAGAGCCTAGAGAGGCAGTCCCTGGAGGTCATCCCTCTTGGGGCATAGAGATGGAGAAGGGCAGAAAATGAATCCTGAGGGGCAAACTGGAGATGGGGCATGAGGACGCTTCCTCTTCTACTCTCCCCACCTGAACATCCCCCCAAAACTCAGACTCCAGCTCAAACACCCCTTCTTCAGAAAATCTCACCTGGACCCTCCAGGTGGACAAGTCTCTCTGGACCTCCCCTTATTTGCACTCACTTGTCTGTAATTGTACTCTGGTGGGTGTGCCTCTTTGTCCATGTCTGTTCTCCCTCCAGAGGATAAGCTGGAAGAGTGCAGAGGCCCCTTCCTGTATTTGTCACCACTGTATTCTGAGCATCTCATACTGTGCCTGGCACAAAGTAGATGCCCAATAAACATTTCTTTTCTTTTCTCTTTCTTTCCTTTCCTTTCCTTTTCTTTCTTTCTCTTTCTTTCTTTCTCTTTCTTTCTTTCCTTCCTTCCTTCTTTCCTTCCTTCCTTCCTCTCTTTCTTCCTTCCTTCCTCTTTCTTTCTTTGTGCTTTTTAGGGCCACACCTGCGGCATATGGAAGTTCACAAGCTAGGGGTCCAATCAGAGCTGCAGCTGCCAGCCACAGCCACAGGCAGAACAAGTCTAGGGATCCGAGTCACGTCTGCAACCTACACCACAGCTCACAGCAACGCCAGATCCTTAACCCACTGAATAGGGCTAGGGATTGAACCTATATCCTCAAGGATATTAGTCAGGTTCGTTTCCACTGAGCCACAACAGGAACTCCACAATAAATATTTCTTGAACAAAAGAATACATGAATAAGAATCCGGAGCTTAAAATCTCCCCCAAACCTCCAAACTTGTTCATTTACTTACCTGTAAAGAAACTGAGGCCTAGAGAGAGAGTGATTTCCCAAGACAACCCGGACCAGTGCTTCTCAGAATAAATGGCTGAAGCACCATGGTTCATGTTTATTTCCAATTTGTTGCAGACCAATATTAATAATATACAATAAAAATGACTTACTAGAAAAATTAAATAAAAATACAAAGACCTACACAATATGAGCCCACATTCTTTATCATTAGATTCTGCAGAAGTGAAATTGTTCTGGCAAATCTCTAAATACTTCTAATGGCTAATTTAATTTCTATGCTTATTTTGCCTGGAACCAATAAGAGACACTGACATAAACCATCAAAGAGGGGACCCAGTGAATTCCATCCCACCCCACCCTCATCCCTAGGCAGGACTTGGCCTCAAAGCTCTTCCATGTACGTGCAGGCGGGAGCCATCAGCAGGTGGCCCCTTTCCAGCCCTGGTCTCCCTGGAATTGGGTTTGAATGCTGTACCAGCACTGAAGCCAGTTTCCCTCTGTGGTAAGTCAGTAGGGACCCGTCAGCCTCCTAGATGCAGTGCTCTGGGAGTTGTAAGGCACAAAAATGCAAGTATAGACCTGCCATCTGCCCACTGCAGCCTTCCTCTCTCTTACAAACCCTAACTCTCTCCTCCAGAACAAGGGGGCTCTGCTGCCCTCTGGCCCCCAGCAGCCTGGGGGGTCCTCTTCTTGGCCCTGCAGAGAACCTTCTCCAGCCTCTCCGACCATGGAGACACTCATCTGTTCCTGAGAGACGCCTGGGGGCAGCCGATGCAGCCATCACAGTCTTGGGTGCCTGAGACTGGCAAAGCCTGACTTCACAGACCAAGGCTCATTCTCAATGGAGAGACCCAGGTCCACAGAGGGTAAGGCCACCCACAGCCCATGTGAAAGTGAGCAGCCGGGAATCCCCTCTAGCCTCTTCTTCGTGGTGTCATTAACATTCCTGCTGATTGCCATGTGTTAAAATTTGCCTTCACCTCCCAAAAGGATCTCCCACATCCTCTATGGCTCCCTTTTAATCTGTTCTCACACCTGAGTCAAAAGCAGGTCCCCCTCTGCTTGAAACTTCCAAAGGCTTTTCATTGCTCTCAGAAGCAGGTGCAATGAGCCAGCAACACTTGCATGCCTCATTGATCCACTTAACCCACAAACAAAACCCCACTTCAACGTCCCAATGGACCATGAGCTCATTATAACCAAGCTGAATTTGAGCACCCCCCAAGATTTTTCCTCCTCCCGAGTTCCTCATCTTGCCAATGACACCACCTTCCACAAGCTGCAGAACAGAGAGTCAAGAAGTTACTTCTGATAACTTCCTTTCCTTCACCCTCTGTAGCCAAGTCAGGGTCAAATGGTTTTTCTTCCTACGTATATTTTGAACCCATCCTCTTCTCTCCATCTCTGCCCCATCACTCACTCAAGGCACCACCGCCTCTGGCTATGTGACTGTGTTAAAGTCCCACCCCAAACCACACATCCACGGATCTACTCTTTCTCCTCACTGCAGCAAGTTCTGGGTCCCCTCAAGCCTTTCAGAGCCTTCCCACTGGTCTTGAAATCAGCCTCAGCATCCTTACCATGGCCACCTGGACCTTGAGCCACCTGCTTTCTGCCTCCTCCAGCCCATCTCTGTGACTCTCCCCCTCACTTCTCTCAGAGGCTCAAACATCACACTCTCACTCACCTCAGGACCATTGTACACCCTGCGCTCCCTTCCCTGTCCTCTCCTTCCAGCCCCAGTAAATGCCTACTCCATCTGCAGAGCCTAAAGAGAAGGGAATTTTGACAAGGTAAAATCCCTAGTGCATGCATCCGCAGCACAGACAGATGGCTTTGTTCTAGATTTTGCTGCAGAGGAGAAGCCAACCGCCCACACGCCTCCCTCCCCATCACCTCTCAGGCCCGCCAGCACCTGCAAAGCTCCTTGTTGCCTATACCTACCTCCAGAGGGCTCCTGGCAGGTCCTAGTTCTGCATGATGGAGGTGGAGCTTAAGTCCATGAGTCAGCCCAGGAGGGGACACAGGAACTGTGTTCCCAGCTGGTACACACTGCAAACCCAAGAGTGGGCACAGTGAACTGGATGTTACGACACTTGAGTTCCAAGCCCATGCCAATGGGTATTGGCTCTGTAACCTCAAGCAGATTCCTCCACCTCTTGGGCCTCTTTTCCTTCACTTAGAAAATGAATTTCATAATCCACAACTTCATTTAACTGAGATTATACAAGCTCATATGTGGAAAAGCTTTGAAAAGCAAAAAGGACTGGTCGGTCATTCAACAGATATCGAGCACACATTCTGTGCCAGGTACAGTACAATGGTGGATGTCCTTGCTCTCATGGAGCTCTCGTCTTAGCTAGGGGAGACCACAAACAAGGGAACCAATAAAGATGAATATGCTCTGGGGAAAAAAGGGAACCGTCCTACGTTGTTGGTGGGACAGTAAGTTGATGCATCCATTATGGAAAACAGTATAGAGGTTCCTCAGAAAACTAAGGAGAGGTACCATATGACCCACCAATCCTACTCCTGGGCATATATCCAGATAAAACTATAATTCAAAAGGATACATAAACCCCTATGTTCATTGCAGCAATGCTATTCACAAAAGCTAAGACATGGAAACATCTTAAACATTCATGAATGGATACAATGTGGTGTGTGTGTGTGTGTGTGTGTGTGTGTGTGTGTGTGTATACATGGAATATTACTTAGCCATAAAAAGTCAAAATAATGCCATTTGCAGCAGCATGGGTTCAACTAGAGATTACCTTACTAAGTGAAGTAAGTCAGAAAAAGACAAATGCCATGTGATATCACTTCTGTGTGTATATAGATGTGGAATCTAAAGTATGACACAAATGAACCTATCTACAAAACAGAAACAGACTCACAGACATAGAGGACAGACTTGTGGTTGCCAAGGGAGAGGGGGTTGGGAGAAGGATGGAGCGGGAGATTGGGGTTAGCAGATGTAAGCTATTATACATGGAGGGGATAAACAAAGTCCTATTCTATAGTACAGAGAACTATATTCAATGTCTTATGATAAACCATAATGGAAAAGAATACTTTTTAAAAGGAGTGTACATATGTGTAACTGCATCAGTTTGCTGGACAAAAGAAATTAACACAACATTGTAAATCAACTATACTTCCATTTTTTTTAAAAAAAAAATTCACATTGCCAAACAGATTCAAAGAGGGAAGAAAGAGACTCCAATTACTGTCAGTGCTATTTGCTACATTACATAGTAAAACAAAGATGATGCAGGAAGAGGAAGAATTTGTGACCAGATTTACAGTCTACTGTAGGATGGATTATATTTTATTCATCAATATGGGAATAGTGATGAACATTTAGGTTGCTTCCAACACACTTCATAATTACAAGAAGTGTCAAACATTTGACATACATCATTATAAATTCTAGAACTGAAATTGCTAGGTCAAAGAATTTGAGAATTTTGCATTTTGACACTAGTTTATATTACAACCCATAAGAAGGTACCCATTTTCCTGCATTTTTCTCAACCGCAGCTATTGTCAATCATGAAAAAAAATTCCAGGGAGTTCCCGTCGTGGCGCAGTGGTTAACAAATCCGACTAGGAACCATGAGGTTGCGGGTTCGGGTTCGGTCCCTGCCATTGCTCAGTGGGTTAATGATCAGGCGTTGCCGTGAGCTGTGGTGTAGGTTGCAGACTCGACTCGGATCCCGTGTTGCTGTAGCTCTGGCGTAGGCTGGCAGCTACAGCTCCGATTGGACCCCTAGCCTGGGAACATCCATATGCCGTGGGAGCAGCCCAAGAAATGGCAAAAAGACAAAAAAAAAAAAAGAAAAAAAACTCCAATTGTCATGGACAATAGAAGCTACCTTTTTATTTGCATTTTCATTTAACTTGATTACTGGTGAATGCGACATAATTTTGCATGTTTACAAGTCATGCATAGGTCTCCTATAAGTAACTCGTTCTTATTCTTTGGATATGTTTGTTTGTTGCAGGTTCGATCCCTGGCCTTGCTCAGTGGATTAAGGATCTGGCATTGCTGTGAGCTGTGGTGTAGGTCACAGATGCAGCTCAGATCTGGTGTTGCTGTGGCTGTGGCGTAGGCTGGCAGATACAGCTCCGATTCAACCCCTAGCCTGGGAACCTCCATATGCCGCAGGAGCGGCCCTAGAAAAGGCAAAAAGACCAAAAAAATAAAAAATTAAAAAATTAAAATAAAAGCAGTTCATGACTTCTTCTTCTTTTTTGTAACCAGATTTGGTTTTGCCTCCCTAGGGCAAATTTGAAATATCTGTGTTCCTGGGAACACTTAGCAGGGGGGAGGGGCTGAGAAGTGCTGAGGAGCAGGAGAGAATGAGCCGAGGATTTCAAGCCTCCCCATGATAATGCGCCAAGTGGATAAGGTAACCATAACAGCTCCCACTTACTGAAAACTTACTTACATGCCACATATGCTTTCTACATATTCACCAATTCCTCATCGCAACCCTATGACAGAGGCCCTAATACGGTCCCCTTGTATATATGAGGAAACTGGAGCCCAGAGAGGGTAAACCTTGGCCAAGGTCTCCATCTCTCACCTGGCGAAGGGTGAACCTGTATATTAGTCTGCTAACCATAGCAATATTGTTATGACAAGAGAGCACTGACCTAGACGGACTTAAACAGCAGAAATTTATTTTCTCACAGGTTTGGAGTCTGGAAGTCCAAAATCAAGGTGCTAGTTTCTGGGGAAGGGTCTTTTCCTGGCTTGTAGACACCCACCTTCTCACTGTGTCCACACACAGCTTTACCCCTGTGCTGCTGGAGGGCAGGGTGGTGGGGAGATATGTAGTCTCTCTGTCCTCTTCTGTCCTCTTTTTTTTTTTTTTGTCTTTTTTTGGGGGCCGCACCCACGGCATATGGAGGTTCCCAGGCTAGGGGTCAAATTGGAGCTGTAGCCACCAGTCTATATCAGAGCCACAGCAACTCGGGATCCTAGCCGCGTGTGCGACCTACACCACAGTTCACGGCAATGCCGGATCCTTAGCCCACTGAGAGAGGCCAGAGATCGAACCTGCAACCTCATGGTTCCTAGTCGGATTCATTAACTACTGAGCCACAACGGGAACTCCTCTCTTTGTCTTCTTAAAAGGACACCAGTCCTATCAGATCAGGGCCTCACCCTCATGACCTCATTTAACCTTAATTACCACCTTAATGGCCCAATCTTCCAATATAGTCACATTGGGGATTAGGGTCCTCAATATATATTAAGGGGACACAATCCAATCCATAACATTCTACCCTCTGGCCTCCCAAAATTCATGTCCTTGCATGCAAAATACATTCACCCCCACCCTAACAGCTCCAAGAATCGCCCCTATTCCAGTATCAACTCTAAAATCCAAAATCTCATCTAAACATCATCTAAATCAGGTATGGGTGGGACTCAAAGTGTGGTTCATCCTGAGTAAAATTCCTCTCCAACTGTGAACCTCCGAAACCAGACAAGTTATGTGATTCTAAAGTACAATGGTGGGACAGGCATAGCATAGACATTCTCATTCTAAAAGGGAGAAATTGGGAAGAAAAAAAATGGGCGATGGTTTCCAAGCAAGCCCAGAACCTAGCAAGGCAAATTCCATTGGATATTAAGACTTGCTATGGATGGAATGTTTGGGTCCCCTTTTTCCTCTGCTGCCAAAATTCACATGTTGAACTCCTAATCCCCAATGTGAAGGTATTTAGAAGTGGGGTCTTTGAGAGGAAATTAGGGTTAGATTGGGCCATGAGGGTGGGGCCCTCATAAAGGAATAATGTCCTTATAAAAGAGGAAAAGACACAATCTCTTTGTCTCTCCAACACATGAAGAGACAAGAAGACTGCCATCTGCAAACCAGGAAGTGTGCCCTCACCAGCACCTTGATGTTGGATTTCTCAGCCTCCCAAACTGTGAGACATGTATGTTGTTTAAGCTACTCGACCTATAGTTTTCTAATTATTATAGTAGCCTGAACTAAGACAAAGCTTAAGAATGATCCTCTGGGAGTTCTCATTGTGGCACAGGGGAAACGAATCCAACTAGGAACCATGAGGTTGTGGGTTCGATCCCTGGCCTTACCTCGCATTGCCATGAGCTGTGGTATAAGTCGCAGATGCAGCTTGGATCTGGCATTGCAGATGCAGCTTGGATCTGCCATGTGGCTGTGGTGTAGTCTGGCAGCTAGAGCTCTGATTGGACCTCCATATGCTGCAGGTGTGGCCCTAAAAAAAAAAAAAAAAAAGAATGATCCTCTGGTTGGATACTACCTTCCAGCCCATCGAGGCAGCTGTGTCAACCAGGGGCTCTTTATATCAACTCCATCCCTGAGGCACTGGGCTGGTGAAACAAACCCAGCGTAGACGTAACAAAAAGGGACTAACTCTTAAGCTTGGTCTCCTAGTTACTTAATAGCTGATGGGGAGGGAGAGATGTATGCCTGCTAGACCCATTCATTCGCCTGCCTTCCTACAAATAGACAACAGTACTACCTGTGTTTCCACCTGACCTGCCATCACCTTTCCTGGTGAGGCTGGTCTAGATGGGAACCAGATGCAAGTGTCATTGCCACCAGCTCCAAAGTATCTTTTCAGCAAATGGAGAGGCAGCTAGAGGACAAGAAAGGCGATAAACGCTGGCTTGCTCCTTCCTTCTTCAGCTGTCAGAGTTGTTTCCAGTCCTGAACATCAATGTCGGCATGAGAAAGACAGTCATCTCCCAAATGGCCTGATCTGTCAGCATCAGTCTGAAGCCAGAAGATCTCACTTCTAGGGATCCCACTTCCAGAACACCCCAACTCCCTGGATGCCCTCAGGTGAGTTCCCATTCTGGCCTGTTTCCCTACATGTAAAATGAGTAGGTTCAACTAGATGACAATTTCTCAAATGCAGGTTAGGAGTCAGTTGAGGATCATGTAATAAATGGAGTGGGTCAAAACCAGCATCCCAAACTGGAAGTTCCTGTTGTGGCACAATGGAAACGAACCTGACTAGTATCCATGAAGACAAGGGTTCGATCAGTGGGTTAAGGATCTGGTGTTGCCACGAGCTATGGTGTAGTTTGCAGATGTGGCTCAGATCCAGTGTTGCTGTGGTGTAGGCTAGTTGTTGGGGCCTACATCGAGGGCTCTTTTTTTTCCTTTCTTTTTTTTTTTTTTTTTTTTTTGCTTTTTAGGGCCACACCTGTGGCATATGGAGGTTCCTAGGATAGGGGTCTAATGGAAGCTACAGCTGCTAGCCTATGCCACAGCCACGGCAACACCAGATCTGAGCTGCATCTGAGACCTACACCACAGCTCACAGCAAAGCCAGATCCTTAACCCACTGAGCGAGGACAGGATCGAACCTGCAACCTCATTGTTCCTAGTTGGATTCATTTCCACTGCACTACGACGGGAACTCCAGCATGGGGGCTCATTGTTAAAATGGCTCGTTATGCTGACCCATGAGACCTTGCTCAAGCGACATCCTGTTTTCGCCTCTGGTGCCTACTTTCCCAAGACTAGGAGATCCCCCTACCGTAGGACACTACACACCTCCAGCTTTCTCAAGATTATGAGACCACCCTACCATGGGACACCTCTGACTTTGTCAGGACTGCATGACCACCAGAGTCCAGCTGCAGGCGAAAGATAAACTAACCAACCCCCCAGCTTCAGGAAATCTAATTTCCCATCTTCAGGTGGGGGGCTGACTCTTCTCAAGGGTCAGTAACCCTCTCCTTTCCCTTTAATAAATTTTCTTCTCTTTGCCTGAATACCCAGCTCGTTCTCTTTTTCTCCACACACGCCTTACACTGGCAGCTGCAGCTCTGATTTGATCCCTAGCCTGGAAACTTCCATATGCCTCTGGTGCAGCCCCCAAAACAAGAACAAAAACAAAAACAAACAAAAAAAAAAACTAACAATAGTGCTCACTTAGGCAGCACATACATGAAAAACTAATAAAAACAGACCAGAACCCAAAGTATCAGAATGCAGTAATTAAGGGCAATTACTGTTTTCGTTAAACTTTTCTTCACATATGTGTACATGCACGTGTGTGTGTGTGTGTGTGTGTGTGTGTGTACACAAGGTTATAACACAAACAGTATTTCCCAGGTTAGCTGTGATTCATAAAGTTTGAGAGTTACTGTGCAAAATGATCCCCTAGGGTCTGGTCCTGCTCTGTGGTCCAAGAATGTGCATCCATGACACTGGATCCCTTTTCCCATCGAGGGGGCAAACAGGTCTGCAAGAGGCAAATAACAGGACAGATAAAGCAACCAACGTTTGGTAATTTACACAGCTCCCCCTACTCCCAACACACTCAAACCACAGCAGGGGAGCTACCTGGCAGATTCCCCCAAGCAACCCAAGAGATAAGTGCAGCCCCCGACCAGTATAACTTCCTGCCCCTCCCTGAGGGGTCATTATTGGAAAGGCTATCTCCCTCATCCCAATTCTGTGATCCTGACAGTTGGCCCACTCTGAGTCAGCTCCCCACAGGGAAGGACATTCTATGCTAGGGAAACAAAGGGCCAGGCTCAGAGGCAGAGGGGTCTGGGAAACCAACACTCCACACCATCACCACCCCCTGCGAAAATACAAGCGGCTGTCTCAATCATAAATTAGAACAACTTTTCTGGATGGTAACCTGGCAACATGTTATAAAATAGTAACTGCACAGTTCTCTTTGTCCCAACACTCCTGTTTCTATCAATTTCTCCTGAAGAAATTTTGGCACAGGTGAACAAAAGATACACAAACCAAACCAAACAAACAGTGAGTTCCCGTCGTGGCACAGTGGTTAATGAATCCGACTAGGAACCATGAGGTTGCGGGTTCGATCCCTGGCCTTGCTCAGTGGGTTAAGGATCCGGCGTTGCCGTGAGCTGTGGTGTAGGTTGCAGGCATGCCTCGGATCCCGCGTTGCTGTGGCTGTGGCGTAGGCCTGCGGCTACAGCTCCGATTCGACCCCTATCCTGGGAACCTCCATATGCAGCGGGAGCGGCCCTAGAAAAGGCAAAAAGACAAAAAAACAACAAACCAACCAGGCAAACAACAGTTAGCGGTCGACAGATTGGTCAAATATGCTCTTCTATACAAAGGGAAAACGATGGGGGCATTAAATACATGACGGTGACCCACGTTCTATATGGATGTGGCGGAAGGTGAGGAAGAGTTAGTGGGGTAAAGTGCCTGATATCTGGAAGAATTTAAACTGAAGTATTTAAAGTATCTCTGGAAGGAGCTATGGTAGGAAATTTTACTTCTACTTGGTGACTCTCCGTATTTTTTAAAACAAATGCACATGTTACTTTCATGATCTAAATAAATCATAAAACTATTCCTATTTGGGAAAGCAGTAACAACCTGCTCAGGCGATTCTACCGCAGGCGGAGCAGCGGGGCTCCAGCTCTGGACGCCCCGCCCCGCCCGCCCTCGCCCCGCCCCTCCCCGCCCTCGCCCCGCCCCTTCTCGTCTCCCGCCCTGACCCCGCCCCTGCGCTGTACTCTCTCCCTCTGTGTTCTCAGCTGCCCGGCCAAGCGCACCTTGTCCCAGCCTCCCTACTCCGGCCTCACGACGTTCAGCCACAGACCGCTTGGGGCCCAACGCGTCGGGCAAGACGTGCGCCCCAGGGCTGGCCACTTCCCGGCGTCGGTGGCCGAGCTGCTAGGCAATGCACAGGTCTTGGCAGCCTTGGCTGTGGACCATAGTCTGCGCTCCCGCTGCAACTACTCCGTTGCTTGTGGCAACACCCTCTGAGCAAGGCCAGGGATCCGACCCACATCGCACAGAGACAACATCCAATCCTTATAACCTGCTGAGCCACAACAGGAACTCCCCTGAAGTGGCATTTTCTACATTTCCAGGCACTCAGAGTAAGCATTGCTTAGATCCCCTCTTAGAGACTAGGTTTTCTTTGCTCTGAATTAAAGGCTTCACATACATTGCAGATATATACAGTGAAATCACCTAATTACAGTGTTAAATGTTCTGCCTTGACTCACATGAAGAGTGGGTGTTCTCCACCAGTGACTCACACTCTGAAAGCCCAGTTGGAGGGAAATGGCCATCTTTAAAGAGCTTTTCATTTCTCCAGTTATCTCAGAATTTTTTCCACATACCAAAGACAGAGCTGTGGGAAGCCAAGAATTTTTATTTCATGTTTCTTCCTTTATACCCAGTAATAATGATAGCCCACGTTTGAAGGCTTATTTTAAGCCGGACACTTTTCCAAGAACTTTACATGAGATTGATGTGCATCAGGTCATGACAACCCTATGGTAAAAGTGTCCCAGTTTACACATGAAGAAACTGAGGCCCACAGAGGTTAAGTACATTGCCTAGGACAAACTGCTAGCCAAGTGGTACTGGGCATTTGAATCCAAGCCACCAGACTCAAGACAGAGCCTCTGCTCTTAGCCATTGCAGTTTAGTGCCACCTGCAGGAATTATAGTGGAGCCTAAGTTGAGCAAGAGTAAAAATATTGACTGAGCACATAAAGTTGTAGGATGTACTTAGAGTTGAAAAAGGAAGATGGTATATGACACAGCGCTGTTTCACATGTGGATGTTGAGTGAAATATGTATATAATGTATATATGTTCTGGGAGGTGTTGAAGATATTGTTTTCATACATGAAAGAATACCACTAATGTCCAAAGGGATAGACCTTTAGGGAGAGAAGGAGCTCCTCACCCATTGCTGGGTGGCTACCTGGAGGGGCACAGTATGGCTGGGGAAGATTTGGCTGATAGGAAGTAGGACCCATCCAACGCCCACACACTGGCTCTCTTAAATAATATTTGGCCTCATCATTGATGCCATGCTGTACCAGCCTTGGGTGTCCCTGGGACTAAAGATTTACTGCCTCTGCAGATGGACATCTGAGGCAAAGCAGTGCACTGGTGGAATGGGAGAGCATCTGTAGTACCTGGAGGCAGCTAGACCTGTCCAGCATTGGGGCCAGCAGCTTGCGGCTCTCCTGGAATTAAGCCAGTGATAAGTTGCTAGCCATCATCGAGTGTGTGCATGTGTGCATGTGTGGGAGTGTGTGTGTGTGAGTTTGGCCTGTGCTGAGCCCCCTATATTTGCTCATGATAATCTGAGCTGCCTGCCACAGGATATGTGTCCAGTACCCTCTCTAGGAAACGTCCTTCTGAGTCCTCTGGTTGAATTCAGCTATCAGCTCTATTCTGTACCCACTTGCTCTAACACCCGAGTTTCAGAAAAGCATTCACCCGATTGCTGTGCCCTGGGGAAGCCAAGATCCACCATCATATAGTACATGGCAGAAATGCCTCCTATACTGGATTGCCTAAAACCCCTTATACTCCACAGAGGAAAGGCAGCCCCAAAACCACCCTAGGCCTTCTCATTCCCTTCTCCTTAGTGTTTGCTTTGAGGAAACATGAGAATCATCTAATAAACAAATGAAACAAGTTATTGCAAGTATTGTTAAAGTGTTGTCTATGGAGTTTCCATCTAAGGCTTTTTTACTCAAAGTGTGATCCCTGGACCAGCAATATGAGGATTACCTGGAGGCTTATTAGAAATGTAGTCTCTGGAGTTCTTGTCATGGCTCAGCAGAAACAAATCTTGCTAGTATCTATGAGGATGCAGGTTCGATTCCTGGCCTCGATCAGTGGGTTGAGGATCTGGCGTTGCCATGAGCTCTGGTGTAGGTTGAAGACACGGCTCAGATCTGGCCTTGCTGTGGCTGTGGTGTAGGCCAGAAGTTGTAGCTCTGATTTGACCCCTAGCCTGGGAACCTCCATATGCTGGGAGAGTGGCCCTAAAAGATGAAAAAAAGGAGGGAAGGAAGGAAGGAAGAGAGAGAGAGAAAGAAAGGAAGGAAGGAAGGAAGGAAGAATTCACCGGGCCTGGTGAATTCCAGAATCTGCATTTTAACAAGACCCCTATGTGATCTACATGTTTAATAAAGCTTGAAGATCATTGGTCCAGGAGATGAGTTAAGAGATAAAAATTGTTGACAAAAATGGTTTTGTGATGCTCATCTCCTGTGAAGTTTTCCTACTTAAGCCTTAAAATCACTGTGTCTCAAGTTTATGTAATTTTACCGAATTTGCACACATTATTCTATCAACCCACTTTACTCCTTGATAAGGCTCACCTCTTCTATGTGGAGTTTTATATGTGAATATTCATATAAAGTTTGTGTACATAATTAAAGACAATAGGGCTTGAAAAAAGAAGTGGTGGAACTTGTTTTCAAAACAAAGCAAACACATTTTACATTTACAAAAACATATCAGACGAACGTGTGAGATTATACCCAGTGGTCAGGAAGCCATTCTGTTTTTGCATTTAGCCATCTCTGCTGAGTGAAAATGGATTTAAGTCACAGCGTAAGACTTTCTTAGTCATAGGAAGACATTTCTGATCTGAAGTTAAACAGTGAGTGGTAAATTAGACAATCCACCTAGTGATCTTGGAGGTTTGGACCCAGTTTTCTTGGTACTCGGCAGGGTGACCTAGAAGAGTGAACAGCAGTAGAAGGTCGATCGCAGCCCACTTCCAAATGACTTATTTTGAATTATTGCAGGCCAGGAAATCATATCTTTAATCAAACTTAGGGCAGGTCACTCAAGTATGTAGCAAATGGGTAGAACTGTGAGGCTGAGTATCTGCTGTCTGTCCCAGGGCCTCTCCCCAGTTCCAACCCTAGCCAGCAGGAAGCCCTCCTCAGATTTTGTCACCTGGCACCTTGCATTTATGGCATGTGGGCTGGAATTCCCATCATCAAAGACGTTTGTTGGGAAATCCTTATGGTGCCATTCTACTTGAACTACTTCCCTTGGATTCTCATAATGAGCAAGCAAACGTATTAGAAGAGCCCTCTGAAATCTAGACTGTTTTTGATTTTTGTTTTGTTTGTTTGTTTTTTGTTTTGTCTTTTTAGGGCCGCACCTGAGGCATATGGAGTTTCCCAGGCTAGTGGTCGAATCAGAGCTGTTGCTGCCAGAGCCAAAGCAATGCCAGATCCAAGCCGCATCTGCAACCTACACCACAGCTCACGACAATGCCAGACCCTTAACCCACTGAGTGAGGCCAGGGATGGAACCCGCAACCTCATGGTTCCTAGTCAGATTCGTTTCTGCTGTGCCACGACAGGAACCCCTAGACTGTTTTAAGATCCTCTGTCAGTGACTATGATGGCACATTGATTCCTTACGGTCTTGCATTTCTCAGTGGCTCTGAGAGTGGCACATGCACTTCCTATGACTGCTCCTTGTTCCTCCTCAAAGCACTCTGAGATGCCTGACCGAGTCAAACACCTCTTTTATCTACACTGATACACGTACATCAGCCTGCAACCTTGCTAGGGTAGGGTGGTATTGCAGTTCAACCACCCCCAATCTCTTGGCTAGAGGACAGTCAGAAGTATGCGTTAAGCAAAGGCGGTATCACCTGGATTCTGAGAATTGCCAATTCCCTCCCTGAGAGAGGAAAGGAAGGGCAGGATGTCCTAACACAGAATGTATCTGAGAGTAAAGAGGTCTGGGAGTTCCCATCATGGCTCACTGGTTAACGAATGCGACTGGGAACCCTGAGGTTTCGGGTTCGATCCCTGGCCTTGCTCAGTGGGTTAAGGATCCGGCGTTGCCATGAGCTGTGGTGTAGGTCGCAGACATGGCTCGGATCTGGTGTTGCTGTGGTTCTGGTGTAGGCCAGCGGCTGCAGCTCCAATTAGACCCCTAGCTTGGGAACACCCATATGCCACAGGAGCGGCCCTAAAAAAGGCAAAGACAAAAAAAAAAAAGGAGTGAATAGGTCTACTTGTATCACCTTCCTGTGTGTCCCCTGGTCCTGGAGTTAGTGCCATTCAACACTAGGCCTGCCACAGGCTTAGTGCTTCTATCCCACCTCTGAAGGAATTCTTCCCCCAATAAAGAACTGGCACTCTTTTTTTGGTAAGATACAGTAAACACTACTAGAAAAAGGATGGGGAGAAGATATACAAAACACAAGTCCCAATTTTTTGCTAGATTCAATACATAAAACTACCAAAGTGCTTTAAGTGTTTTTAAATGTTGCCTTTTTTTTGGCATTTATCTTATTACAGATAGGCAAGAGTTTAACTTGCTTCAGTCCATGGATCACTCTCTGATAACCTGGCTCTAGCTATAAACAGATTGCAGGTCAAGCATTAGTCTCACAAGGCTAGACAGGCTGTGAGAACTCAGATAACCCTCTCCAGGCTTTCCCCACCCCCCCAGCTCCAAAGCTCTTCTGTGTGCCCCTGGGCATACCCTTATCATCTGTAACTTGTTCCTGTTCCTCCTCAAAGCACTCTGAGATGCCTGACCGAGTCGAACACCTCTTTTATCTACACGGATACGGGTAGTTATTTTACACCCGACCAAAATCCTCAAAGCTAAGATATAAAGTGTATAAAGTATCTAGGACCCATGTCTTGCATATAGTAAGTGCTCAATAAAGAAATCTATAAATTAAAATTAGCAGAGTTTTGGTTATTTTTAAAATTTGGTGTCTTCACCTCAACCAAAAAAAAAAAAAAGAAAAAAAAAAGAAAAAGAAATATTTTACACTCTGTACTGACATCTTTTTACCTCTGACCCATCCCATCCTCTCCTGAGCTCAAACTTGACTATTCTCTTTGAATAGTCTACTTTTCCAGCTGTATTTCACAGACCATGTGAATGAAGATGCACATGGCAACCTCTATTCCATAATCAGATTAATAGAAAGTAAACACCTGCAAAATACAGTTTGCTGGATTAACAGTTTCCACAGGAAGGCTTAGTGTACTTGATAGATTTTAATAGTACTAATTTTTTGACTTTGGAAACATTTGATCCTATAAAACCTAAGGTCTTTGTTTGGGCTGCTATAACAAAATATCACAGGCTGGGTAGCTTATAAACAACAGAAATTTACTTCTCACAGTTCTGGGGGCTGTAAGTCCAAGACCAAGGAACCTGGGGTGAGGGCCCTTTTCTGGGTTTCAGGCTGCTGATCTGTGACTACACGTAGTGGAAGGGGTGCTCTCTGAGGCCTCTTTTAGTTTCATTCATGAAGACTCCATCATGACTTAAGAACCTCCCAAAGGCACCATCTCCTGGTATTTTTGCAGGTTAGGATCTTATGAATTTGGGGGGAACACATTCAGACCATTGCACCTAACAGGGGCTAGACCTCTATTAATGGGAGGGGCAAATGGTGAGATGGTAATGTGGTCGTTTGAAAATGTCCATAAGTTCCTTGTAACTTCTCCCTTCAAGAGGTGGAGTTTAATTCAACCCTTGCCCTTGAGTATGACCTAGACTTAGTGACTTCCTTCTAACAAAGCAGTAAGGCAAAATCAGTGGGTCACTTCCAAGGTCAGGTCATAAAAAGGCCTTGTGGTTTCCTCCTTATTCTCTCAGGTCACTCACTCTAGGGAAGCCAGCTGCTACATTTGAGGACACTCGAGCTGCCCTTGGAAAGGCCCACCAGAGAACAGTGACCTCCAGCTGGCTAACAGCCATGTGAATGAGTTTGGAAGTCAGCCCTAATGGGGCCTGCAGGTGACTGTGACCTCAGCCAAACTTTTTTTTTTTTAGGGCCTCACCCACACAGCATATGGAAGTTCCCAGACTAGGGATTGAATCTGAGCTGTAGCTGTCAGCCTATACGACAGCCACAGCAACTTGGGATCCAAGTGGTGTCTGCAACCTACACCACAGCTCACTGGCTAGGCTGGATCCCCACCCACTGGGCGAGGCCAGAGATCAAACCCTCATCCTCACAGATACTGGTCAGATTCATTTCCACTGCACCGTAACAGGAACTCCTAAGCCCAAATCTTGACTGCAACCTCAAGAGACAACCTGAGCCATAACCGCCAGCTAAGCTCCTCCAGACAAATGTACAAATATTTGTTTTAAGATCTGGGATAATTCGTCAGGCAATAGATTATATAGGTGGGTGAGCCTTTTGGGAGTTGATGTGGAGGAATCGTGCCTAGGACAGCAGCGTAAAGCTGAGGAGAACAAACGAGTAAGCATGACTAAAAGAGCAGATGGTGCCTTGCTTCATAAACGTTTAAAACAAGTGAGACGTTCCCCGGTGGCTCAGCAGGTTAAGGACCTGCTGTTGTCACTGCTGTGGCACAGGTTGGATCGCTGGCCTGGGACCTTCTGCATGCTGCAGGTGTGGCCAAATAAATACATAAAACAAGTGAACAGTTGAACAAGTGAGCGCTGTGAACATGACGATGTCTATTAAATTCCATACTCATTCTACTAGTTCCTTTATGAATCAAGATAGTATGAAAGGAAAAAGGTCCACAATTGTTAATAGCAACTTTATTGTTTCACTGGTGGAAAAAAAAAAAAAATCTTAATTGTATGATGCATTTCCCCCTAAATTTACAACAATGAAGGTTATACATAAATTATATAGATCACAAATTTTCTATTTTATACTATTTAGAACAAAAATTATTTTGATAAATATGACCAAAGGACAACAAAAGTTCTTGATGGATGGCTGAGTCCAAATATGCAAAATATAGCTTCTGGTTGGGACCATGGTGCTTTAAAATTCTCAAAACATGCATTAATATACTCTAACTTTAGGGAAAATATTACACATGGCCTTATCTTGCATTTCTGGAAAAGCCCAAGCTGAATTTCACATACAGTATTCCTTTTTCTAAATTAATCTCGGAACAGAGAGACAGACACTTCCGGGTTAGTACTCCCAAGTAATGAAGGAAATCACACACTCAACGATGGAACGAAACAGAAAAAAAGGAAGGAGAGCTTCATTAGTAACAGAGATAAGTGGGGTTTTTTTGGCTTTTTATTTTTTTAAACAGATCACGGGAAATTTAAATAGCAGATCCATCATGCTACTGAGGGTGATCAGACAGACCTGAACACTTATGAAGTGAATAATTTCATTAAGGTCTTGAAGGTGAGTGTCCGGAGGTGCTGGGTAAAACACACCACAGGTAAGAAACGGGAAACCTACCTCAGCATTTCTGAAAGGCACAATCTATGGAAGGGAAGCCTAGTATAATAAAACCCTTACTGGATGTACATGGAAAGGAGGGTAGTGAGCCTGTTTCCGTTTTTAAAGGATGAGTCCCTCATAAATTGGCCCCTCAGATTCTGGTGATTCCCGCCTCAAGCGCAAATGCTCTAGTGTGTTATGAAAATGTTTGTTAATCTGCTCTGTTTCTTCGCTGGACTCAAGATTTGGGAGGTCTTCTCGAATCTTTTGGATAAGCTGGTTCAAAACCTGAATTGTGACCTACAAAAGATATGTACAATTGCACAGTCAAGCATGTACCACAAAAAAACCCCATAATTTAATAAAAATGTTTTGAGGAGTTTGTGTTACTCTTATCAATTACCAAAAAAAGAAAAAAAAAAAAAAGATGAGAATACAATCCCTGCTTTGAGCAACAGCTATTGGCTATTCACCTTTAATTTTTTTTAAAAAAACCCAACCAACAAACTTGTAGAAAAATATAGACCATCATGAACCAGTAAAAGAACAGAAGCAAAATTTTATTTAATCTATAATTTTTTTTTCTTTCTTGTCTTTTTGCCTTTTCTAGGGCCGCTCCTGCAGCATATGGAGGTTCCCATGCTAGGGGTCTAATCGGACCTGTATCCGCCAGCCTACGCCACAGCCACAGCATTGCAGGATCCGAGACGCGTCTGCAACCTACACCATAGCTCACAGCAACGCCAGATCCTTAACCCACTGAGCAAGGCCAGGGATTGAACCTGCAACCTCATGGTTCCTAGTCATGAAGGGAACTCCTAATCTATAAGTCTTGATCAATCTTTTATTTAGGAATTATTCTAAATTTATTTGTGATGACAAATGGGCTTACCATTCAGCATTTATAAATTATTTTGTATTTTTTAAACAGTGACACTTTTATTAAATACTCATAAGCAAAAAAGATAACAATTTTCTTGGACACAGTTTTTCTGTTACAGCGCTCCATCTATATAGACAGAGAAGAATTTTGGAGAATAAAAGAGACCACTTAGGTAGATTCTCCAAACTCTGACCCTTGTAAACCAAAAAGAAAGTATTGGGATGAAAAACTTTTGTATCTATCAAATCTAAGAGCAAGAACGGAAAATATGAGTTCACTAACAAGTTCACTTACCGCATCATTTTCCTTTTCATAAAAATAGATATATCTGTTCAGAATTTCTATAAAAAGTTGCACTTGTAGAGAGGGGTCCATGCACTGATTTGCTATTTTTAGGGCTTTCTTTAGGCATTCCATTACCCTCTTGCCTCCATGAAGCTAGAAGGGAGAGCGGGGAGCATGAAAGAGATTAATGAATCACAAATGTGCCATTTCACACCAAGAAATAAACACACACAGCGGCTCTTTCGTATTTTCAAGAGACACGATAAATTTAAATCCTCTTCATTTGTTTACGTACACAGCTACATTTTAAAACAAGGATGGTGCTTTGTATATGTATATGTTAAATGTTTTGTATTTATTGGATAAGGTATGTTTTTTAAAAGCAGCGGTACAACTTGCTGTTAGAATATCCTCAAAGTGGAGGCCTCGCCACAAGATGGAACTCTCCATACATTACTCCATTTCATTCCTTTTAACCAAAATTGTTCTTTGTCAGGTTGCCGGGCCCTCCACATGTTTCACCTCCAAGGCACAAGGCCAAGACAGCATTCCCTATTAAAGGTCCCTTCGGTAACCCTGTCGGTCAGAAGGACCACCCCCTGCCACCTTACCTCCTCCCCATTTTTGTCTGTGTTTCGGCCAGACCAGAAGAGATGTGCGCACGTGCTCACAGCTCGGCCCTGATCAGGTTTCTTCAGAAGTTTGGATGCAGCAAGAGCGCACTGCGTCCTCAAGGGTTCATGATTCTCTTCGCTGAAGCACTTCATCCTCTCAAAAGTACCAATGATCAAGGTGATGGCAGCCAGCTGTGCTTTGGAATCACTGATCTCATCTTCGTACAGAGAAAATGCCTGGTGCACACAAAGCCAGAAGTGACCTTTAGGGACCAACCGTCTGCTAGAGCATTTTCCAAAGTATTTCCCATCAAACCCCCACCCTCTCCAAGAGATACAGTACCCTCTCTTGGAGGAGCACAGGACAAAGAGGGTGACAAGCTGCAGTAAAGACACCTGTATGAACTTTTGTTAAATCCAGGGTTCTTAAACTGGATTAACAAAGGAAATTTTTTCCCCATGAAACAGTTTTACCATGACTCGCTTGAAAATACTAAATCTTATTAGCACCCAGTAACGGATCAATTTTCCTGCTCCAAACCAGTCAATAATTTGGGAGTTCCCTGGTGGTCTAGTGGTTAGGATTTGGTGCTTTCACCACTGTGGTCCTGGTTCCAGCCATGAGCTGGGAACCGACATCCCACATCAAACCACTGCATGCCCAGCCAAAAAAAAAAGGCATAGTATTTCCCATCAAGATGGTGGGAAAGGGGTAGTTAAAATTCAGAGAAGAGTAAATCCATATGTACCATCACCATTAACTACAGGTGACTGAACACAGCAAATGAATTTTTTTTTTTTTTTAAAAGGGCCGCACCAGCGGCACATGGAGGTTCCCAGACTGAGGGTTGAACTGGAGCTGTAGCCACCGGCCTACACCACAGCCACAGCAACACCAGATCTAAGCCAGGTCTGTGACCTACACCACAGCTCATGGCAACACCGGATCCTCAACCCACTGAGCGAGGCCAGGGATCAAACCGGCAACCTCATAATTACTAGTCGGATTTGTTAACCACTGAGCCACAACAGGAACTCCTAGCAAATGAATTAAAACCACCCAGAAAGAGAGCAGATCATCACCTGGGACATAAATTCATATGCTACTGTTTCATGATTTTCAAAACCGATTTCTCCAGCAGCTAGAGCACCCTGAAGAAAAAGTCTTAAGGGTAATTCTGCCAGCTCTGCCTTGATCAAAGCACTGATAGTCTGGTGAGCAAATGAAAAAATCTTCTGGCATTTCTTTTCCCATTTGTCATCCTAAAATAAGAAAAAAAATAGTTTAAATGACCTTACGTTCAAGATTAACTTGCTCAAGAATATTCATTTTTCTATAAAACTTCTATAGAACAGACAGAGTGACTAAGTGGAGTTCACAGTTTCCTTCTATCTTGTCTCATTCTCAGAGCACACAAATGTCTTCTCAAAACATCTATTTGAGGTTAGCAGCTTTGCAGTTTTTATATGTTTGGTATTTGTTTTTTTGTCATCAGAAAAGTGACACATTCCTAAATTGGACAAAATTAGGAAAAGCCACAAAAGAATTTCAAAAATTAAAATCTTCCCTAAATCTATCACCCAGCAATAATCACTGATAATATTCTGATGTTAATGTCTTTTCTTTTCAAATATGATGTCACTGGGATCTCTCTGTATAGTTTTGTTTTCCACTTTAAAGTACTCACTGAAAAGACTATGTTCATGCTGTAAATAATTTCTATTCAACTTCTTTTCTGTCACTTATTTTGTCATAATTTTCCTCATGATACTAAAAGTTATTAAAATCACTTTAATTGCTAGAAAATATTCCATTGACAAGACAGCATAATTCACTTAACTGCTACCTTTTGGAAATAATTTTAATATCATAACGAATGCTCTATAAACACAAAATTTTATTGAATATCTAATTTTTTCCTTAGTATAAATCCTTAGAAGTGGAAATATTGGATCTTTTAAGGCTCTATTTATATACTGCCAGGGTTTTCTGGAACAATTGTAGTAATTCACATTCCCACCATTACTAGATAAGAAGGAACTCTCATCACACCACTGCCATTGCTGAACCTTACTTTTTTTTTTTTGTCTTTTTGCCTTTTCCAGGGCTGCGCCCATGGCATATGGAGGTTCCCAGGCTAGAGAGGTCCAACCGGAGCTGTAGCTGCCGGCCTAGCCAGAGCCACAGCAACGCGGGATCCGAGCCATGTCTGCGACCTACCCCATAGCTCACGGCGACACCGGATCCTTAACCCACTGAGCAAGGCCAGGGATTGAACCCACAACCTCATGGTTCCTAGTCAGATTCATTAACCACTGAGCCATGACGGGAACCCCAAGGACCTTATTTTTTCTTTACCAGTTTGATTTCTAAAAAGGTTTACTGTTGTCAGAGTTCCCTTCGTTAATGAACCTGACTAGGATCCACGAGGATGCGGGTTCAATCCTTGGCCTTGATCAGTGGGTTAAGGATCCTGTGTTGCTGTGGTTGTGGTGTAGGCTGGCAGCTGCAGCTGCGATTCAACTCCTAGCCTGGGAATTTCCATATGCCACAGGTGCAGCCCGAAAAGGCAAAAAAAAGAGTTTACTGCTGTAATTACTAGTGAAGTTAAATATTTCACTCATGTTTGACTATCTAAATTTTCTGTTACAGCAACCAGTTCTTTTCTTTCTTTTTTTTTTTTTTTTTTTTTTTTGGTCTCTTTAGGGAGGGCCACACCTGTGACATAGGGAAGTTTCCAGGCTAGGGGTCAAATTGGAGCTACGGCTGCCAGCCTACACCACAGCCACAGCAACAGGGGATCTGAGCTGTGTTTGCAACCTATACCACAGCTCACAGCAATGCCAGATCCTTAACCCATTGAGCAAGGCCAGGAATCAAACCCATGTCCTCATGGATACTGGTTGGATTCATTTCCACTGAACCACAACAGGTGCTCTTAGCAGTTGCTTCTTTTATTGTTACATTCACAAATACTTATCCATAAAATGCTAGGAAAAAAGGTCCAACGTGAAAGACTGGCCAAAGGCATGCTATGTCATGCTGGTAGGGCTACAGAATACATCTTGCTTCCCCATTATTAGACAATCATTTACTGACATTTGTTCTTTTACATAAACCTGTCTGCCCAACTTTCAGGGACATCAGACTGGGATATTTTCAACAAAAGTACACCACTGAAGACTTAAGCCATGATTTTGATTGTAAAAGGGATAAATAAGCTCATTAAAAAATGTACACAACTTATAAAATTATAGGCTTTTAGAAAGCAGTGGTTATGTAATTCTGGGTCATTTCATTAAGCAAAGCTAACCTGAATTAGATCTTCCTTGTTATGTATTGCAACCTCTGAATGAGATTACTACATCACTTTAGAACTGGTACTTTATAAAGATTCCAAGAAAATAAAACCATTGTTGAAAAACTAAAGCATTCTGAGCCAATTTTGTAATAAACTTATCAATGTCTCACACTGATAAGGGAAAACTTATAAGAATAAATTTAAACTGTTTTAACCTTTCATTTCTAAGTCTTTTTATGTGATCCCTCAATAAGTATGCAATCTACTAACTAATCTAATCACTGTAAGGAACACAACACAGGATGAATAATGAATTGAGAGTTACTGAAACTGGGATTTTATTATACTACTGTCTCTTTATTAAGTTTGAAATTTTCTATAATAATGAACTAAAACACACACACACACAGAGGAAAAAGGGGAAAAAGCAGTGACATACTTAAAAGTAAACCCACCACTTTAGAATTCTCTTTGTAGCGAAAAGCCAGCTGGTAGGCTGCAAATACCAAAGGTGGCAGTGTGAAGCGAATCCGTTGATTTCCACCAGCTCCAAAATGTTTTCGTGCTGTGTTTAAAATCTGACCAAACAAACAAACAAAACCCATCAATCTTTTCTATAATTATAGAAACTATAATCAATCAATCATTTATACAATTACAGGGAGGCTGTAATCATCATCATTGCTACCATTTTTTAATATATACAATATACCAGCCTTCGTGGTATACTTTGACATTTCTTCTCTTACTGAGTCATCACAACTACCTGAAACAAATACTAACCCCATTTTACAAATGGGGAAGCTTAAAGTTCGGAGAGGTTGTGTAACCTGCCCAAGGTTACACAGCCAGTAAGGGGTAAGCAGATGTTCATATGCACATGTACAAAGTATGCTGTGTTGATAAAGAGTTCAGGCTCTGAAGACAGACACATTTAAAAGGATACTCTAACACTTGTGTGACTCTGGGCAAACTACTATTTACTTTCTCTTAGTTGTGAGTTTCTTTTGTTTGTTTGTTTGTTTGTTTTTTGTCTTTTTGCCTTTTCTAGGGCTGCTCCCTTGGCATGTGGAGGTTGCCAGGCTAGGGGTCGAATCGGAGCTGTAGCCACCGGCCTACGCCAGAGCCACAGCAACGCGGGATCCGAGCCACGTCTGCGACCTACACCACAGCTCACGGCAACGCCGGATCCTTAACCCACTGAGCGAGGCCAGGGATCGAACCCGCAACCTCATGGTTCCTAGTCGGATTTGTTAACCACTGAGCCACGATGGGAACTCCAGTTTTGAGTTTCATTTGAAAAATGCGGTAATATATTTCTCTTAGGGTTGTTGGGAAGATTAAGTAACAGATGTCCAGTATTACTGGTACTTACACAAGGCATGTACTCAGAAAATACTGGCCATTATGATACAAAAAATTACGTAGGAGTTCTTGCTGTGGCTCAGTGGGTTAAGGACTGTCTCTGTGAGGATGCAAGTTCAATCCCTGGCGTTGCTATAAACTACAGTGTAGGTCACAGATACGGCTCCAATCTGGTGTTGCTGTAGCTGTGTAGGACACAGCTGCAGCTCCAATTCAACCCCTGGCCTGGGAACTTCCATATGCCACAGGTGTGGCCATAAAAAGGAAAAAAAAAGTTATGTATAGTGCTGGTATATCATATAATTTCAGAAAAACCACAAGAATTTATGACATACTTTCAAATAAGTGTAAGAAAACGTGTGACATATTCACTTCGTGAATTTCTGATAATGGTAGATGGATAGGAAGAGAATGCCTTCCTCCTTGGGAAGTCATGGCTTAAGATCCTCACCTTAAAGGTTTCTCTGTACATGGCAGACTAACACTTAGCCTCATGGTTAAACTACTCTGTCCACACAGTATTAGGCAGTCATAGGAGTTCCCATTGTGTGGCTCAGTGGGTTACAAACCCAACTAGTATCCATGAGGATGTGGGTTCCATCCCTGGTCTCAATGGGTTAAGGGTCTGGCATTTCCGTAAGCTGTGGTGTAGGGAGCAGATGCAGCTCAGATCCTGCATTGCTGTGGCTGTGGCGCAGGTTGGCAGCTGCAGCTCCAATTTGATCCCTAGCCTGGGAACTTCCATATGTTGCTGGTATGGTCCTAAAAAGAAAAAAAAAAAAATTAGGCAGCCATCTGTGCTATCTTTCATTAAAACAAATTATCCAGTATCAGTCACCAACAATCCTACTCGAGCAGCATGTTTTATTCACTTCACAAAGACTTACTAAGGACTACCGATAAAGAAAGGGAGAATCTCATCTGATTATTCTTTGCCAGGAAAGAGGGGCTAAGACAAAGGCAATTTTAATCTTCAAGTCCTCACACATTTTCAATGTGGCAAACACATAAAACTTCTGTTTGCAAACCTTGGAAACATAAACACGATTGAATATAAGGATCATTGCTTATATTTTAAATTTATTATGGTAAATCACTAAACAGCTCTAAAAGCAGCCCAGAGTTCAAAAAGAAAATGAACATGGAACGATTACTGGACACCAACAAAAAGAAGACAGGCTTTTCTATAATTCTTAAGAAACTAAGAATAGACTTGTGGTTGCCTGGGGGGAGGGGGAAGGAGTGGGAGGGATCAGGAGCTTGGGGTTAACGGATGCAAACTACTGCTTTTGGAATGGATTAACAATGAGATCCTGCTGTGTAAAAAAATAAAAATAAAAATTAAATTAAAAAAAAGAAACTACAGAGTTCCCGTCGTGGTGCAGTGGTTAACGAATCTGACTAGGAACCATGAGGTTGTGGGTTCAATCCTTGGCCTTGCTCAGTTGGTTAAGGATCCGGCATTGCCGTGAGCTGTGGTGTAGGTTGCAGACGCAGCTCGGATCCCACGTTGCTGTGGCTCTGGTGTAGGCCAGTGGCTACAGCTCCGATTCGACCCCTAGCCTGGGAACCTCCATACGCCACAGGAGCGGCCCAAAGAAATAGCAAAAAAAGACAAAAAAAAAAAAAAGAAACTACAGCCATCAATTTGTTCCTCATAAACTCCAGAAGTTTGCAAAGAATTATGCATTTATTTATAAAGTAAAAGTCCACATAATCTCTTTTGTTTTCTCTAGCATGGCACCTGGAAGTTCCAGGCTAAAGGTCAAATGGGAACAGTAGCTGCTGGCCTATGCCACAGCCACAACAACGCCAGATCTGAGCCACGTCTGTGACCTACAACACCAAAGCTCATGGCAAGGCCAGCTCGTGGCAACACTGGATCCTTAACCCAGTTAGTGAGGCCAAGGATTGAACCTGCATCCTCATGGGTTACTAACCCCCTGAGCCACAATAGGAACTCCGTGTCCCTCATTCATTTGCAATTCTTTCAAAACTTTCTAGTACCTCAACCTGCAGTAGAACATTTGAGACACATATACATGTGATTTCACTAGAAGTTGCTGAAGGGGTACAGTTAGAGTTAATTCATACCAAGTACTGCTGATCAGGGTCCTCGGACCGTAGAAGGTGAATGAATCTGCCCACAAGGCTCTGCTCATCGGCAAAATCCTCTGGGTCAGGGTCTTCTGCGGGTTGATCTGGCTGATCCTGAATCAACGTGGATACCAAATTCATGATGGAATCCACCTGCAGCACGGGAGACACAGAAACCAGTGTGGTGAAACCATCAGCATTGTGTTTCCAGTTGTGCCAAGTTACAAAACAGTATCAACAACATAATTCTTTTTTCTGTAAGAAAATATATGCCTGTTGGTACACATACAGATTAAAGTCTAGAAAAGAGATGCACCAAATGTTAATCAATCATAGTTATTCCCTTCCTGGTGGGATTATAGTTATTTTACTATTTCTTCTTTACACATCTCCAATTTTCTCATTTATATTATGAATAAGCTACTTACAACTTTTTTTAAATAGTAAACTACCACCCCCTCCCAATATCATATGTCTGTCTCAAGATCTAAAGCTGTAACAACATTATCTTGGTTTTCCTAATATTGCATGTCAATATTTTCTTACCTGGTCTTGAGAGACAATTTCTGTGTTATAATCCAGAACATTACTAAGCACGTAACAACTCATGCTCTTTCTGGACTCATAGTCAAAGTACTCAAAGAGTGGGTGAAAATGTTTTAATTTCAAGACCGTTAAAATATTGTTGTAAGTGTCAATGGGTATCTTCAAAAGTCTGGTGAGCTCCTTTGAAACTGCACTACTGGTAGCAATACTGCAAAAAGAAAAACAAGAGCCCTTTAAAAATAACATTCCATATACACAAACAGTACTTGATACATTAAAAATTTGAAAATTTTTATTTATACATTAATGGAAATGGGTCGAGTGAATCACACCACCCCAAAATACCCCAATCACTTCCACAAAATGGCTGTCAGATGTCTATCTAACCAAAACACTTATTCATCCATTAATGTCCTATTGATACAACAAACTATATATGAGTCCCAATTCATGAACAGGCTGTATAGTGAAAGTTAAAATGACTAGAGGAGTTCCTGTTGTGGGCTCTGGTTGGCAAACCCGACTAGCATCCACGAGGATGCGGGTTCAATCCCTGGCTTCATTCAGTGGGTTAAGGATCTGGTGTTGCCATGAGCTGTGGTGTAGGTTGCAGACGTGGCTCGGATCCTGTGTTGCTGTGGCTGTGACTGGCGGCTTCAGCTCTGATTGGACCCATAGCCTGGGAACCTCCATATGCTGCTGGTGGGGCCGAAAAAGACCCAAAAAAGCCAAAAAAGCCAAAAAAAAAAAAAAAAGGAGTTCCTGTCATGGCACAGCAGAAACGAATCTGACTAGGAACCATGAGGTTACAGGTTTGACCCCTGTCCTGGCACAGTGGGTAAAGAATCTGGTGTTGCTGTGAGCTGTGTTGTAGGTTGCAAATGTGGCTCGGATCTGGCATTACTGTGGCTCTGGTGTAGGCCGGTGGCTACAGCTCCAATTAGACCCCTAGGCTGGGAACCTTCATATGCTGCGGGTACGGCCCTAAAAGGACAAAAAAGACAAAAAAAACCCTAATAAAATGACTGTTTAGAATCTAGTATTTCTAAGGGAAGTGTTTTTAAGTGGTGGTTAGGGCAGGCAGCCAGTAAGTCCTGTAGAGTCAAGATGAAAAATCCACACAATTTAACTATTCAACAAAATAGAAAAATACACAAATTATTTCTTCTGCATCAGTGTTAGTGACTAAAGAAAAGCAGGATGAAACTGGAACATTCTACGGAGACCGAGACATATCCAGGCATTTATAAGACCTTCAGAGATTGGGATTTCTAATTATTTTGCCTAATTTTACCCTAAAACTCACTGAGGGAAGATAGATGTGTTACTTATCAATTCAAGATCTGGGATTTTTTTTTTCTTTTGTCTTTTGTCGTTTTAGGGCTGCACCCGAAGCAGACGGAGGTTCCAGGCTAGGGGTCCAATCAGCTTTAGCTGCCAGCTTACGCCACAGCCACAGCCACAGCAATGCCAGATCAGAGAGCCATGTCTGTGACCTACACCACAGCTCATGGCAACACTGGATCCTTAACCCACTGATCGAGGCCAGAGATCGAACTCGAAACCTCGTGGTTCCTAGTTGGATTCATTTCCGCTGCGCCACAATGGGAACTCTCGGAATGTTTTTCAATTCACAAAAAAATGGCAGTGACAAAAGGAAAAAGGAGACTAAAAAGAAGTAAAAGAAAGAAGAAATCTTCCAGATGCAACTAAACTACTGAGAGAGGTAAAGGAAAAAGATAATGTAAGGTGAAATGAGTAATATAGGACAAGGAGAGACCCAGCTTGACTAGGATGTTCAGAAACAGTGGAGGATGGGACAGTAAGGGGGCTTCTGGGAAAAGACAACAGGATTAGAACTGCCCACAGCAGCCACTAGAGGATGTTACAGGTCTGGGACAGCATAGCTGAGGAAGATCCAAATAAGCAAAAGAATATGCTTTCCTTGAAGGTATCAAAGCCAAAGCTCAAAATAGAAAAAAATTTTAACCCATTTAATTTCCACATCTCAAATGCATACATGCTTCCCTAATTTTTCACAACTTACTCATCTGTAGGAAACCACTTATGGAAATACTGCTTGACACAAAGAGTTTCCTTACTAGTTTTAAAAACGAAACTCCTGCATAAATACAAAGAGGTCTGAATTGGAGACACTGGTCTCTGAAGGCTGCTATGGTCCATGAATGCCAAGACCCGGTCAAAGTATACAACCAAGCAATTGGTTGCCACTCTCTGCCCTGGTCAGTACCAGGCATGTCAATTTAACACATGCTTATAACGAGACGAATGCAAGCATTTCAAAAGGGAATTGAGAAAGGAAAACAAATCTGGGACAGAAAATTTTTTTTCTTTTTAGGACCGTACTTGTGGCATATGGAGGGATTTTACAAAAATGTTTGACTTACTGTTCAAGGTTGAGCTTATTAAATATCTCCACTGTTGTTTCTAGAACTTTATCAACATAGTCCACACGATCAGGATAACACTTCATAGCAAGATTAATGAGAGAGACTTGTAAAGATACAACATCCTCCGAAGGCATGTCTTGTCTAGACTGGAATGTTTAAAAAAACATGAAATTTATTTTCAATAATTACAAAAGGATTCACCAGCTAAGTTTCAAAGTGTTAAGAACTTAGGAGAAAAGCCATACAAACCTGTATTACTGTAGCCACCTGCTGTGAAAATATGTCAAAAAGTTTAATATCTGCCGGGATTCCAGGTCCATCTTCACGGTGAGCAAATAAAGCTAATCTGAAAAAGAAAATATTTTGTATTTAAAAAGATACAGGGACCTGGGTAGTGGGATCACGAATGACAGTTGATTCTTTATGCTTTTCTGTCTTTTCTCCAAGTGTACTTCTCCCAAAACATTAAAAAAAAGGTTTAAAAATAAGACATGGAATACAGCTGATCATTCTCTCGATTCTTTTTTTTTTTTTTTTCTTTTTAGGACCGTACTTGTGGCATATAGAAGTTAGGGGTCAAACTGGGAGCTGCAGCTGCCAGCCACAGCAACAGCAACTCGGGATCTGAGCCACGACTGCGACCTACACCACAGCTCATGGCAACACACTATCCTTAAACCTTCTAGGTGAGACCAAGGATCGAACCTGCATCCTTGTGGATACTAGTCAGGTTCGTAACCTGCTGAGCCACAAGGGGAACTCCCTCCAAATTCATTTTTAATGGAACAGTTTTACCAACAATGCCTTATTTCACTGCATTCTTACTTTATACCATACCCAAACAGATATTTATCAGGCCAATTTTGCCAAATTCTTTGAAGCCCAATTAAGTAGATATGGATAGAAATTCATTAACTGGACAAATGTATTCAACAGCCACGATTATAAAAAATAATCTCTAAAAGAGTAAAAACTACATAGGCTATTTTAAGATAATGCATTTTTACTACTGCAAGGTTTAAAACACAATTAATTCTAAAGGTAGGGTTAACTTCTATTTCCCACCTCTTAAACTATTCAAAATAATGTTCTGTTCCATTATCACTGTCATGATTACAACTGAATTCATATTTTTTTTAAAGCACAGAACCACTACTGACAGAAATGATTAAGTGACGTTATGCCCAACATAGGAAAACACAGTTATTAGCTTCCACTAAGCATATACCCAATTAGGGAGTTCCCTGGTGGTATAGTGGTTAGGATTTGGTGCTTCATGTGGTGAACCACTGTTGCCTAGGTTCAATCCCTGGTCTGGGAACTAAAATCCCACATCAAGCCACAGCTCAGCATGGCTGGGAGGATAGGGGCGGGGGGGTGAGTGGGGGTGCACGAGTGTGAAGAGTATATACCCAATTAACTTACAATTCTTAATGCCCAGAATTGAGCTGATTATTTGGAGAATTTTGCTATATAAATTCTCAGATTTTAAAACTTAGATTTTTAAAATATAATAAAAAGTACTTGCAGAAATAAATGTTCGCCTGGGTTTCTGGTTTCATTAACATCAATGATGAGAATGCTCACAAGCAGCACACATACTGTGTACCAGCAGCCAGCAACCACTCATTAAAGCCATTATTGGACACCAAGCTGTATTCTTTTAATCAAGATCAAGGGCTAAAGAAGTAAAACTTCATCTCAAGGGGATTTACGAACATTTTAAGACTTGAAAATTCTTGGAAGTTCCCATCGTGGCTCAGCAGTAGCAAACATGACTGGTATCCAAGAGGACATGGGTTCAATTCCTGACCCCACTCCAGGGGTTAAGGACCTGGCGTTGCTGTGGCTATAGTGTAGGCCAGCAGCTGTAGCTCCAATTTGACCCTTAACCTGGGAACTTCCATATGCCTTGGGAGAGGCCCTAAAAAGATCAAAAAGAAAAAGGAAAATTCTTCTTAAAAAAAAATGTGATGATAGAGCGATTATTTGAACATTCTTAATTATCTGTATTTATGGCTACTTGATAAAGAAGTCAAACTGGTTCCCACTGAAAGATAACTTTCACCATGGTAAAAAAATGTTTTATTCTTTGGTGATCTTTGGATTTATAAAATTTAAGTGTTTGGTCTGTATAATACCAAACACTTAAATTTTTTTTAGGGCCACAAATGCGGCATATGGAGGTCTCCAGGATAGGGGTCCAATTGGAGCTACAGCTGTCAGCCTACGCCACAGCCACAGCAACGCCAGATCTGAGCTGCATCTGCAACCTATACCACAGCTCAAGGCAACGCCAGATCCTTAACCCACTGATCAAGTCCAGGTATCGAACCTGCAACCTCATGGTTCCTAGTCAGATTCGTTTCCGCTGAGCCATAACGAGAACTCCTGCACAATATCTTTAAATGCTAATTAAATTCAGAGATTAAAAGCATTTTCCCCATGCTTCCTGCATAATTAAAAGCTAATTTTCTTTCATGCCTAAACTAGCCAAGCACTTAAAATACTTATACCTACAGAACTAGTTTAACTATATCAAAATCATTAACATAATAAAGATGTAACAGAAAAAATAACTCACAGAAATGTTTTAAATTCATTAATCCCACGTTAAAACACTGCTCTCCAGTGTTGGAAGTTCTTACCTATCAATTAAAGCAATGATTATGTTTTTCACATTTACATTTTGGTGTAACTCAGCACAGGCCCGAAGAAAAGGATTCAAGGTTTGAAGGTGGAACTCATCAGGGAAAACCTGAAAATCAATAATAATTAATTTATATAAGTAAAAGCATTTCACACTATGTTCTGGACTTAGTATTTCAAGTTGCTATTTGTGGAAAAAATCATTTTCATCTTATATACGACTAAATTCAAATACATCACTTTTATTTTTTTCTTTTTACGGCCCCACCTGCAGTATATGGAAGTTCCCAGGCTAGGGTTCGAATCAGAGCTGCAGCTGCCAGTCTATGCCACAGCCACAGCAATGCCAGATCCGAGCCACATCTAAGACCATATGCTGCAGCTCACAGCAATGCTGGATCCTAAACCCACTGAGCAAGGCCAGGGATCAAATCTGCTTCCTCGTGGATATTAGTCGGGTTCTTAACCTGCTGAGCCACAGGGGAACTCCTAAATACATCACTTTTAAGCCCCTCTAAACAAAAGCCCAGAAAGAATTATCCTATTAACCAAAGTATACCTAAACTAAACTAGTTTAGTTTTCAACTAAAACTACTGATACTCTAGAAAACTGGGAGGTGATTTACTCTTTCCTACATCAATACAAAGACCAAGTTATTATATCAATAGGAGAAAGGGATTTCTTCAGGAAAGGTTATTTTTCTATTCTATCAAGAATTTTTCCAAAACAATGAAAATTAATGAAACACAAGTCCTTTAAAAAAAAAAATGGAATGTTCTCACCTACCTGAATAATACACTCCATGAGATATTCTTGAGCCAAAGCATCCCTGCAGTTTACAACTTGCTCCAATATCCCCGTCAAAACAATCTAAGAGGAAAAAAATTTAAGAGTTAAGACTATTTTCAAAAATCTTAAGTCACTCCTCTAATACACATTTAAACTATTAATTTTAAAATCATATTGTAAATTTTTTCTGGGCCATATTTTATTTCCAAATTAAACTTAAAAATTTTGGGGGGTAGTTCTCATTGTGGCTCAGTGGGTTAAGAATCTGACTAGTATCCATGAGGGCCTGAGGGTTTCTAGGGGAGGGGGTCACATGGGAATTTCTTTATAGTTTTGTTAAAATTGTGTGCCTCTCCTGTATATTCTCTGTAGTTTACAATTTTTTTAATGTTCAAAAATAAAGAATTAGGAGTTTCCGCTATGGTCTAGCAGGTTAAGAACCCAACATAATTTCTGTGAGGATGCAAGTTTGATCCCTGGCCTCAATCAGTGGGTTAAGGATCCAGCATTGCCACAAGCTGTGGCATAGGTTGCAGATGTGGCTCGGATCTGGTGTTGCTGTGGCTGTGGTATAGGCTGGCAGCTGCAGTTCTGATTCTACCCCTAGCCTGGGAACTTCCATATGCTGCAAGTAGGGCCATAAAAAAGTTAAAAAAAAAAAAAATTGGGGACGCAGAAGTTCTGGGCCCAGGGATCAATTCTGCGCCAGAGCAGTAAACCTGCCACAGCAGTGACAATGCCCAATCCTTAACCCCCTAAACCACCAGAAATCCTAAACTTTAAAATTTTACAGAAGAATATTTTTTTTTTGGCTGCGCCCACAGCATGCGGAAGTTCCCAGACCAGGGACTTGAATCTGAGCCACAGGTGCAGCAACACTGAATCCTTAACCCACTGCGTTGGGCTGGGGATTGAACCCACACCTCAGCAGTGACCCAAGACACTGCAGAGACAATACTGGATCCTTAACGTGCTGTTCCACAGAGGAAACTCCCAGAAGAATTTTTAAATAAAAAGTTGGGGGTTTCTATTTCATAAAAGGCATTTATGATTAAGTCTATTTTATCAATTTTTTTTCTCTTTTAGGAAGGTTTGTAATTTTGGTATCCTAAGAAAGCTCTGTCTAATCCAACGTTATAAAAGATTTCCTTTGTGTTTTTTTCTAAAAGTTTCAGAGTTGCAAATTTCGCACTTATGACTCTGATCAATGTTTTTGAATTTCTCTACATAACATGAAGATGAGTCACAGTTCAGGGCTATGTTTGCATATAGATGTCCAACTGTTCCAGAATCACCTGTGGAAGAGGTTGTCTTTGCGCCCTTATCAACAATAATTGATTACATACACATAGGTCTACTGTGGACTGTCTCTTCTAGGGGTCAGCAAATCTGGTTTAATGCCTGTTTTTCTTTTTATATATGTGTGTGTGTGTGTGTATATTTTTTTTCTATCATGGTCTATCCCAAGAGATTGGATATAGTTCCCTGTGCTGTACAGCAGGAACTCATTGCTTATCCATCCTAAATGTAATAGTTTGTATCTACCAAGCCCTAACTCCCCATCCACTACCTCCCCCTCTGCCCCTTGGCAACCGCAAGTCTGTTTTCCACGTCCACTGAGTCTGTTTCTGTTTTGTAGATAGCTTCATTTGTGCCGTATTTTAGATTCCACATATAAGTGATATCATATGGTATTTGTCTTTTTCTGACTTACTTCACTTAGTATGAGTATCTCTAGTTGCATCCATGTTGCTGGAAAATGAATGCCTGGTTTTGTAAATTGATTCCACATTGTCTGTGGCTGCTTTTGCACTACACTGGCAGAATTTAGTAGCTAAAGACCATATGGCTTGCAAAACCAAAAAATATTTACTATTTGATCCTTTACAGAAAATGTTTGCTAATTCCTGATATAATGTCCACTGATTTATATATCTATTCCCTTTACCAATACCACATTACTATGGCTTTAGCGTAAATCTACAGTAAAATATACTAAATCTCAATTGAAAGAAAATAGGTATCTTGATAGTTTTGAATGAGTCTTCCAATCCGCAAACATAAAATATAGCCTTTTTTTTTTTTTAGGGCCACACCTGTGGCATATGGAAGTTCCTAGGGTAGGGGTCGAATTGGAGCTACAGCTGCCGGCCATAGCAACAGCCACAGCCACTCAGGATCCGAGCTGTGTGTGCAACCTACACCACAGCTCACAGCAACACCGGGTCCTTAGCCCACTGAGCAAGGCCAGGGATCGAACTCCAATCTCATGGATCCTAGTCAGGTTCGTTAAGTGCTGAGCCACGAAGAGAACTCCATAAAATATAGCTTTTGGTTTATTTAGGTCTTCTTTGACTGTCAATGCTTTTGCTTTTGTTTTTGTTTTTAGGGCCGCACCTGTGGCATACGGATAGTTCCTAGGATAGCAGTCGAATTGGAACTGCAGCTGCTGGCCTAAATCACAGCCGAAGCAACATGGGATCTGAGCCACATCCACAGCTTGCAGCAAAGCCGGATCCTTAACCCACTGAACGAGGCCAGGAATTGAACCCGAATCCTCATGGATAGTAGCCGGGTTCTTAACCCGATGAGCCACAATAGGAACTCTGTCAATGGTTTTCAATGCAACATTATTTAACAAAAATGCTCAACTTAAAAATTCAGACTTAATGTGTATGTCATGACCCAAGAAAAGATGACAAGTAAAAAGATATAAACCTGTTTGTAGCGTTCCACATTTACACCTTCCAACTGACTGAGGCGCACCAGATTTGTTCCCACTAAAATCCTCAGTTCTTGTCTTTCTCGTTCTCTTTTTTCCCTATCTCGGCTATGTCCCTGATGCTGCATTCGAACCCAGAGCTTGTTCATTTCTGCAAAGTTGAGTAGTACAAAATCCATGGAATCGCTGATGTCACCAGTTGTCTCTTCACTGAAAAGAAACAGTTGGAAAAATCTTTACATACAGTATTTAAATTATAGGAACAACTTATTACTATTCCTCTTTTTTTCACACTTCCTTCTTAAGTCTCTTTAATACACCAATGCTTTTTGAAAGTCACTTTCAACTTCACTGGCTTGATATGCCATTTCAAGGGGAGCAGGCTCGAGAAAAAAAATACCAGGGAGAGGACCAGTTCAAGTTTAAAGGGACAAAACTTTCCCCTCCCTTTTTGCTGAGCTAACTAAACTTGTTCTTGGAGTTGCGCTCCATTAATTCAAAAAGCCTAAAAAACCTGACAGAATGTACTGTTACCTCATCATTTCATTGTTGAATATTTTAAGTTTTCAATTGGGATGTAAGTTTTGTAAGGGAAGAGACCAAGTATTTACTGCTTATGTTTATAGCTCCTGAGATAGGATACTTAGTAGTTTTCAAAATTTTTTACTATTTGCTTAATTAAATGCTCAACACTTAGTCAAATCATAATAAAGAAAATAACCTCACCATTTTCTCTACACTGTTAAATTTTTTATCCTTTCTATACCATGCACAGTAAAATTTCCATTAGTCTTTATTTTAAAAAGGAAATAATGCGGATTTACAAAAAATTACTAAATTGTACGCCTTACAAATAAATGAATAACCTTTAAAAAAAAAGGAATGAAGTTCCCCCATCTAGGGAACCTGTCATGTGAATAGTTCACCGAGGTGGGTGAAGACCACAGCAGGCTGACCATTTGCCATTTTTGTGGGATGAAAGCACAATGGACTTGGATACTGGAACACTGGTCACAGACGAGACAGGACTCTCTCTGATTGGCCTTTGGTTTTTTTTCTGTTTTACAATTAATATTTATGTGGATAGATAATTAAAATCACTTATACTCTAAGGTAACTAGAAGCTGATAAATTACGAAAACTGATAGATATTCAAGAAACAACATGAAACCTGGCTAGCTCTTGGAAAAAGTTAAGTATACTTCATGATTTCGTCACAATACAATTTTCGAAAAGTCATTCAAAACATCAGATTTTCAAAGAATATCTAATGGAATGGAAAAATGCTCTCAATGATGTTCAATGAAAAACACAGGTTCAAATAATCCACAGACATATTTTTCATAAGCATACATTTTTGTATCACACCACATACACTGAGGAATTTTATGTCTCAAAGGAAATCTATACACAAAATGCTACTAGTATCTGACTCTGGGTAGGAGGATTATTAATATTTACTTTCTTCTTTATACTTTATACTTTTCTATACTTTTAACACCTTTTACAACAGCAGAGAAAAACACATTAGAACTAAATCAAGAAAGAAAACCACTCACTCTGTGGGCTCTCCTTCATCAGGTAAGATGTTTCTGGTACACTGAAGAAGATAATTCCGAAGAAAGAGACCTCTCAACGGATGCTGTACACCACGGCACATTTCCACCAAATCTTTCAAAATATCTTTCCTGGACTGAGGAAATGACTTGACATACACAACTCCAACTGTGATTAGCAGGTAACTAGGGGAATTATGAGAAAACATTTGATTAGAAATATATAGAATATATTCAGGTAAAGAATTCGAATTATATCCAAATACACTGTACACAGACGTTAAATAAACAAGACAAGAATCAAGTTTTCCCTTGCATGATGAAGAAAATATCATTTGATTTAAAATATAACTGTTGGGAGTTCCCGTCATGGCACAGCAGAAATGAATCCAACTAGGAACCATGAGGTTGCAGGTCTGATCCCTGGCCTTGCTCAGTGGGTTAAGGATCTGGCATTGCCACCAGCTGTGGTGTAGGTAGAAGATGCGGCTCGAATCTGATGCTGCTGTGGCTATGGTGTAGGCCAGCAGCTGTAGCTCCAATTGGACCCCTAGCCTGGTAACCTCCATAAGCGGTAGGTGCGGCCCTAAAAAGCCAAAAAAAAGAAAAAGAAAAAAAATAAAATATAACTGTTCACTGACCTCCCCCAATTTCTTTCTCTCTCTCTCTCTCTATATATATATATTTCTGTGTGTGTATATATATATATATTTCTATTAATGTATCTCATTATCACCTTTAAGCATGTTTGGTCTCCTATAATTATCATATTAACTTTTCTAATAGTCAAGAGATTTAAATGTGTCCATTTTTTCTACTTCCAAAGTTCATCAAAAATCTATAAAAAGTAGAAGTAATTATACTCTAAAACCTTAAAAAAAATCACTAACAGAATGTTAATTTCTATTCGGTAAGAAATTAAATAACCTTAAAATTTGTTTTTAGGAGTTCTCGTCGTGGCGCAGTGGTAAACGAATCTGACTAGGAACCATGAGGTTGCAGGTTCGGTCCCTGCCCTTGCTCAGTGGGTTAACGATCCGGCATTGCCGTGAGCTGTGGTGTAGGTTGCAGACGCGGCTCGGATCCTGCGTTGCTGTGGCTCTGGCGTAGGCTGGTGGCTACAGCTCCGATTCAACCCCTAGCCTGGGAACCTCCATATGCCGCGGGAGCGGCCCAAGAAATAGCAACAACAACAACAACAAAAAAGACAAAAAGACAAAAAAAAATTTGTTTTTAAAAAGCTGCTGATTTTGGAGTTCCCGTTGTGGCACAGTGGTTAACGAATCTGACTAGGAACCATGAGGTTGTGGGTTTGATCCCTGGCCTCACTCAGTAGGGTTAAGGATCCGGCATTGCTGTGGCTGTGGCTATGACAGTGGCTGTGACATAGGCCGGCAGCTACAGCTCGGATTAGACCCCTAAGAATCTCCATATGCTGCTGGTGTGGCCCTAGAAAAGACAGGGGAAAAAAAAAAGCTGCTGATTTTAAACGATATAAGATAAAGTACGAAAGGCAGAAACAAAAGCCCTCAGATTCTTAATAACTTACAGCCTTGGAATAATGTTTCCAGCATACTGCACGAGTTCATAGAGATCTGCCACCTTTCTTCCTTTAGCAAACTCATCTGTCAGGTAGACTTCCAAGTAGTGCAGTTCATCAGAAATAGCCATATCTTTTAATTATCATTAAGGACTCAAAACTAAGCCAAACTAAGCAATACTCTGCAACTTGTTGGACTCATATTAAATTACTGGGCAAATTTCTTAAATGTTAGTCCTGGAAGAGAGCATGTTTAAGTGAAGACAGAATTTCAGTTGGGCTTTCCTTACTTTAAAATAAGGGTTTTTAAGATGTCTGATGAAGCCTGACAGACGATGAAAAGGTTTTGAAATGACAAATCACTGAATTCCTTTCCGTTCCAGAGTCCTAAATGACAAAATTGTAGCAATATCCTTCAGGAGGGGTGTGAAAAGTGAAATATAAACCCGCTTAAAGAAGTTAAGCATAGAAAAAGGGTTTCTGACACTAAATTTTTCTTTTTTTCATTTAGCACATCTGCATGGAGAATGAATACTATTTGGTTAAGACAATGAAGAACAAGAGAATTTCAGAAAAATAAGGAACAAATAAAATATGGCCTTATCAAGAAAAAAGTATGTTCAAAATGATCATTCTTCAACTTTCAAAAGATACAAAGTTCATAGTAGCTCTTTGGTGATAACATAGAAGTCCGGAGTTCACCAAGCATATTAGAAGCATGTTTCAGAGCATCCATAAGCTTGTTTTTGTCCTACAGAAATACCAAAAGAATTGGTAAGAATGCTTAAATTTAAATAAACATTGAACTTGGTTATATAAACTCTTTCATCAAGGACCTGTTACACAGTTTAAAAGTATAAAGCACCTTTAATTTAAACAGTATAAATTGTTTTAATCACGTAAAAATCGAGTTTGGTTTCACCTTGCTTTCTCTTTACTGAAAAGAAAAAGATACATAATTCCTCACCAGGGCTTCAAAGCTTAGCAAATCGTACATATCTAAGACCATGAGCTTCCTGGCATAACACCAATTTCTACAACCTCTAGCAACTATGAAACTAGCAGCTCCACTAATTCACATTTTACCTGAAATCAAGAAAGCTGGGAGTTCCCGTTGTGGTGCAGTGGTTAACAAATCTGACTAGGAACCATGAGGTTGCGGGTTCAGTTCCTGGCCTTGCTCAGTGGGTTAAGGATCCGGTGTTGCCATGAGCTGTGGTGTAGGTCGCAGACGAGGCTCGGATCCCGAGTTGCTGTGGCTCTGGCTTAGGCCGGCGGCTACAGCTCCAATTCGACCCCTAGCCTGGGAACCTCCATATGCCTTGGGAACGGCCCTGGAAAAAGGCAAAAAGACAAAAAAAAAAGAAAGCTGGCACACTGATTCTTTTGAAGATACTAAACTAACAATAGCTTAGTCATAGGTTAAATCATCTTCAGATATGTCTGTTCTTATAAGTATCCTTTCCTCCTCACAAAGACCCTGTTCCCAGTTAACAGGTAAATGCAGACAATTCCTTTAGACGCAGGAAGCACTAGTCATACACAGAAAGAGAAAGAAGCAAGCAATAGCAAGCTCCATGCCCACCCACTTTCTCCAATCAATGACTTTTGTTTTTGCAAATTTGTTTGGAAGAAAAGCAATACAAGAGATGCCAGCAGTTAAAAGAGCGTATTACTAAGCTTTAGAAACTCTAGGACAGTTAACAAAGGTAAGATATTACTATTATCATCAACACAGTAACTTATAACTTGAAGTACCAGCCTATTTGGTTCCATTTCTTTTCTTTTCTTTCTTTTTTTTTTTTTTGGCTGCACCCATGGCATGTGGAAGTACCCCAGGCCAGGGATCAAATCCAAACCAATATAGAGCAGAAACCCAAGCTGCTGCAGTGGTAACACCGAATCCTTAACCAGATGGAGAACTCAGATCCATTTCTTAATTTTTTGCCATTTTTAGGGCTGCACTTGCAACATATTTAAGTTCCCAGGCTAGGGGTCAAATCGGAGCTGCAGCCGCCGGCCTACACCACAGCTACAGCAACTGGGGATCCAAGCTACGTCTGTGACCTACACCACAGCTCATGGCAACACTGGATCCTTAACCCACTGAGTGAGGCCAGGGATCAAACCCGCATCCTCATGGATCTTAGTTGGATTTGGTAACCTCTGAGCAATGATGAGAACGCCCTCATTTCTTAAATTTTAATCCAGAGAATCTACAGTTTCTACACAGATTATTTCCTACCCAACCTTTCAGAATATGAAAACATATAAATAGGTGTAAATTTAATTTTTAGCTAGTTCCTACAAAAAATATATCTATTCAGGACAAATAAAAGCCCTCAAGATAGGGGGAAAAGCTAAATAATTCAAATAGAAAGTCTTTAAGTGCATTTGTTCAATCAGTGTTTATTAAGCATCCATTTCATGCCAAGTACTCCTCAGGTTTGAGGTTCAGAACCAGTGAGGCTGGTAATTCAGGTCAGATATCAGTATGGTGATAACACAGTGATGTGTAAATAGAAAGCAGGGTCTCTTATCCTCATTGAGCTTACATTCTGGTAGGGAAGACAGACAATCCCAAACCATAAATATAAACGTAAGTAAATATTTCAACAGTGCTATCTGCTGCAATTGCTCCATGAGTGCTTGCGCAAGCTGGAAGTGAAGATTAGATTTTCCAGAAGCAGTGATGCTATGTGACTTTAGAAAACACAGCGGGTGTTCTTAAGAACACGCAGATGCAACTGTCTCCCCCATGCTGTCATTCTTACCAGGCATCTCTTCATCTGGAATGACTGGACCTTCACAGCCTGTATGGCTTCATCCAAGAGCTTTTCTTGCTCATCCTGAGGTGACTGCTGTGTTGTAGGCTGTAAGAATTTTAAGTCCTCCTGTTAGTATCTCATTAGCACTCTCTTCTAGCACATCTGCTATTTCTACAGTTCCAGCCATGGCTTATGCTTCCAAGGCTTTCATACAAGGTTCATTCCAGTTTTACATCTCAAATTCATGTATCAATTTGTGACAAATTAACAGAGAGCTGGGCTGTCACTGAAAAGTAATATGCAGAGAATTTCTTCTCTCTCAGAAGCGGACTCAACATTCCTATAGCAGACTGGCCTCGAAGAAACATAAAGTGGTAGTTAATGGTTGCCTGCATTCCACTAATACACTCTGACTCCAACTAGAACATAACCAATCTGTTGCGATGCAGAGTCTAACCCAAATCTCTAAAAGACTCCTTTTCTCTAAACTACTTTTTATCTGCATTTTAGTGTATTCTTTGACAGACCAAGGAACCAGTTAATGAGAACACAGATCCCCTTAGGCAGGATATAACAAGGGACTAGACAGCTTAGAAAGAGTTGAAATTAGTGTGACGCATAGTGTAACACCATAAACAGTACTCTCCTCAAGAACCGACCTTATCATTTCAAATATAAAGATCTTCAATCATACTGGACAAAATATATCTAGTCTTCTCTTTGCCATCAGAAAAAAATCTGCTTGGGAGTTCCCATCGTGGCACAGTGGTTGGCGAATCCGACTGGGAGCCACGGGGTTGCAGCTTCGATCCCTGGCCTTGCTCGGTAGGTTGAGGATCTGGCGTTGCCGTGAGCTGTGGTGTAGCTCGGATCCCGAATTTCTATGGCTCTGGTGTAGGCTCCGATTCGACCCCAAGCCTGGGAACCTCCATGTGCTGCAGGAGTAGCCCTAGAAAAGGCAAAAAGACCAAAAAAAAAAAAAAGAAAAGAAAAAAGAAAAGAAAGAAAGAAAAAAAAAAGAAAAAAGAAAAAAATCTGCTTGGAAAATCAATTAGATTTACCTGCCAAGCAGAATTAACCACTCCATCCCTTAGGTTGTATAAACACTGTGTTTATACCACTTCTATAGCAGGTATCACATTTTAATTATCAGTGATGGCCATTTTTACATCCTGGGACCCAACACATTGCCTGACACATAATGGATCCTTCAGAAATGTTCACTCTATGAATGAATAAGCTGGTTTTAGATGATGTATATAATTTCTAATTATTTTTATTTTTTTTTGTCTTTTTGCCTTTTCTAGGGCTGCTCCCACAGCGTATGGAGGTTCCCAGGCTAGGGGTCTAATTGGAGCTGTAGCTGCCGGCCTACGTCAGAGCCACAGCAACGCAGGATCCAAGCCACATCTGTGACCTACACCACAGCTCACGGCACCACATCCTTAACCCACTGAGTGAGGCCAGGGATCAAACCCGCAACCTCATGGTTCCTAGCTAGATTCGTTAACCACTGAATCACAACGGGAACTCCAAGATGATATATATAATTTTTTAAAATGAAGAATCAACAGATGGATGAATAAACAAACTGTGGTACATACATAACAATGGAATATTACCCAGTCATAAGGTCTGAAGTATTGATACATGCTATGTGAAATAACCTAGAAGACATTATACTAAGTAAAAGAAGCAAGACACAAAAGACTACCTATCGTAGGATCCCACTGATATGAAATACAGGCATATCTCAGATACTGCAGGTTTGGTTCCAGGCCACCACAATAAAGTGAATACTGCAATAAAGTGAGTTACACAAACTTTTTGGTTTCTCAATGCATACAAAGGTTATGTTTACCTTAATCTATTAAGTGTGCAATAGCATTAGTCTAAATAAACAATGGGCATACCTTAATATTAAAATAATTTATTGCTAAAAACTGCTAACTATCACCTAACCCTTCACTGAGTCATTACTTTTTGCTGGTGGATGGTCTTGCCACAATGTTGATGGTTGCTGACTGATCAAGGTGGTGGCTGCTGAAGGTCAGGGTAACTGCAGAAATTTCTTAAAATAAAACAATAAAGTCTACCGAATCGACTGACTCTTCCTATCATGAACAATTTCTCTGTAGCATGTGATACTGTTTGATACCATTCACCCACAGTAGAACTGCTTTCAAAACTGCAGTCAGTCCCCTTGAATCCAGCACTGCTTTATCAACTAAATCAGTAAATCCTTTGCTGTCATTTCATCAATCTTCACTGCCATCTTCACCAGGAGGAGTTTCCATCTCGAAGTTCCCCCATTGTGGCACAGTGGAAACAAATCCGACTTGGAACCATGAGGTTTCGGGTTCAACCCCTGGCCTCGCTCAGTGGGTTCAGGATCTGGCGTTGCCACGAGCTGTGGTGAAGGTCGAAGGCACAGCTCAGATCTGGCTTTGTTGTGACTATGGCTGTGGCTGTGGCTGTGGCCGGCAGCTGTAGCTCCCAGCAGTAGCTCCGATTAGACCCCTAGCCTGGTAACCTACATATGCTGCTGGTGCAGCCCTAAAAGGACAAAAGACAAAAAAAAAAAAAAAGAGTAGTTTCCATCTCAAGAAACCACTTTCTTAGGGAGTTCCCTTCATGGCTCAGCAGAAACAAATCTGACTAGCATCCTAGCATCCAAGAGGACACAGGTTCGATCCCTGGCCTCACTCAGTGGGTTAAGAATCTGGCGTTGCCGAGAGCTGTGGTGTAGGTTGCAGATGTGGTTTTGATCCTGCATTGCTGTGGCTGTGATGTAGGCTGGCAGCTACAACTCCAATTCAACCCCTAGCCTGAGAACCTCCATATGCAGCGGGTACAGCCCTGATAGAGAGAGAGAGAGAGAGAGAGAGAGAGAGAGAGAAGGAAGGAAGGAGGGAGGGAGGGAAGGAAGGAAGGAAAGAAACAAACAAACAAACCACTTTGTTTACTCATCCATAAGGTCCATTAAAGGAGATTACAGGATTCAGCCACATCTTCAGGCTCCACTTCTGATTCTAGTTCTCTTGCTATTTCCAGCACATCTTCAGTTACTTCCTCCACTGAAATCTTGAACCCAGGAGGGTCATCCATGAAGGCTGAAATCAATCTCTTCCAAACTCCTGTGGATGTTGATATTCTGACCTCTTCCCATGAATCACAAATGTTCTTAATGGCTTCTAGAATGGTGAGTCCTTTCCAAAAGGTTTTCAATTTACTTGACCCAGATTTATCAGAGGAATCACTACCTGCCATAGCAGCTATAGCCTTATGAAATGTATTCCTTAAGTGATAAGGCCTGAATTGAAAGCTGAAATGACTCTTTGATCCACAGCCTACACCATGGATATGTTAGCAGGCATGAAAACAATATTAATCTTGCTTGTATATTTCCATTCGTGCTCTTGGGTAACTAATGTGCACTGCCACTGAGCATTACTATTTTGAAAGGAATCTTTTTCGGAACAGTAGGTCTCAACAGCAGGCTCTAAATATTCAGTAACCCACGTTGTGAACAGATGTGTTGTCATCCAGGCTTTGTTTTTTTTGTTTATGGGCACAGACCCATAATTCATAAGGACCTCAGGATTTTAGGAATAGTAAATGAGTGTTGGTTCCAACTCATAATGTTACCAGCTGCATTAGCCCCTAAAAAGAGAGTCAGCCTGAACTTTGAAGCCAGACGTTGACTTCTCCCCTCTAGCTATGAATCCTAGGTAGCATCTTCTTCCAATACAAGGCTGTTTTGTCTACAATGAAATTTGTTTAGTGTAGCCACCTTCATCAATTATCTTATCTAGACCTTTTGGATTATAGCTTCTGCATCAGCACTTGCTGCTTCACCTTGCATTTTTATGTTATAGAGGAGCTTCTTTCCCTAAACCTTATGAACCACCCTCTGCTAGCTCTGATTTTTCTTCTGCAGCTTCCTTACCTCTCTAAGCCTTCAGAGAACTGAAGAGAGGGCACTGGTCTGGATCAGGCTTTGGTTTAAGGAAATGCTGTGGCTGGTTAAACCACTTATCCAGACCACTAAAACCTTCTCCAGAAGGCTGTTTTGCCTTATCACTCATGCTTAATGGAGTAGCAATTTTAATTTCCTTCAAGAACTTTGTTTACATTCATAACTTGACTAACTGGTGAAAGAGACTGAGCTTTTAGCTGATTCCAACTTTCACATGCTTTCCTTGCTAAGCTTAATCACTTCTAGTTTTTCTTTTTCTTTTCTTTTTTTTTTTGTCATTTTGCTTTTTAGGGCCACACCCACGGCATATGGAGGTCTAATCGGAACTGTTGGCTGCTGGCCTTCGCCAGAGCCACAGCAATGCGGGATCCGAGCCGTGTCTGCAACCCACACCATAGCTCACAGCAACAGTGGATCCTTAACCTACTGAGCAAGGCCAGGGATCAAACCCGAAACTTCATGGTTCCTAGTCAGATTCACTTCCACTGCGCCATGACAAGAAGAACTCCACTTCTAGCTTTTGATTTAAAGTGAGAACATGCAACTCTTCCTCTCACTTGAACACTGAGAGGCCACTGCAGGGCTATTAGCTGAACCAACTTCAATATTGTTGTGTCTCAGAAAATAGGGAAGCCAAGGAGAGGGACAGTAACAAGAACATCTGGTCAGTGGAGCAGTCAGAACACACACAGTACTGATCAATTAAGTTCGCTGACTTAAGACAGGCAGTTTGTATAGCCCAAAAACAGCAACATCAAAGATCAATGATTACTGTACCAACTATAATAATGAAAAAGTTCAAAATATTGTGAGAATTACCAAAATGTGACACAAAGACATGAAGTGAGCAAATGTTAGAAAAATGGTACCAACAAATCTGCCAGATGCAGGGTTGCCACAAATCTTCAATTTGTTTGAAAACGCACACACATACATACACACACAACAAAGCAAAGCACAATAAAATGCAGTGTGCTTGTATTCAAGATAGGTAAATCATCCACAGAAATAGAAAGCAGGAGTTCCCTTGTGGCATAGCAGGTTGAGGATCTGGCACTGTCACTGCAGCGGCTTGGGTGCTACGGTGGCACAGGTTCAATACCTGGTCCAGGATCTTCCAGATGCCACCCTCTCCCCCAAAAAAGCAGACCAGCAGTAGTTACCAGGAGGGAGAGTGAATGACTAACTGCTTGATGAGTACAGGGTTTCCTTCTGGGTCATAAAAATGTTCTGACACTAGACAGAGATGGTAGTCATACAACACCGTGAATGTACTAAATGCCACTGAATTGCTCATTTTAAAGTGGTTAATTTTATGTTATGTGAACTTCACTTTATTAAATAAAATGACTTATGATAGAATGCCTCATAAAATAAACTGGGAAAGCTGGAAGGCAAGGACTTATAAACATGATCTGCTCCATTATGAAGATACTCAAAACAACACTTAATTTCAAGATTAAAAAAAAAAAAACACATTAAAACCCACTTCAGAACTAGAAGAGTTTATAAAAATTGAATACTTGCTTGGTCTAATTTTGGAAAGCGAAAACATTAATTGAATAGGCAATGTTAAGCATCTCTTTATTTTTTCCTATAGCAAACTCTATTAAACTGAGTTTCTCTGTGACCACACTTCTTCATAAGCATAGATAAGTTTCGAAGAAACAGTCAAATTAAAGGGAAGATTAATTTATACAACAAAACTATAAGTGTAAAATGTTGGTCTCAGAGACAAGGAGGACATGAGCACTTAAGGATTGTGACTTAATGAAATTCACTATTCATCATGGGGTGGTCCTCTGGGAACTTCAGTGAGACCAAGCTATAGTTTGGATTTTTTTTGGGCTTTTTACCTCTGGATGCAATAGATTTAACAATGATCAGAATCAATGGATTTCATTAGGCTTAGAAGGACAACTTAGAGATAAGCAGTAATACTTAACAATACTTAATACCTAATTTCATTAGGCTTAGATGGACAACTTAGAGATGAGCAGGACATTTTTATAATTTTTATCCTGGAAAAACATATATAACGTAAAATTTGCCATCTTGACCATTTTTAAGTGTACAGTTCAGTGGCATTTGGTACATCCACAGTGTTTTACAGTCCTCATCATCATTTATCTCTAGAACTTTTTCATCTTTCCAAAAGGAAACTCTGGGCCCATTAAACAGTAACTCCCCATCCCCCCACTCCCATCCCAGGCAACCACCATTTTACTTTCTCCAGGAATTTGACTTCTCTAGGACTTCATTTAAGTGGAATACAACATCCATGTTGTAGCCAATGTCAAAATTTCCTTCCTTTTTAATGATAAATAATATTTCATTGTGTGGATATACCATTGGGTTTCTCCATTTATCTGTTGATGGACATATGGATTTCTCCTACCTTTTGGCTACTGTGTATTATAATTATATAGCAAATAAAACTGTGGTTATAAAGAGACTGCAAACAATTCAAAAATGTTTATATAGAATTGACTAGAGTCAATCTTCTATAAACACACACTAGCAAAAATTTTCAACTTTGTATCAACTGGGTTTAAAATTAATAGAAACATAAAAAGTAGAAAATTATAGATTTATTAGTAGGCTTCAAATGAAGAGATAACGCTATGATAAATCAATGTATTTTTACTTATTACTTTTTAAGACAATGTAGTTATTGGACAAATGGCTATTCTAAGGGAGCATCTAGACACATCCTGGGAAGTGTCACACAGAACAGTGTTAGTCATAACATGAACATACTCTCACTAACATGAGCCAGGAGTTTCCTTGTAGCTCAGCAGGTTAAGGATCTGGCATTGTCACAGCAGCAGTTTGGGTTGCTGCTGGTGAGGTTTGATCCCTGGCCCAGGAACCTACTTCCATATGCTGAGGATGTGGCCAAAAATACCCCCAAAAACCACACATGCCAGGTACCCAATGTGGTTCTCCATTTACAAAATGACTCTGTATGTAGCAGCAACATACATCACAGAAAAATGGAAATACTACAGACTCAAGGCCCATCTGAGCTTGAGACCCAAGCCAAACAGCCCTTCCAAGTTTACAAAGTTAAAAGGTGCAAGAAAACAAAGGTCACCACGAACATATCACTTATAAAACGATTCTCCATTCAATGTGCTTTCCTTTCCTCTTGTATCAAATAGGAATAATATGAGCACTTCTGTCACTGTTATGAGTAATAAATGAAATGACACAAACAAAGCCCCAGAAGTGCTGAGCACTTGGTAATAAGAACTTCCCATAAGTGTTACCATTATTATTATATTCCCCTTAGATACCAGCAATTATCCCCACCCATCCTAGAAACTTTTTTGTTCATCAATCCCTCCGCTATATGCTGTAGATGTAATCTAACAACGCAATGCAAATCAACTGTAAAATGAAAATAGTCTCACTAAAGTACAGAATTTCATTATGTTAATGAAAGTATTATTTTTAAAATGATAAGGCACCAAAATAGCAATTGAACTATTGCTAGGGAGAACTAAGGATGATGAAGGGATGAGAACATCCAAACATAATTTTAATACTGAAGTGTCTCCAATTCCATTTACCAGTAAGTTCCCCCAGGAATACACCATGAGCATTCACTTCTCCAGCTTGCCCTACTGGCAATACACTTTCTTCTCCACCTGGAGAATTTCTGCTCACCTTCTTCAGGGTCTCAGAAGATGAGCTCCCCAGGTAGAACTCTCTTCCTCCTTGCCCTCACAACACTGAGTTGACAGGGCTAGTAATGACTGTATTCATTAAATTCCACAAGCATGTCTTCCCTGCTAGACTCTTAAGTTCTTTGAAAGCAAGGGTTAGTTTCCAGTGCCCAGCCTGGAAAGCATATAAGATGAATGAGGAACTGAACCGGATCCTAAAATTTTAGGATTGGGAAAGGCCCAAGAGGCCAACATTTGTTTTCAGATATAAAAGTGAGACTCAAAGAAGATCGAGTGACTTGCCCAAGTCACAGAGACAGTGGCTATGACAAGTCTGTTCCTCAAGTTTTTGTTGCCCATAAAATTCATGAGGACAGAACTCTGCGTCTGGCTCACTGCTTCAAATTGGTTCATCCAACACATAACCAAGACCTATAGTAGAACATCAGTTAAATACTCTGATTATGAAACCCTATAAATGTCGTAGATTGAGTGGTTGAGAAACAAACATTTGTCCTAATTTAATTTTTGCAGCATTCCTTTATCAATTCCCAACTAAAAATTCTGAGAAATAAGCAAAATCACTTTGTACGACATCAAATTATATGAAAGTAATATATGTCAAACATTTAATACTGCTTTTTGGAATTGACACATTTAAAGTGAAGCCTGTCTCCAGGCTTACAGGTTTCCAGAAGCCTGACTATATAAAGTGAACAGTGAGATAATTAAACCTGACATACTGTACACCAACATCCAAAAACATTACTTACATGGTGCAGACTATGTCAAGCGCTAATAAAATGCAAGTGACAACTTGCCTTTGTGGAAACTAGACACAAAGATTCACATTTTGAGGAAGTTCAAGCTCACGGGCCAAAAGCCAGACTTGATGCCATCACGGAGAGGCGCTAAGGAGAATGCCCACTTCCAGTAAGTATAATACTTGGATTTCATCAATGGGGAACTCAGAAAGAGAGCCAGAGCGCCCAATGAACAAATGTTAAAGGAAACAACAGTCTCCTTTCCGTCTCTCAGAATGAAAGCATATGAGATAGCATGAGTCCTTCCAGGAAATTCACGTAAGCGAGTCCCTAGAATTCGCTAACATACACTGCAGGGGGCTATGAGGCCGAGAAAGGCCAGGGCACCATCATGGCCCCTCCGGAAGGTATTCCTTGCACACGAAAGGGACAAGAAAGCACTACCAGGCACAAAGGTGGAAACGCCAGCAAGGAAGCAGCCTTTGGGCGGGTCCCAACCCCACCTTTGAGCCTCAGGCCGTCCGCACGCCCCCGTTCCACCCAGACTTCCAGACCCGGTATTCGGGATCCCCTCAAGGCGGGGCGGTGGCCTTCCGGGACCCCCACAGGCAAGGAGCTGAGACAGCCCCTCAAAGAGCAACGGCAGCGGCCAGGCGCCGCACCCACCCACCCGGGCCCGGATCAACCCGTCTGCGGCCTTCCCCGGGCTGTCCCCTATCCCACAGGCCAAGCCGGGCTGCTATTAGCCCCGATCAGGCCGCGGGGCCCCGACTGAGCTCGCAGGGCTCCAGGGTGGTGGGAGCGAGCAGGGGCTGGGAAAAGGGTTGGCCCCGGGCCCGCTGCCCCTCAGCACTCACCATGGCGACTCCCCTGAGCCTGCAGCAAGCAGCACCCACCCCGCGCGGAGCCTCCCGCGGTCAGGTGACTCTGCGCCCCTCCAAGCCCCGCCCCCTCCAGCTCCGCCTTCGAACCCTACAGGCGGCTCCTCTATTGGCCGGCTTCTAGGAACCTCGAGTTTCGCGTATTTATTGGCCCTTGTCACTTTACGCTAGACTGATGGACTTAGGTTCCAGCCAGTCTCTCCACAGTGTGTGGCGGGCGGGGCAGTGCAGAGTAGCGGGGGATCTCTCCTGCGGGAAGGAGACAGCAAGAGTGAAAGGCAGGGTTTGAGTCTGTCAAGAAGGGAGGAATGGAAGAAGTGGGAGCCGCCCGACCTCATTCGCTTTCTGCCTTGGAGCGTGCACTCGCAGCGCGCATGCGCAAAAGAAATACCAGGAGGCGGCCTTAACTGTTCTTCTGGACCAATCCAGATGCAGCGGGGCGCTAGGGCCCGGCCCTCACAGGCGGGCGCGGCGTCTGCGCGCGGGTTTCGTAGTGTCGCAGCTGTTTGCGGGAGTGGTTCTTGTCCGCGCCATGGACTCTGGTCTTATCCGGCGCTTAGCCCCGCGCCTGGGCATTGCCGAGCCGGAGGTGCTGAGGTGAGTCCAGCCGCGCACGCCCTAGAGGCCCTGCGCTCTCCTCGGACCAGGCCCCGGCCTTTCTCGCGCGAAGGCGGGATTTAGGCCCTACTTCAAGAAAAGCCTCCCGGCAGTGGAGGTGGCCGGAAGGGCGCGAGTGTAGACGTCCTGGATCTGGGGGCTGCACAGTGGGGAAGAGGAGAGAAGCGGAGAGCTTGGGTCGTTACGCAAACTTACGAAGGGTCTGTTGACGGCGTTAAGGCAGGTAGACGGGATACAGAACCCATGGAGGGCGGTGTCTTTATTGGCAACGACAACGCCGAAAACGAAGCTGGCGGTGGGGCGGAAAACTTGCGGGAAAGCCACGGAGGGATGTCATTTGCGCTGAGACCCGAATGATAGAAGGTGCCGGCCGCGGGAAGATGTGGGGAGAGGCCGGCAGAGGCAGCAACCTGTGCTAAAGCCCTCGGGTGGGAAGGATCTTAGCGTGATCCGGAGTTGGAAATAAAGTATGGTAGCTAAACTGAAGGGCCCGACTAGGCCTAGTTCCTGGGCTGTCAATTAGGTGAGGAAAGGGAAGGAGGACTTATTAAAAGATTAAAAGTATGACCTCCTGGACTCGTAATCATTTAGCACAGTGGTTCTCAAAGTGTGGTCCTTGGACCAGCAGCATCAGTATCTTCTTGACGCTTGCCTCTCCCCACTCCCCCCCCCAGGCCTACTGATCAGAAACTCTGGGTCTGGGATCCAGCAATGTGTTTTCATAAGCCCCAGGGTGGCTGACTTGTACACTAAAGTTTGAGAACTACTGATTCAGAGGAAGGCAGAACCCTGGCCTCACCTGCCTGTCTCTGTGACAATTCATGCTTTTTCCAGAAACGGAAGGCTTGAGAGAAGTGTTGTTTTTTGGAGGATTTCAAGAACTTTTGCCTGAAAGAACTTCAGCACAGTCGTGTCTGTAGTCAGAGAGCTTGTTCTGTCTTATAGAATCCTGTCCTCCCCTAAAGGGAGGCCCCAAATAAACTCGCACAGGACTTAGGCTCACAGCGAAGTCACCAGGCTGAATTCATTGTTTACCAAAGTGCAGGGCCAAACTTCTAGATAAGAATTTTAGTGAATATGTTGCTCAGGAGGCAGTTCGTTGTGGCTCAGCGGGTTACGAATCCAGCTAGTACCCATAAGGACGCAGGTTCAATCCCTGCCTCACTCAGTATGTTAAGGATGCAGCGTTGCAGTGGTGTAGGTCGCAGATTTGGATCCCATGCTGCTGTGGCTGTGGTGTGGGCCAGCAGCTGCAATTTGGGTTTGGCCCCTAGCCAAAGGAACTTCAGAAGTTCTTCCATAGGCTGCAGGTGCGGCCCTAAAAAATAAACAAAAAAATGTTGCTCAGGAAAGCGGAGGAGTACTTGCGACTGTCCCACGTGAAGTGTATTGGCCTGTCTGCACATACCACAGAAACCAGCAATGCAGTCATGTGCCTGGACCTTGCAGCTTCCTGCATGAAGTGCCCCTTGGACAGGGTAAGTAGGTCCCACTGCATGTCTGAATACTCTAGTGCAACACGGAAGTTTAACCATACCTTGTAATCTTTGGTTTGACTAGATCCCATCAAAACTTGTGTTTTAGAATTTTCTTGGCTAGTCACATATGTTATTCTAGATGAACTTTAGAATCATTTTGTTGAGTTTGGGAAAAACTAGTTTTTGTCATGTGCTCTTTACTCTTTACTATCTAGTTTCCCCGAGCACCTCTTTCTTTACACAACAAAGCCATCTTCTACACTGCCACTGGCATCATCCTCCTAAAGCACATACTTTAAAACCCCTGTGTTATTTTTGAATGTCACAGTGAGTGAGAGCACACACTGTGGAGTCAGCAAGGCTTAGAGGTTGAGACCAAAACTCAACGCCACCAGTTACCTGTTCTGAGTCTCCAGTTTCCTCATTCATAAATTGGGGGTAAGAATATCCATTTCACTGGATTACTGTAAGGATCCTTACAGTACTATATGTAACACCTGTAACACAGTACCTGTTATGTAACGGTACACTGATTAAATGGTGCCATTCAAAACACCATTGGCTTGGAGTTCTCTTGTGGTGCACCAGGTTAAGGACCTGGCATTGTCCCTGCAGCAGCTGAGGTAACTGCTGTGCCACAGGTTCAGTTCCGGACCAAGAACTTGCATATGACACAAGCATTGCAAAAAAAAATACCAAACACCATTGGCTCTCAATGGGTTGGCTCCCCATCATCATCCAGTTCTCCCACCCCTCTTGAACCCTATCCTGAAGCCACACTATTCATTAACAGACCATGCACTTTAATGAGTTATGACTTTGTAAATGCAACCCCCCATTTTTTCAACCTGGAATTCTTTCCTTGAAAGCTCCTGTTTGTCTTAAAATGACCCTGTTACATCCTTCATTAAGCTTTGCCTGCCCAGGCAGGGCTGGTGTCCCTCAATTGTGGATCCTCCCGTTTCTCTCTCAGGGTCCCTCTCCTCTCCCTTTCCTTGTTCCACACACCCCACAACCCACTCTGGCAACTTCCCTCCTTCATTTTCCCAGTGAATTGGCACCATTGCTGAAACAAGTGACCATGTATGCACCTCCTATTTTTTTTATTCACAGCTTGGCTACACTGGATTGTAGTTTAAATTATCTGTGCACATGCATGGCTGCCTTTTATAGTGTGAGCTTCTTGCGAGCAAGCAGTACTTAACTTGCCTGACATGATTACTAGTTTTTGACTACATGAAGCTAAACCTTTAGGTAGAGCGACTTGCCACAGAAATAATTAATTTTAAAAAGTTTACTTATAGAGTTCCCTTTGTGGCCCAGTGGTTAACGAATCTGACTAGGAACCATGAGGTTGCGGGTTCCATCCCTGCCCTTGCTCAGTGGGTTAAGGATCCGGTGTTGCCGTGAGCGGTGGTGTGGGTCACAGATGCGGCTTGGATCTGGCGTTGCTGTGGCTCTGGTGTAGGCCAGCAGCTACAGCTCCGATTTGACCCCTAGCCTGGGAGCCTCCATATGCCTCGGGAGCAGCCATAGAAAAGGCAAAAAGACCAAAAATAAATAAATAAATAAATAAAAGTTTACTTATTAAACGAATGTTTGAAGGTACTAATATAGAGCACTTATGATTTTTATGATTCCTGTTTTTCCCCTTTCTAAGGCTTATTTAATTAAACTTTCTGGTTTGAACAAGAAGATGTATCAGAACTGTCTTAAATCTTTTGAGTATTTACTTGGCCTGAACTCAAATATTGGAATAAGAGACCTAGCTGTACAGTTTAGCTGTACGGAAGCAGTGAACATGGCTTCAAAGATACTGCAAAGGTATGAGGCATATAATTGAAAATCAATACTGATACATAAAGCAGAATATTAATTGTCAGTCTTAAGAAATAGCTAATATGCTGAAGTGACAGAATGCATATTTTATACATTTAAATAGTTTATAAGTTCTTATTTGCATTTTCAGTCCCTTTGAAATATTTTATAACAAATAACTCAGCACATACTGCTTTCTCTTAGCTATGAGTCCAGTCTTCCACAGACACAGCACGTGGATCTCGACTTATCCAGACCGCTTTTCACCACTGCTGCATTACTTTCAGCATGCAAGTAAGTTTTCCTTTTAACATTCAGAAAAGTCCATATTTATAAATAAATTTCTCATTTCCAAAGAATACCTCTAATTTTGTTGATTTCAACTCAGAGCATATATTCCTAAATAACATTAGGAGTAGTGGCCAAGCGACCATTCTTCCTCCTACAGTAGAGCCAGTAACTTGGAACTAGTGTTGCCTGAAGTCCACATGCCAAGTGTGAGCTGTATATATACGTTATATAAACAGCTGTGTGTGTGTGTTCATGTGTATATGTATATATCACATATATATGGATATTCTGATTTCAGGGTCTGCCTTTTATAAGTAGTGAAATTTGTCATTAAAACAGTGGTTTGCAATTTTCCAGTTATATATATTTTTTAAAGTACTGATTGCTACTTTTTTTTAAGTAACTTATAAAGCCTTTAGATAAATTCTTAATTTGAATCTTTGGGGTTTATCTATGTGTTTACTGAAATGTTACCCTGGAAATAGTAGTAATTGTTATTTTTGTCTGAAATTGTCTTGTTTTATCTTGCCGGAAAACACTTGAGAAAACAAAGTGTAGCTGGCCCTTAAAGAATAGGTTTCTTACTACCTAACCACTCATTTTGGTATGTTTGGCTCTATTAGCTACTATTAGGGATTAATTAGCCTCCATAGAAAATGTCCGTTTAATTCAACAAAGGTGTGTGGAGGGAGTGTGGCTGTTATTGTAGAAAACAGTATTGAAGTTTCCCGGTGGCTTAGCAGGTTAAGGATCCCATGTTGTCACTGCTTTGGCTCTGGTTACTACTGTGGCGTGGGTTCAATCCCTGGCCCCAGGAACTTCTGTATGCCACAGGTGCAGACAAAATAAAAAGAAAACAACAAAAACATTATTGACAAATAACTTCACTTTTGAAACCAAGTTTCACTAAGCAAAAAAAAAAGATTTGAATGGGCTGTTATTGTAAATAAGAAGTTTGTTTTGAATTTTTCATGAGTGGTTCTCGTAGAGTTTTGTTAGGGTTTTTTTTGGGTTTTTTTGTTTTTTTTTTTTTTTAGAGGAGAGGATGGTTTATATTCATGTAGTATAAATGTAAATATCATGGGTAAAAGCAAGTTGAACACTTAAAAATGCTGTAATTGTCATTCAGCAATTAGTAACATCTGAGATTTACTAGAAAGAGCTCTATAAGGCATGAAGTGCTATAGCAAATGTCTTTTATGTAGCCTGTTTGGGGGGTTTTTTGTTGTTTGTTTGTTTGTTTTTTGTCTTTTTGCCTTTTCTTGGGCCGCTCCCGCGGCATGCGGAGGTTCCCAGGCTAGGGGTCCAATCAGAGCTGTAGCCACCGGCCTACGCCAGAGCCACAGCAACACGGGATCCAAGCGGCGTCTTCGACCCACACCACAGCTCATGGCAATGCCGGATCCTTAACCCACTGAACAAGGCCAGGGATCGAACCCGCAACCTCATGGTTCCTAGTCGGATTCGTTAACCACTGTGCCACGACGGGAACTCCAGTGTAGCCTGTTTTTTACATAACAGATCTCATGTGCATTTTACTCACAGTCCAATAAATACCTAAATAAATAGCTTTAAAAGGCAAATTTGCATGGTTGTAGCTAATGATATATATGTTTAAAGTAAAGGAAAACTAGACAGTTGTGGGCTCTTCATAAAGCATGAGTTGAAAGGAAACAAGTTGATAGCTGGTTGCCCAAAGAAGATAACTGTACTGATCTTAAGAAGATTAATTTATTAAATTCTTTCATAGGATTCTAAAGCTGAAGGTGGACAAAAATAAAATGACAGCCACATCTGGTGTAAAAAAAGCCATATTTGATCGACTCTGTAAACAATTAGAGAAGATTGGGCAGCAGATCGACAGTGAGTATTTATCCCATGGTTCGGATCATGTCATCCGAAAATGTAAACCTGCTGGTAAAAGTCAAATATTTTCAAACTTATAAATAGCTACATTCTTTCTTTTTTTTAATGGCCGTACTTATGGCATATGGAAGTTCTTAACTGACTGTGCCACAGTGGGAACTACACACTAGCTGCTTTCTGAATTCTAAATTTAACCTAGATGAGATAGGAGTTCCCTTCGTGGCTCAGTGGTTAACGAACCCAACTAGGATCCATGACGATGCAGGTTCAATCCCTGACCTCGTTCAGTGGGGAAGGATCCAGCGTTGCTGTGAGCAGTGGTGTAGGTTGCAGACACGGCTCGGATCCCATGTGGCTGTAGCTATGGCATAGGCCAGCAGCTGCAGTTCGGATTCAACCCCTAGCCTGGGAACTTCCATATGCCAAAGGTACAGCCCTAAAAAGCAGAAAAAAAAAAGAATAATGTAGACAAGATAAATTTTTAGTGAGAAAATTGTTTTTTCTATTTTTCAAATAAAGTAGCTTAATAAATTTTAAGAAAAGCCCTGTGATTCTGTGAATTCATGCTAAAAAATAGATTCTCTGTTAATATGCTCCAATGTTAAATGCCAGCCTCCGTGTACTAGAATAGAAATGATTCTTAAGTCTGACAAGAAAAGCTGAAGAAAAGAGAAGGACAAGATCATTTGCCTTCTCCTTATTCTAGTATTTGGTCAGTCAAGATATCTAATTTCTATTTGTGACCCAAAATATGCCTCCAAACTAAAATTGAAAATAGGAAAAAAATGAACCCTGATGATACTTTTTTCCCTAAAGGAGAGCCTGAAGATTCAGCCACTCCCCCACGGAAGAAAAAGAAGACAGTGGTTGAACCTCCAGCAAAGGGTGAGCATGCTAATACCAGACGAACATTGAAATTAGTAGAATGGGATTAATGTACAGTGAGTTTAATGCAGTGAACCACCCTGTGCTGCTTTAACAGCTTGCCTTGTCAAAGAGTCAGATTTTAACTAAATCCTGACAGTTAATCGTTTGATAAGACCAGTTTTCCAGTCTTCAAGTAGAAGTTTATAGAAGTATTGTGTAGTTAAGAATACATCTAAGGAGTTCCTCTTGGGTGCAGTGGAAACGAATCTGACTAGCATCCATGAGGACTCTGGTTCAATTTCTGGCCTCACTCAGTGGATTAAGGATCTGGCATTGCCGTGAGCTGTGGTGTAAGGTTGCAGACGCAGCTCAGAATGTGGCTGTGGCCTAGGTTGGCAGCTGCAGCTCTGATTAGAGCCATAGCCTGGGAACTTCCATATGCTGCGGGTGTGGCTCTAAAAAGACAAACAAACAAAAAAAAAGAATACATCAGAGGCAGGGTTGTGGTGCCACAAATTAAGGATCCAGTGTTGTCACTGCAACAGCTGGGGTCACTGCTGTGGCTCAGGTTTGAATCCTGACCTAGGAATTTCTGTATGCAGGGAGCAAGGCCGGAAAAAAAAGAATACATCAGAGGCCAAACTGCTTAGGTCCTGCTTTACCACCTACTGGCCACTTGACTTTAGGAAAGTGACGATTTCTATAAACTTTATTTTCTTAATCTCTACAAGTGAGTAACACCTATTTCTCAATTGTGAGAGTTGAAGTACTTCGTTCAGTGCTTGGTAAATGTTTGCTATCATCACAATGTCTTGGATGCTTGGAGTGTAAGCAAGAGTGAAAAACCAATGTGTTAGCTTCTGTTTCCTCTTTTCATTTTGGTGTCTTATTCCCTAGTCCCTTAATTAAAATAGACATTTTAAAGTAAACAAGCTTAGGGAGTTCCCATAGTGGCTCAGCAGAAACAAATCCGACTAGTATCCGTGAGGATTTGGGTTTGATCCCTGGCCCTACTCAGTGGGTTAAGGATCCAGCATTGCCATCAGCTGTGTAGGTTGCAGATGTGGTTTGGATCCCGCATGGCTGTGGCTGTGGCTGTGGCATAGGCCAGCAGCTATAGCTCTGATTCAACGCCTGGCCTGGGAACTTTCATGTGCTGCAGGCGGCCCTAAAAATCAAAAAATTAATTAATTAAATAAACAAGCTTACTTTTTTTTCTTAATGGCTACACCTGTGGCTATGGATGTCCCCGGGCCAGGAATTGAATCCAAGCCACAGCTACAGCAATGCTGGATCCTTTAACTGCTCTGCATCAGGCCAGGATTGAGCCTGTGCCTCTGCAGTGACCCAAGCAGCTAGTCAGATTCTTAACCCACTGCACTACAGTGGGAACTCCAACAAGCTTACTTTTTTCTTGCTTATTAGTAAACATAAGGATTTTGAAACATTAAAATTTTTTTCTCCCATAGAAACAGAGAATATAGTAGAGATCCCACATAAATCACAAAAAGACGAAGAGGTGACACAGGATTATGAAGAATGGAAAAGGAAAATCTTGGAAAATGCTGCCAAAGCACAAAAGGCTACAACAGAATAATTTCAGCTTCCAGGCTACCTTGTACAGCAAACCGAATGCATCTGCCACCTCAAGGAACATGTGGAGGGCTTTGGAATTTTCTTTGAACTTTTAGAACAAGGATCCTAAGACTCTTGCCTTAATAGAAAAGAAGCCAACATTAGGGCTGAGCAGGCTGGTTCTGAAATGAGCAACAAATTCATGAGCTCAGCTACAGTGCCTGGTTAGGTTAGCCTTGGCTCCGCACAGGTCTGTGCTCTCCTACAAAATGTAATGGGAGCCATTTTGCTTTTTTGCTTTGTTGTAAGCCAAAGATAATTTGCTGTCCTATCCAGAATGTGAAATTCAGTCTGAGTGGAGTCTTAAAGATTTTACTTAAGTTTTTGTGTAAATCTCTTGGTTTGACTAAATCAATATATGGTACAACCTAAGTTAATAAATGTTATTTTTATATGCATTCAGAGTGCTCTTGTTATGATTTTGGGAGAATCCTTGCTATGCCAAAAAACCATCGCTGGAAAACCCAGTTTGCTGAACACTAAACCACACTGCTCACTAGAGCACAAACTCTTAATTCAGACTTTCTGGATTTAAAACCCTGCCTAGCCATTTACTACCTGTGAAAACTTGAGCAAATTAATTAGCTTCTTTGTGCCTCATCTATAAGTAGGAATTAAATTGGCGTCTACCTCATAGAATAATTTGGAGGCGTATCCGAGCTAATTGATGTAAGACATTTAGCACAGTTCTGGACATAAGTATTTAGTAAGTATTGAAATGTAGAGAGAAACACATAAAGAGGTCTCACGTAGTGAATTATATATTAGCATTATATTATATTAAAAAATTAAGAAACAGAACAAACAGACAACATGGATGTTATTCTAAGTGAAATAAGTGAGACAGAAAGGGAAATACGTATGATCTCACATAGGGAATCTAAAAAACAAATGAATAGACGTAAAACAGAAACATGCATAGATATAGAGAACAAATTGATGGTTACCAGAGGAGATGAGTGAAAAAAGAGGAAGATTAAGGCGTACAAACTAGCAGTTACAAAATGAATCACTCATAGGGATGTAACAACATAGGGAATATGGTCAATAATATTGTAATAACTATATGATGACAGATGGTAACTATACAGGTGATCGTAAAGTACAGAAATCTGGAATCACTGTATTGTACACCCAAACTAATAAAATATTGTAAATCATTTATACCTTAAAAAAGACGAGTTTCTGTCGTGGCACAGCAGAATCAAATCAGAGTAGGAACCATGAGGTTGCAGGTTCAATCCCTGGCCTCGCTCAGTGGGTTAAGGATCCGGTGTTGCCATGAGCTGTGGTGTAGGTCAGAGATGTGGCTCAGATCTCATGTGGCTGTGGCTGTGGTGTAGGCCAGCAGCTGTAGCTCCGATTGGACCCCTAGCCTGGGAACTTCCATAGGTCTTGGATGTGACCTTAAAAAAGCAAAATAATAATAAAAGAATACACAACCTGGAGTTTTGCTGTGGCACAGTGTGTTAAGGATCTGGTATTGCCACAGCTGTGGCACAGTGTGTAGCTATGGCTCAGATTTGAACCCTGGCCCAGGAACTTCCATGTGCCATGAGTGTGGTGAAAAAAAAAATTACCTAGTAGTTCCATGAGGAGTGCAATAGAGTGATTGCATTTAAATTTTTAAAACCTATTCAGAATGTTATCAGTAATGATAGTGGTTGCTTTCTGTCTGCTACGAATAAGGCATAATACCTGCTGCATAGAATGGGAGTGGCTGAAAGAGTGATTTCTCTTTTTCTGCCCCCATTTTAGTTTACAATTCAGCAAGCTAAGGCTAGAAAGGTGCAATAATCAAATTATCTCAGCACAGGCATAATGCCCCGCAGTCCTGAGGTAGAGGGGAAGGACCGTGAGCTTTGGAACCACACATACTTGCATTTAAATTCAGGGTCTGCCGCTTATGCCCTAAGGAAATTTCACAACCATAATGAGCTTCAGTTTCCTTGCTCATAAAATGGAAATATCTACCTTGTGAGAATTATAGGTAATAGCTCTAAAGTATGCGACACTTAGAAGGCAGTCACTAAATAGTGTTTCTTTTATTATTTTGATCTAGATAAGTGATTCTTTTCCTCTTTTATTTTAAGAAGGTATATAATTTTGGTGCCAAGATTTAGATTCTAGCATTGGGTCATCACCAGGTAAAGTTAAAGCACATTCACTTTTTTTAATAGTGGTAAAATACATATTAAATTTTTACCATCTTAATTTTTTTCTTTTTATTGGCCACACCCATGGAATGTGGAAATGCAACCTGCGCCACAGATGGAGCAACACTGGATCCTTAACCCACTGTGCCACACAGGAACTTCCATTTTAATTTTTTTTTTTTTTTTTGTCTTTTTAGGGCCGCATATGGAAGTTCCCAGGCTAGGAGTGGAATCAGAGCTGCAGCCGCTGGCCTACACCACGGCCACAGCCACAGCCACAGCAGATCCAAGCTGCGTCTGCGACCTACACCACAGCTAATGGCAACGCCTAATCCTTAACCCACTGAGCGAGGCCGAGGATCAAACCTGCATTCTCATGGATGCTAGTCAGATTTGTTTCCACTGAGCCACGAAGGGAACTCCCCATCTTAATTTTTAAGTGTACAGTTCAGTAAAGTGCATTCATCTTGTTATCTCCGGAACTCTTCATCTTGCAGAACTGACTCTATGCATGAAACCTATTAAACAGCTCCCATTCCTCCCTCCCCAGCTCCTGGCAACCACCATTCTAATTCCATCTCTGAATTTGACTAAGTACTTCATCTAAGTGGAATCATACAGTATTTTTTTGTAATTTGCTCTTCTCATTTAGCATAATATCCTTGAGGTTCATGTATATTGTGACACATGTCAGAATTTCTTTCCTTTTTAAGGCTGAATGATTTTTCCATTGTGTGGATATAACACACTTTATCAATTCATCTACCGATGAACATTTAGGTTGCTTTCATCCCTTGGCTGCTGTGAATAATGCTGGATTAAACATAGGGATATCTATATATCTATATAGATATAGAAATATAGATATCTATATATCTTGGAGACCTTGCTTTCTATTCTTTTGGGCATTTACCCAGAAGTGACACTGCTGCATCATATGGTAATTCTATTTATGAATTTTTGAGAAACCACCATATTGTTTTCCATAGCAGCTACATCATAGTACATTCTACCAACAGTGCAAAAGGGTTACAATTTCTCCACATCCTAAGCAACACTTATTTTCTGTTTTGTTGTTAATAGCCATACTAATGGGTATGAGGTGGTATCTCACTGTGGTTTTGACTTGTATTCCCCTAATGCTTAACTGAGCACTTTTTCATGTGCTTGCTAGCCATTTGGAAAAATATCTATTCAAACCCTTTGCTAATTTTTAAAATCTTTTTTATTAAAGTATAGTTGATTTACAATGTTGTGTCACTTTTTGCTTTACAGCAAAATGACCCAGTAATTCATATATATATTCATATGTATATATATATATATATACACACACACATTCTTTTTCTCATCTTCCATCATGTTATATCACAAGAGACTGGATATAGTTCCCTGTGCTCTAGAGTAGGACCTCATTGCTTATCCATTCTGAATGTAATAGTTTGCATCTACTAACCCCAAGCTTCCAGTCCATCACAATCCCTCCCCCTCCCCCTTAGCTATCACAGGTTTGTTTTCTGTTTGTGGAGTCTGCTTCTGTTCTGTAGATAGGTTCATTTGTGTCACATTTTAGATTCCACATATAAATAATATATGATATTTGTCTTTTTCTGACCTACTTCACTTAGTATGAGAATTTCTAGATCCATCTATGTTTCTATAAATGGCATTATTTTGTTCTTTTTTATGGCTGAGTAGTATTCCATTGTGTATATACCACATCTTCTTAATCCATTCATCTGTCAATGGACATTTAAGTTGTTTCCATGTCTTGGCTATTGTGAATAGTGCCGTTATGTACCTGTATGTATCTTTTTGAATGAAAATTTTGTGCAGATATATGCCCAGGAGTGGGATTGCTGGATCATATGGTAGTTCTATATTTACTTTTCTGAGGAAACTCCATACTGTTTTCCATAGTGATTGTACCAATTCACATTCCCACCAACAGTGAAGGAGGGTTCCCTTTCTTCCACACCCTCCATGGCATTTGCCATTTGTAGACTTATTATGATAGCCATTCTGACTGGTGTGAGGTGATACCTTATTGTAGTTTTGATTTGTATTTCTCTAATGATTACTGATGTTGAACATTTTTTCATGAGCCTATTGGCCATCCATATATCTTCTTTGGAGAAATGTCTATTTAGGTCTTCTGCACATTTTTTAATTGGGTTGTTTGTTTTGTTATTGTTGAGTTGAGTTGTTTGTATATTTTGAAGATAAAGCCCATGTCAGGTGCATCATTTGCAACTATTTTCACCCATTCTGTAGGTTGTCTTTTCATTGTTTCCCCCCACCTTTGCTGTGCAAAACCTTGTAAGTTTGATTAGGTCACATCGTTTTATTTTTGTTTTTATTTCTATTGCTTTGGGCAACTGACCTAAGAAAACATTTGTAGAGTTGATGTCAGAGAATGTTTTGCCTGTATTCTCTTGTTGTCTTACCTATGTTTAAGTCTTTAAGGCATGAGTTTATTTTTTTGCATGGTGCGAGGGTGTTTTCTAGTTTCATCGATTGACATGTAGCTGTCCAGTTTTCCCAGCACCACTTCCTGAAGAGAATGTCTTTTTCTCATTTTATATGCTTACCTCCTTTGTCAAGATTAATTGACTATAAGTGTCTGGGTTTATTTCTGGACTTTCTATTCTGTTCCATTGATCTGTATGTCTGTTTTTGTACCAGTACCACACTGTCTTGATTACTGTAGCTTTTTTTCTTTCTTTTTTGTCTTTTTGCCATTTTCTTGGGCCACTCCTGTGGCATATGGAGGTTCCCAGGCTAGGGGTCAAATTGGGGCTATAGCCACTGGCCTACACCAGAGCCACAGCAACTCGGGATCCGAGCCGCATCTGCAACCTACACCACAGCTCATGGCAATGCCAGATCCTTAACCCACTGAGCAAGGATTGAACCTGAAACCTCATGGTTCCTAGTCGGATTCATTAACCACTGAGCCACGACGGGAACTCCCTACTGTAGCTTTGTAATATTGTCTGATATCTGGGAGAGTTATATCTCCTGCTTTGTTTTTTCCCTCAGGATTTCTTTGGCAATTCTTGGTGTTTTATGGTTCCATATAGATTTTTGGATTATTTGTTCTCATTCCATGAAAAATGTCGAGAGTAATCTGATAGGGATCACATTAAATCTGTAGATTGCTTTGGGTAGTATAGCCATTTTAACAGTATTCTTCAATCCAGGAGCATGGGATATTTTTCCATTTCTTTGAATCCTCTTTAATTTTCTTGATTAATGTTCTATAGTTCTCAGAATATAAGTCTTTCACCTCCTTGGTCAGGTGTATTCCTAGGTATTTAATTTTGCAGGGAATGATTTTAAAAGGTATTTTTATATTCATTTTGTAATATTTTATTGTTAGTAAACAGAAATACAACTGACTTCTGAATGTTAATGTTGTATCCTGCTACTTTGCTGAATTTATTGATCACTTTGAGTAGTTTTTGTGCAGAATCCTTAGGGTTTTCTATATATAGTATCATATCATCTGCATAAAGTGACAATTTTACCTCTTCTCTTCCAATTTGGATACCTTTTATTTCTTTTGTTTGTCCAATTGCTGTGGCTAGGTCTTCCAATATTATGTTGAATCAAAGTGCTCGTGGGCATCCTTGTCTTGTTCCAGATTTTAGTGGAAAGACTTTAAGTTTTCTCCATTGAGTATTATATTTGCTGTGGGTTTGTCATAAATGGCTTTTATCATGATAAGATATGTTCCCTCTATACCCACTTTGGTAAGAGTTTTTATCATGAATGGATGTTGGATTTTTTTCACATGATTTTTCTGAATTTATTGAACTGATCATGTGGTTTTTGATTATTCTTTTGTTAAAGTGATACATTACATTGATTTGTGTATGTTGAACCTTCCTTGTGAATTTGGGATTAATCCCTCTTGGTCATGGTGTATGATTCTTTTTGTTTGTTGTTGGATTTGGTTGGCTAAATCTTGTTGAGAAATTTGGGGTCCACATTCATCAAAGGTATTGGCCTATAACTTTCTTTTCAGGGGGGTTCTTCGTCTGGCTTTTGTATTAGGATGATGGTGGCTTTGTAGAATGTCTTTGGGAGTGCTCCTTCTTCGTCAATCTTTTGAAAAGTTTAAGAAGGATGGGTAGAAATTTTTCTTTGTTATGTTTGATAGAATTTGCCTGTGAAGCCATCTGGCCCTGGATTTTTGTTTGTAGGGACTGTTTTTTTCCTGGGGATCACTCTGTTCAGATTTTCCATTTCTTTTTGATTCAGTTTTGATTCAGTTGTCCATTTCTTTTAGCTTGTCAAACTTGTTGGCATATTATTATTCATAGTAATCTCTTTTTTTTTTTTGTATTTCTGTAGTATCCATTGAGATTTCTCCTTTTACAGTTCTTATTTTGTTTATTTGGTTTTATATTCTCTTTTTCTTGGTAAGACTGGCCAGAGGTTTTTCGATTTTATTTACCCTTTCAAGAACCAGCTCTTGGTTTTACTGATTTTTTCTATTTTGTTTTGTTTTGTTTTGCTTTGCTTTTTAGGGCCACACCTGTCCAATATGGAATTCCTGGGCTAGGGGTCAAATTGGAGCTATGGATGTTGGCCACGGCCACAGCCACAGCCACAGCAATGCAGGATCTGAGCCGCGTCTGTGACCTACACCACAGTTCACATCAACGCCAGATCCTTAACCCACTGAGCAAAGCCAGGGATTGAACCCACATCTTCATGGATACTAGTCAGGTTCATTACAACTGAGCCACAACAGGAACTCCTCTATGGTTTTTTTAAATCTCTGTTTTATTATTTCCTCTCTGATTTTTATGATTTCCTTCCTTCTGCTGACTTTAGGTTTTGTTTGTTCTTCTTTTTCTCATTCCTTTAGGTGGTAAGTTAAGTTGTTGATTTGGCAGTTTTATTCTTGTTTGAGGAAGGCCTGTATTGTAATGAACTGCCTTTGCAGCATCCCATAGATTTTGAATGGTTGTGTTTTCATTGTCATTTGTCTCAAGGTAGTTTCTAATTTCCATTTTGATTTCCCCATTGACCCACTGTTTTTTTTAGCAGCATGTCATTTAGTCTCCTGTAGTCAGATTTTTCACATTTTTTCCCCTGTGATTTCTATTTTACTGACATAGTGGACAGAAAAGATGCTTGAAATAATCTCTATATTCTTAAATTTGTTGAGGTTAGTTTTGTGCTCCTGGTCAATCCTAGAGAATGTTCCATGTGTGCTTGAAAAGAATGTATATTCTGGTTTTTTTGGATGTAATGTCCTGAAAATATCAATTAAGTTTAACTGTTCTATTGTGTCACTTAAGATCTCTGTTGCCTTATTGATTTTCTGTACAAAGAATCTGGCATTGATGTGAGTGGGGTGTTAAAGTCTTATGCTATTATTGCATTCCCATCAATTTCTCCTTTTGTGTCTGTTAGTATTTGTTTTATGTATTTGGGTAAACCTGTATTAGTTGCATATATATTGACAGTTTAATATTCTCTCTCTCTCTCTCTTTTTTTTTTTTTAAAGGGCCGAACCCACAGCATATGGAGGTTCCCAGACCAGGGGTTGAATCAGAGCTATAGCTGCTAGCCTACACCACAGCCACAACAACGCAGGATCCAAGCCTCATCTGCAACCTAAACCACAGTTCACAGCAATGCCAGATCCTTAACATACTGAGTGAGGACAGGGATTGAACCTGCAACCTCATGGTTCCTAGTCAGATTTGTTTCCACTGTGCCATGACTGGGAATTACTGATATCCTCTTCTTGAATTGATCCTTTTGTCATTAAATAGTGTCCTTGTTTTAAAGTCTATTTTGTCTTCTATGAGTATTGCAACTCCCACTTTCCTGCCATTTCCATTTACATGAAATATCTTTTTCGGAGTTCCCGTCGTGGCGCAGTGGTTAACAAATCCAACTAGGAACCATGAGGTTGCGGGTTCAGTCCCTGCCCTTGCTCAGTGGGTTAACGATCCGGCGTTGCCGTGAGCTCTGGTGTAGGTTGCAGACGCGGCTCGGATCCTGCGTTGCTGTGGCTCTGGCCTAGGCCAGTGGCTCCAGCTCCGATTCAACCCCTAGCCTGGGAACCTCCATATGCCGTGGGAGCGGCCCAAGAAATAGCAACAACAACAACAACAAAAAGACAAAAAAAAAAAAGAAATATCTTTTTCCATTCCCTCACTTTCAATTTATATGTGTCCGTTGCCCTCAGGCAAGTCTCTTGTGGGCAGCATATTGGAGGTTCTTTTCTTTTTATCCAGTCTGCCACTCTAGGTCTTTTGACTGGGGCAGTCAGCCCATTGACATTTGAGGTAATTATTGACAAATATGTATTTATTGAATTTTAAACCTTGTTTTTCAGTTGATTCTGTTTCTCCTATGTTCCTTTTTTTGGTTGGATGATTTCTTTTTATTTTATGCTTGTGTCCTCTTCCTTTTAGTTTTTGTGAATGTATTGTTTGGTTTTGATTTGTGGTTGCTCTGTTTTTCAAGTATGCTAACACATTCTTCTATCTGCTTTCTTTAGCCTGATGGTCATAGAGCTCAAACACATTCTTAAAAAAAGAGTATAGATTTTTCTTACACTCTTTTCCCCTGCATTTTATATATTGACGTCTTTTTTTAAAGCTTTTTTTTTTTTTTGGTCTTTTTGCCTTTTCTAGGGCCACTCCCATGGCATATGGAGGTTCCCAGGCTAGGGGTTGAATCGGAGCTGTAGCCGCCAGCCTACGCCAGAGCCACAGCAACGTGGAATCCGAGCCGCGTTTGCAACCTACACCACAGCTCATGGCAACGCCAGATCCTTAACCCACTGAACAAGGCCAGGGATCAAACCTGCAACCTCATGGTTCCTAGTCAGATTCGTTAACCACTGTGCCACGATGGGAACTCCTTGGTGTCTTTTTTTTTTCTCTTTTTTTTGTCTTTTGTTGTTGTTGTTGTTGTTGTTGTTGTTGCTGCTATTTCTTGGGCTGCTCCCATGGCATATGGAGGGGTCAAATTGGAGTTACAGCTTGTGGCAATGCCAGATCCTTACCCCACTGAGTGAGGCCAGGGATTGAACCCACATCTTCCTGGTTACTAGTCAGGTTCTTAACCTGCTGAACAACAACAGAAATCCCTGGCTATTCTGTAGATAAATCAGCTGAAATCCTTATGGGGGTTCCCTTATAATTGACTCTGTTTTTCTTTTGCTGCCTTTAGAATCCTCTCCTTATCTTTATCTTCTGCCATTTTTATTACAATATATCTTGGTGTAGGTCTGTTAGGGTTCAATTTGCTTAGGGCCCTCTGGGTTCCCTATGTCTTTATATCTGTTTCCTTTAGATTTGGAAAGTTTTCAGCCATCATTTCTTCAAATATATTTTCAATCCCCCTTTTTTTTCTCCTTCTGGAATCCCTATTATATGTAGATTGGCCCACTTTATATTATCCCATAAATCTCTTATATTGCTTTCATGTTTTTTCATTTGGTTTTCTGTCTGCTGTCCTGATTTGAGTGATTTGCATTATTCTATCTTCCAAGTCATGTATTTGTTCCTCTGCATTATTCATTCTTCTTTTCAATGCAGATGAACCCAGCTTTCATCCCTGCAAATGAAGTTTCTAATTTTACTTGGCTCCTCCTTATATTTTCTAGTTCCTTTCTAAAGTAACCCACTTTACTGTTGATATCTGCTCTTAATTCCTTCAGTATTTTCATTGCCTCATTTTTGAACCCAATGTCTGTTAGCCTGCAGAGGTCTGTTTCATTGTTTGCTCCTTCAGGGAAATTCTCCTGTTCTTTTAACTGGAAGTGGTTTGTTCTTGTGCTTCATTTTGCTTTTATTTTTCTTATTCTGCAAAGCCTGAGTCTCAGTATCCAGTCCCCACCTGAGGGTCTCAGGCTATTCTGTCCCAGGTGGTGGTACCAATGGTCTGTTCATGTCACTTTCTGCTTTGCCTTCCTCAGTCTTGCTGCTGTGCTTTTCTCCAAGGCTTTGAGGTTCCCCCTGTATTCCAGCTGATCAGTTAGGTGGCCTCCTAGGGTATGGATTCCTTTCCTCTTACACAGCTCCCTCTCAGGAGGGGTCCTGTCCTGGTTCCTTTTTTTTTTTTCTTTCTTTCACTCTTATTCCTTTTTTCTACCCAGTTACATGGAGGGTTTCTTGCTGTTTTTGGAGGTCTAAGGCCTTCTGCCAGTGTTCAGTAGATGTTCTGTGCAAGTCATTCTACATATAGATTTTTTGTTTAAATGTGTTTGTGGGAGAAGGTGATTGCCATGTCTTACCCCTCTGTCGTCTTGTTTGGTAAGCCCTTTGCCCATTTTTTAATCTAGTTGTACTTTGTTGTTGAGTTGTTCTTTGTATTAAAAGATTGCAAATATTTTCTTCCATTCCTAAGATTGCCTTTTCACTGTTGATTTCATGAGCATAGATATAAGTGCTATTTGTGACTTTGTTTTCTATTATGTCTTAAAAGCAGGTGATGGTGGAGTTCCCTTTGTGGCTCAGTGGTTAACGAACCTAAATAGGATCCATGAGGATGCAGGTTCAATTCTTGGCCTCACTCAGTGGGTTAAGTATCTGGAATTTGCTATGAGCTGTGGTGTAGGTCACAGACACATCTCGGATCCTGAGTTACTGTGGGATCCTGCATTGCTGTGGCATAGGTGGGCAGCTGGAGCTTCGATTCAACCTCTAGCCTTGGAAACTCCATATGCCTCAAGTGCAGCCCTAAAAAAAAAAACAAAACAAAACAACAACAACAAAAAAAAACAAGTGATGGTAATTATTTTGATTTTCTGAAATGTGTTAGGTACTTGGCTATTTGTTAAATTAGTTGTGAGGTAGGATAATTGCCTTAAAGGAATCATGTCCAAATGCCCTCCTAGTGTGGGAATCCTTTCAGTAATTTTCCAACATATTGATACTCCCAGTGATGGAAGCTTACTACTTAATGTCCACATATTTCAGTACTATTATAAAGACTTTTTGTAACTCATTTCTTTAACAACACCTCTTGGTTTATTTAACTAATTGAAAAATGTTTTATCTTGAAAATTTTCAAATGTATATATCTCTTTACTTAGAGGACAGTATAATGAAACCCAATACTGACAACCTAGGCCCAAAAGTTGAGTTTGCCACACTTGCTTAACTGTATATCCCCTTTTCCTGAAGTCATTTAACACACATTACAACCATATTGCCATTATCATGCTTCATAAAATTAATAGACACTCTATTACCAAACACATAATTTAGAATTGAATTTCTTAGCTATCTCTAAAATATCTTTTTATTGTTTATTTATTAGAATCAGGGTCAAAATAAGGTCCAAACTTGACAATGGGTTGCTATTTTTTAATTATAAAAGCAATACATGCTCATTGTTAAAAAATGCAAATGATTCAGAAAGTTATAAAGTGGAAAGTGGAATTCCCTCTTATCACCCACTTTCCTCATACCACTGTTAAGTTTCTTGCACATCTAGAAAATAAGCCTGATACCATATATATGTTTTTTATAACTTTTTTCATAGTGAACATCAGTACATCAAGATCTGTCTTTAATAGCTGCAAGGTATTCCCCTACATGGATGGAGACCCATACTGATAAAGTATGTGCAGGTTGTTTTCACTGGGCGTTTTGCTGCAGTAAACATCATTCTGCATACATCTCAGCCCACTTGTTCAAGTATTGCTGAGGAATAAATTTCTAGAAATGGAATTGCTCAGGGAACATGTGGGCATGATTTTTATTTGGATACATGTTCATAAAAAGTGAAGAATTCTATTTTTCTCACATCCTCACCAAATCTGATAGGTGAAAAAAGTGAGTCCTGACTACCTTTTAGAATTTCTCTGCCCAGAAGTTTTCAATGACTGTTCATTCAAATTAAAAAGTCCCATTAAAAATAGTTGATGCTAGCAAAGTTGCAATCTAAAAATGTTTTGTGCTAAGTGCACACTAGCAAAGTAGAGAACTAAAAATATCCAGAAAATTAAAGCTTCCCAAAAGCTCCCTCAAATTTTAAATAAGGGAAGTTAACTTCTGCAGTACCTATCACTTATATGGGCCTGGCCTAAACAATCTCTCCAAGGGACTTGGGAGAAAGTTGTTTCTCTAGTTAGAGAATAACAGGATGCAGGAGAAAAATTCAAATTTGACAGATATAGGATTTTCTCTGAATTTGCCCTGTTCTATATAGAAGCCTCTAAACACATATGCCTATTAAGCACTTAAAATGTAGCTAAAGCAGCTGCAGAACTGAATTTCTAATTTTATTTCATGTTTTAATATGAAAATGTAAAAACGATTATTATAAAACATTTAAGATGCTTGGGATGATTTGAGTATGGGAGTATATTTCTCCACAGTAAATTTTATGAACTCTAAATAAAATTAAATATGTCTGATGAAACCTTAGAATCTAAACTGACATGTATTTTAAGTGTGGAATACACACCAAATTTTGAAGACTTAATATGAAAAAAGAATATTAAATACCTTATCAATAATGTTCATACTGATTACATACTTAAATAGATTTTGATAGATTATGTTAAATCAATTACCAGCCCTTTTTTTTAGAGGAGCTGTCAGAAATTTTTCAATTTTATATATATGGCTCATAGTTCTGTTAGGCAGTGGTGCTCCAGACCAGGGCAACTCACTGTACATTTTTCTGGGAAGAAAATTCATGGCATTCCCCAAGAATGTGCCACAGAGGGGAAGAATCACCATCTTACAGACAGGACTGCAGGTATCTTCTCAAGCTTCTTCTGGAGGCTGCCCTCCAAACACCTTAAAAATAAAGCATTTTACTGAATCACTGTAAATCACTGTGCCATGAATGGGAGGTCTGTCTCTTCTGATGTTCATCCATTAGCTGGCCAGCTTGGAGCAGGCCGAGAGGTGCTGGCACTGAAAATCTTAGATTCCCAGCAAGGGTTAGCTTTCCAGAGAAACTTATGATGAAGAAATGCAGCAGGATTAATCTCACCATCTTCTGCCTCCCTCCCCACACCCACGTCCTCTACAAAAAAAAAAAAAAAAAAAAAGGCCTTATTATGGGAAAAAAAATCCTGAAAGGCTGTGAAACTTTCCATGGCTAATTAAAAACTAAACGTACCTCAAAGGCTGACCTGAGAAGGTCATGAGAATAAGCACAAAAAGATTAGGAGTGAGGAAATTCAAAGGGTTGTTTACTTTTGAATAATACGGCACTCCTTGGTAATCCACTCCTGACTTAGTTAAGTGCCCACGTTGAAATGGGTACACATGACCCTGATAAAGTAATAGGAGAGCAGGTTTCATTTATTTTCTCATCATGCACCATTTCTGTGTTTCTCTCCGAAAGATGAACATCATGACGTTCTTAGCTCTCTTCCACATATTGCTTATCGGTTTCCAGACTTACTAGACCACAAGTTCATAACTGAGGAAGGGAGATCAGGAGGGAGACTGCCAGTGTCAGGACAGGGCAGAATTAGGAGAGAGTCAAGGGATGTACAAAAGATTTAAAAGGCTCTGATGTGCTCTGATTTAGCCATGACAGTCATTATACTTTGAAAGTCCAAAGAATATTAAAAGATGCATGTTTTGATTCTCAAAAGGGGGCACAGTTAAAAAAAGAAAGAAAGGCGTTCCCATTGTGGCTCAGCTGTAACAAATCCGACTAGTATCCATGAGGATGCAGGTTCGATCCCTGGCCTCACTCAGTGGGTTAGGGATCCGGACTTACCATAAGCTAAGGTGTAGGCTGCAGACATGGCTCGGATCCCGCATTGCTATGGCTGTGGTATAGGCCATCAGCTGCAGCTCCAATATGACCCCTAGCCCAGGAACTTCCAAATGGTGCAGGTGCAGCCCTAAAAAGCAAAAAAAAAAAAAAAAAAAAAAAGCACAAGTTAAAACAAGTTTGAAAATCATTGCCCTAAATCCACAATATCCACAATTGCTTCATATTAGAGCAACACATGTAGTATAAAATACCAGCTCACACTTGAGCAAATCAAAATGCTAGGAATTCTTTTCAGTGGAGAAGGTTACACTGAATAACATGCCCTGTGTGATAGTCCACTGGGTGCTTTAATCAGACTAAGCTTAGATTTAAATGAACATATGCAAAGTAGAAGCTTTCCTACCTACCTAAAGCATACCTATACTTATCTCCAAAAGTAGTTATATTTGAAAAGCAATCATAGCATTTCAACTTAATGATATTTTAAGGCAGAAAAAAGTTCTTAGGTCACTTTCTTTACAGCCACTTCTTATCCACAAGGAAGACAACAGCCATAACCTTTTTTTTTTTTTAACAAAATAAGTGGAGTCAACGATTATTAGCGAAAGATCAGATTATTAAAAATCTTCAGCCATAACTTCATCACCAGTCTCAATAATTTCTGGGCCCGTGGGAGCAGCAGAGTTGAGGATTAGGGACAAGTTGGAAATTTTCTTAACCTGTTGGCAGCAGTCACCACATAGAAGTGTTTCTTAAAGTAAGGAGAGAAAGAAAGGGGTAAAAAGCATATTTTTAGACAAATTTCTTCAAGAAGAAACAATAAAAGGACTTAAGCAAGCTTAGTCAACTGAGTTTGTTTAAAATTGATAAGCTAGGAGTTCCCGTTGTGGTGCAGCAGAAACGAATCTGACTGGGAACCATGAAGTTGTGGGTTCAATCCCTGGCCCTGCTCAGTGGGTTAAGGATCTGGTGTTGCTGTGAGCTGTGGTGTAGGCCGGCAGCTGTAGCTCTGATTAGACTCCTAGCCTGGGAACCTCCATATGCCGAGGGTGCAGCCCTAAAAAGACAAAAGACAAAAAAAGAAAAAATGGATAAGCTAAAGGGGAAAAGAAGATTCTAGAAAATTGTAGTAGCACAGTCGTCATATGACTTTCAGGGACATGTTTGGAGCAAGTATGAGGTGAGAAAATATGTTCTCCTGCCCTTTTCTTGTGAAAAATGGAGCACCCTAGTGCAGTGCTTTTCAGATTGTGTTTCGCAGTCCTCTAGTGGGTCCCAAAATCAAATTGGTGGGTAATGACCAACTTTTTTTTTTTTAATGAAACCAAATATCATAGAAAAGAAAAGATCAGAGTGCATCACACTTTGCGGAGCAAATGTCACAGTATTTCTGTTTCCATGTGTGTGTATATGCACATGCTTGTGTACTGGCTCTCTGGGTAAAAGCACTTCGGGTTTTTTAAATCGAGGATCTGAGTCAATATTAAAATGCTGGAAAGCCACTTGTCTGCAGGACAATTGTGTTTAAGATACACTTTATGTCCATGGTTACCAAATAATTGTGTTGTGAACAAAATTATAAAGCTTTTAAAATCGAATAGGGCTTTCCTAGGCCCCTATTTCCAAAATGTGGAGGAATCAGCCTCAAACAACAGGCAATTTGTTCTAAGCACTTGACTGCTGTGGTCCTTGAAAACATGGGCTCAAATTTCATTCTGTCTCTTCAAGTGTCCATATAAGTTTGAATTAAATGCTACCTTTATGCCAGTCATTTTTGGTCTGTGGCATTTTTTAATCACAAGTTTTTCTGTTTCATTTTGTTTTAGGGCTGCACCAGAGGCATATGGAGGTTCCCAGGCTAGGGGTCAAATCAGAGCTACAGCTGCTGGCCTATGGCACAGCCACAGCAACACAGGATCTGAGCCGTGTCTGCAACCTACACCACAGCTCATGGCAACACCGGATCCTTCACCCACTGAGCAAGGCCAGGGATCAAACCCGAATCCTCATGGATACTAGTCAGGTTCATTACAGCTGAGCCACAACAAGAACTCCAAGGTAAGAGGTTTTGACCTAAGAGATTTGCTTCCCCTAAATAATCTATTTAGAATCAAAATGTAAGTAAAAACTTAGTACACTTGTTTCAAAGGACATTTTAAGAAGACAAACGCTGCCTTTGCAGAAAAACAGATACCTTCCATTTCCTCTGAGCCATGTATTTCTGCAGCAATAGTTGGGATTTGAGACGAACTTTTGATTTTGAAGCTTTGGCAGGTAAATTATTCAACCACTCATGTTTCAGGCACTGGGTGGCACTCATTCTGCAGCTGTGAAATCAAACAGCCATTGAGATTTTTAGTTGGGGTTCCTTTTCTAGTTGTCCCCAAATTTGTTCAATTGGGTAGGTAGCCCAGTCGGTGGAACAGATGAATCATTTAGGCAGATTCATGCCATGTGCTTAAAAAAAAGACCTTCTCCCATCTAAAATCCCATCCTTAACAGTGCAAGAAAGTCATCAGCAGAATGTTCCCTGCCCTCTAGAGAGGGGCTGAATCCCAGTGATTCATCACCACCTCCTGGAGAGTGCTGGGGGATTGAGACAGGACAGCAGGGAGGCCAGCTGAGCCCATAATTGCTCTGAAGAAGTAAAAGAGGGAGCTCCCATTGTGGCTCAGCAGTAGCGAATCCAACTAGTATCCATGAGAATGCAGGTTCGGTCCTTGGCCTTGCTCAGTGGGTTAAGGATCCCTGCTGCTGTGAGCTGTGCTGTAGGTCACAGACCCCACTTGGATCCCCTGTTGCTGTGGCTGTGGCGCAGACCAGCAGCTGCAACTCTGACTTGACCCCTAGCCTGGGAACTTCCATATGCTGCAGGTGCGGCCCTAAAAAGCAAAAAACAAACAAACAAAAACTAGTAAAAGACTATGAGCCTTGAATGAAGCCCATCTCTCCTCCCAGAGAGTACTGCCAACTTGTTCATCTGAATTAGAAATATTTTCCCTCTCACATAATTTTTCACAGTGAAAGCCAGGGAACCATGAGCTGTCTCAGAGCTCAGATTCTCAGGCGCCACTACTCGTAGTTATTCCCATATGTCTAATATTAGAAAACTCACAGTCCAATCCATAACCTTGATGCAGCTGCTGAAAACCAAGCAGGTCTTCATTGGCAAGAAATATGTTTTCTGTCTTTTATTCTGCAGAATAACAACTGCATATCTCAACTTTTTTTCAACATTAGTCTATTAAATGTGATGGGAGAGTTCCCCGGTGGCCTAGTGGCTAAGGACTCGGCATTGTCATTTCTGTGGCTTGGGTTACTGCTGTGGTTCAGGTTTCTGGTTTTTTCTTTTTACGGGTACACCTGTGGCATATGGAAGTTCCCAGGCTAGGGGTCAAATCGGGTCTGCGGCTGTAGGTCTATGCCACCGCCATGGCAATGCCAGATCCAAGCTACATCTGCAACCTACAATGCAGCTTGTAGCAATGCTGGATCCTTAACCCACTGACTGAGGCTGGGGATTAGACCCACATCCTCACAGACACTGTGCCGGGTTCTTAACCCACTGAGCCAGAATGGGAACTGCTGTAGTTCAGGTTTGATTCCTGGCCTGGGAACTTCTGCAGGCTGAGAGTACAGTAAAAAAAAAAAAAAAAAAAAAAAAAAGAAAGAAAAAAAAAGTGATAGCTTGGAAATAAGCCTAATTTGTAAATATAGTCCTTTCTAAAACTGCCTACATTTTATGCTCCTAGTTTTTCCTTTTGTTTTGTCTTGTTTTACCCATGGCATATGGAAGTTCCCAGGCTAGGGGGCGAATCAGAGCTGTAGCTGCCGGCCTACACCACAGCTCACAGCAACATCAAATCCTTTAACCCACTGCGTGAGGCCAGGGATCGAACCCGAATCCTCAAGGATACTAGTCAGATTCGTTTCTGATGAGCCACAATAGGCTCTCCCCTAGTTGGTTTTTTTTTTTTTTTTAATTAATTGATGTCCTTTGTTCCTTTCCCTATCTCCCCCCACCCCCAAGAAGTAGCAAACTAAGATATCCCAGGCAGAATCAGGCTGCAGGAAGGAAGGACCATTAGCTTCAGCAGCCCCACCCAGCAGCAGCCTGACCTTCACAGCCCCCAGACGGGTGGTCAAACTCAGAGTGGATCGCAGGTGACAAGCGATAAAGGTTACCTCTTCTCTTTGATCAGCAACCGGGAGACAAAGTCCTTGGCCTCTTCCGACAGCCCTTCAAAGGTGTCAGCATCAAAATCCCAGTTACAGTTCACAATGAAATTCATGGTCTCTGCATCTGTTTCCCCTAGAAATGGGGACAAACCACTGAGTCTACGGAGGAGAGAAAGGACTGTCAGCACGTGGGAGCCACACCTGCCAACACACATCACCAAGACAGAACAGAGTCTTACGAGGTCAAAGAGGACTAATCAGAACCAAGAGGGTTGGAAAGAAAAGCAGCCCCATTGTTTCTCTGCAGGAGACAGTTGACAAAGGGAGCAAGTGGAAGGATTGAAAAATCGAAGGCTGGACAAGTATTAGAAGACATCCCCTATCACGTCTCAGCTTTTCCCTTCACCATGAAGTAAAGAGTGAATTGGGGGGTTCCTGTCGTGGCGCAGTGGTTAACGAATCCGATTAGGAACCATGAGGTTTCGGATTCAATCCCTGGCCTTGCTCAGTGGGTTAAGGATCCCGCGTTGCTGTGAATTGTGGTGTAGGCCGCAGATGCGGCTCAGATCCTGCATTGCTGTGGCTCTGGCGTAGGCTAGTGGCTGCAGCTCTGATTAGACCCCTAGCCTGGGGACCTCCACATGCAGCGGGAGCGGCTCAAGAAAAGGCAAAAAGACCAAAAAAAAAAAAAAAGAGAGAGAGAGAGAGTGAATTGGGATCCAACCCAATATGTCCACTTATCAGGTACATTGGGCTTAATTTAAAAACAGCTTGGCATATCTCTGGGACTATCCAGGCCTCAGAGGCTAAAGGAAGACTGGCTTTATTAGAATCCTTTAGGAGAGGGTGGAGAGACAGGACAACCTCTCTGGCTGGCCTTTGGGCCACCGTCTTGCCCCACCTGGTGCAGGACGCAAAGTGCAGGGAACCAGTTAAGCCATAATGATAAGACTGGGAGCAAAGCTTGATTTTGTCGGGCCTCTGAGGAACGAGCTGAGCATCCACAGTCAGAGAAAGAGAGGAAGACATTTAGTCTGTGCGTGGATCGCCTCTCAGCGCATCCTAACTCTGCTTCCTCAGCCCACAGCACACAGTGCACGCAGGGCGGGAGAGACCAGGTTAACAGCCCAGCAGCTGTGCCCTGCCCTGCCCGCCCCTCTCCTTCCTGCTTCTGTGCACCCCACCTGCACCACAGCACCCATGCATCGGGGCTGGAGGGCTTTCTCTCCAGTGGAAGCTGATTTATCCACCCAGATGTTTCAGGGAATTAATTCCCCTGGGACCAGCCCACTAGCAACACCTGATTACAGTCAGTGTATCAATACCTCAGCTCCATCACCCCTCAGCTGCAAGAGCTCTGAGCGGCTGCCCTACAGGGGGTCACAGGTTCCCCAAGAATTAAACTCCAGTGATAATTACCGGCTCCACGACACACACTTTACTAGTCGCCTTCCTTCCCCATTTCATTTCCCGACTCCTCGATGGCTGTTTCTTGGGAACACCTCCCCAATAAACACACGCTCAAATTTTGCTGCCTGTAAGGGTACCCAAACGCAGACAAATGGTCCCCATCCCCAGTGGGGAGCCAGCCCCAGGGCACTCACAGCATGTAGGTGATGACTCCCACACTCCACATGTCTGTGGGGAATGAGACAAACTCATAATTGACGACTTCAGGGGCCAGGAACTCCGGCGTACCGAAGTTCACTTTCAGCTTCTCCCGAGGCTTGTACCTGGAAAGGAGAGGCCCAGAGGATGAGGGCTGAGAGCCCTGGGGGAAGATGTGGATGCCAGGCTAATTCCTGGGGGGAGCGAAACACCCCCTACCCTTTCTGGTCTGGACCTCACTTCCCACCACGTGTGGTTCACTGGGAAATCAGCACACCCCCAGGCCCTAGATGCAGACTTCCCTAAATCACTGGGGAGAATAAGAAAACCACAGTCCTTCTCCTCCTCCGGCATTACAATCTGAAAAGGAGGGAAGATGAATCTATCCCATTTGGCCTGCAGCCACAGGAATGCACACAAACAAACTGAGTAGAAGCTGTAGGTGGAGGACTGCTCTGTTGTGCGATATGGCTAAAGGGAAGACGGTAAGAGGCAAAATGCTTCACAATGCCGATTATCAGGGAAGTAAAAATCAAAGCTGCAATAAGGAGTTCCCATCGTGGCGCAGTGGTTCCGACTAGGAACCATGAGGTTGTGGGTTTGATCAGTGGGTTAAGGATCTGGCATTGCCATGAGCTGTGGTGTAGGTTGCAGACACGGCTTGTATCCCATGTTGCTGTGGCTCTGGCGTAGGCCGGTGGCTACAGCTCCAATTAAACCCCTAGCCTGGGAATCTCCATATGCTGCAGGAGCAGCCCAAGAAATAGCAAAAAGATAAAAAAAAAAACAAAAAAAAAACCTGCAATAAGATACCGTCTCTCACCATCAGAAAGAAATAGAAAAGAGCAAGTGTTGGTTAGAATGTGAAGAAATTAGAACCCTTCTTGGTGGGAATGTAAAATGGTGCAGCTGCTATGGAAAACAGTATGGTAGTTCTTCAAAAAATTTTTAAAAAGGGAGTTCCCATTGTGGCTCAGGGGTTAAGGACGCGGGTTTGACCCCTGGCCTCACTAAGTGGGTTAAGGATCCAGAGTGCTACAAGCTGCAGCATAGGTTGCAGATGCGGCTCAGATCCAGTGTGGCCATGGCTGTGGCATAGGCCTCGGCCGTGGCTCTGATTCAACCCCTGGCCCAGGAACTTTCATAGGCTGCAGGTGCAGCCATAAAAAAAATTTTTTTTTAAAGAACTACCATATGATCCAGCAATCCTATGTCTGGGTATCTATCCAAAAGAATTGAAGGAGGCATCTTGAAAAGATATTTATACCCCCATGTTCATAGCAACATTATTCACAATAGCCAAACAGTGGAAGCAACACAAGTGTCTATCAACAGATTAATGGATAAACAAAATGTGATATATACATACAATGGAACACAATTTAGCTGTAAAAAGAAAAGAAATTCTGACACAGGCTACAATAGAGATGAACCTCGAGGATATTACAATAATTGAAATAAGCCAGTCATAAAAAGAAAAATACTGTATGATTCCACTTATATGAGGTTCCCAGAGTAGTCAGTTCAGAGACAGAAAGTAGGATGATGGTTTCCAGGGGCTGGAGGCAGGAAGAAAATGAGGGGTAGTTGTTTAATGGGTAGAGTTTCAGTTTTTCTAGGTAAAAAAGAGCTCTAGAGGTTGATTGCACAACACCGTGAACTATGTCAACACTACTGAACTAATCTTAAAAAATGCTAACATGATAAATTTTGTTATGTGTATTTTATACAATTCCAAAAAGCAAAAGAACCAGCCAAAGCATTCTGGACACGACATTTAAGGAAGGCTAAGAAGAGAGTTGATGGCTGAATGGGGAAGGGGTTGGCAAAGGCTGGCTTTTAGAATCATTCCTGAAAAGGAAGAAAATCTCTAGCTAAAATTTTATGGGCAGCAATAAAGATGTCCTTTAATGGGTGAGTGGATAAATAAAGTATGGTTCATCCAGACAATGGAATAGTATTCAACATTACAAAGAAATGAACTCTCAAGCCATTAAAAGATGTGGAAGTAACTTAAAAGCATATTACTAAGCGAAAGAAGCCAGTCTGAAAAGGCTACAGGCTGTATGATTCCAAATATATGACATTCTGGAAAAGGCAAAACTATGGAGACAGTAAAAAGATTGGTGGGTTGCCAGGGGTAAGAGAAGAGGGGGTAAGAAACAGGATTTTTAGGGCAGTGAAGATGCTCTGTATGACACTATAATGATGAATACATGTCATCATACATTTGTCCCAACCCATAGAATGTACAACACCAAGAGTGAACCTTAATGTAAAATATGCCCTTTGGGTGATTGTGATGCGTCAGTTTAGGGCTTGTTGACAGCGGGGGAGGCTTTGCATGTGTGAGGATGGGGGATAAATGGGAACTCTCTGTTCCTTCTCTGCAGTTTTGACATGCACTGAAAATAGCTCTTAAAAAATGAGTGTTAGTAAAAACAAAAACACAAAAACAAACAAAAAACTTAACGGCACTTCCTATTTTTCAGATAACATGCTAGAAGTTTAACCTATATAAACTTTTCATTCTCACCAACAGCCCTATGAAATAGGTAAGATTATTGTCCCCATTTTACAGATGAGGCAACTGAGAAATAGAGAAGAATAAAACAAATATTATGCCAATATGCCCTGATTCCTTTAAATCAGGGCAATGAGTTTTCAAAATACAGTCTCCTTTCTTCCAGATTTGCCAAGATCCAAGCAAATGCAGACCTTGAGCCAACATAGCCTACACCCTTCTGATGAAAGAGCAACACAGATCACCTTGGTGGTCAAGTTGTGGCTGGAAAACAAGGAGGAGAGGAGAGAGAGAGTCTTCCTCTGGCAGTCTGCTCCTCCCCTGCACCTGCACTTGACCCAAACCTCAGAACCAGGGAGCCAAACTAAAGGACAGCCTTCCCCTTAAGGAGAGAGTCTTCCTCTGGCAGTCTGCTCCTCCCCTGCACCTGCACTTGACCCAAACCTCAGAACCAGGGAGCCAAACTAAAGGACAGCCTTCCCCTTAAGGAGAGAAGGCCCAGGCTCTCAGTCCCTGGATGCTACTTTCCCAGGATGCATTCTTGTTTCCACTGCTTCATCTGTCCCCCATCCACATCCCGCTTCATGGGATTTTGCAGTTCCTCCCACCAGAGATGGTGTATGTTGCCCCATCCCATGGATGCTAGGCTTGGCCATGTGGGTTGCATTGGCCAGTGGAATGTTGGTGGAAGTGAGAGTGGGCCAATTCCAAGCTAGGCTGTAAAAGCATGCCCTCTTGCTCCTCTGCCATCACCATGAGAAAAGGATGAGAGACACCTGAGCAGACCTGTGCTCACTGACCGGCCTGTTGGATCCAAGCCCAGCTCAACTCAGCCTAGATCGGTGACTCCCAACCAGTGGTGTGTGGGTAAAAGTTTAACAACCAGCTGATAATGCTGTATAATTTTTCTAAAAGTCTGGATTTGTAGCATTTGCCAAGGTCTGTGGTGTAAATACTGATTTCACCATGACTGAATTCAAAGTACCATCACGATGTCACTGGATGAAGAGTTGGGAAGAGCTTGGCAATAGCATACTATTCTATAGTCTTTCTATAATACAGGTTAACAATAGGCATAAATAACCTCATCATCATAAATAATAGTAAAATGTAGTAAAGTAATTAGGAAGTGATAAGTTTCAAAAATGTAGTATCTGTGATTTTAATATAATTTCTTTAATTGTAAGCTTACACAATTTAATTTTAAAAAATAGTCATGTTTAATAACTGGCTTACAAGACTCCTTATCATGGGCTAAATAAGTTGGGTCCAGCTGACTCAAAAATGTGTGGAGGAGGAGTTCCCTGGTGGCTCAACAGGTCAAGGATTCAACATCATCACTGCTGTGGTGCATGTTGCTGCAATGGTGCCATCCCTGGCCCCAGAACTTCTTCATCCCACAGACATGACCAAAAAAAAAAATGTGGGGGGAAGAATAAATGATTATTGTTTAAAATCTCTCTATTTGGGGGGCGGGATCAAGATGGTGGAGGAGTAAGATGTGGTGCTCATGTTCTCCCACAAACACATTAAAAAAAAATCTACATGTAGAATGATTGGCACAGAACATTTACTGAATGCTGAAGGAAGACCTTAGACCTCCAAAAACGGCAAGAAACTCCACATAACTGGGTAGAACAAAAGGAAAAAAAAAAGAGAGAGAGAAAGAAGAATGAAAAAAAGAATTGAGATGGTACTAGCACTCCTAAGAGGGAGCTGTGAAAGAGAAAAGGAACCCATACCCTGGGAGGCCAAAGTCCCACAGGGGGACCTAGTTCTGAGGAGAGGACTAGGGTTGGCTGTGTGGTGACAGCCTGGCTAGGGGAGCAAGGTACCACAGCCAAGGGAGTGCGTCAGAGGAGGCTTGGGCCTACAGAAGAAAGATGGTGCCATTGTTTCAGAGGGCAGAAGGAGGAGGGGTGGGACCACCATAGGAATATCTTTCTCTGCACAACTGTGGGCTCTCAGGTGGCAGGGTGCCTCTTGTGTGGGATATGGGCAGTAAGGACAAACTATACCAGGCATCTTGGACTCCAGAGGTGGGTGTGGCCCGCCCCTGCTAGGGGTCTGTGAACAGGCACCACCTACAGCCCCAGGCACCTCAGGGGTTGGCACAGAGGAGGGCACTTCAACTGAGTGCCACTCGTTGACTTCACTCCCCTGGGAATGCACATGCCCTGCTGTTGCTACTGCCAAAGGCTCCACGTACCACCTACACCTCCCTGAGGGTCTCTGCCACTTTCCAGGGCCCTGCAACCAGGAGAAGCCTGCACTACTGCCCCATAGGTCCTCACCACTGGCTACAAGCCCTATCCATTGCCTCCATCTTCCTGGAAGCAAGTGCAGGCTTTATACCAGCACACCCCCTATCAAGGGGATAACAGCCTGCACACACTGAGGAAAGAGACAGTGGGCATCCAACAAAAGTAGCCCCCACAACAAGAAAAACAACAACAACAAAATCCCTTCCAAACTACTTAGGAGTGCTCTCACATATAAATAACCCTCCAAGACCAAGGTAATTGTCTTCCCTAAACTCACAGAATAAGAAAAATATAAGCAAAATGAAGAAGCACAGGAACATTCCCAGTTAAAAGAACAGGAGAATTCCCCTGAAGGAGCAAACAATGAAACAGACCTCTGCAGGCTAACAGACACTGAATTCAAAAAGGATATAGTGAAAATTCTGAAGGAATTAAGAGCAAATATGAAGGAATTTAGAGTGGATAAGAACAGTTATACAGATTACTTTAGAAAGGAACTAGAAAATAAGGAGGAACTAAGGAGGAACCAAGAAAAATTCAAAGTTTCATGTGCAGAGTCACAAGGTGAGTTAAAGGCACTGAAGAGCAGAATGAATAATGCAGAGGAATGAATAAGTGACTTGAGGATAAAATGATGGAAATCATCCAGTCAGGACAGCAGACAGAAAACCAAATGAAAAAACATGAAAGCAATATAAGAGATCTATGGGATAATAGAAAGAGGGCCAAGATACACATAATAGGGATTCCAAAAGGAGAAGAAAAAGAAAAGGGGATTGAAAATGTATTTGAAGAAATGATGGCTGAAAACATTCTGAATCTAAAGGAAACAGATATTAAGATATAGGCATCATGGAGGGCCCCAAACAATTGAACCCAAACAGACCCATTTCAAGACATATTGTAGTAAAAATAGCAAAAAATAAAAGGAGAGGATTCTAAAGGCAGCAAGAGAAAAACAAAGAATCAGTTATAAGGGAACCCCCATAAGACTATCAGCTGATTTCTCTACAGAAACATTACAGCTCAGAGGAGAGTGGCAAGACAGATTCAAAGTTGTAAAATGGAAAATTTTGCAGTCTAGAATACTCTACCCATCAGAATTATCATTTAAAATAGGAGAAATAAATAATTTCTCCAACGAACAAAAACTAAAAGAATACAGCAATATTAAATCCATTCTAAAAAAAAATACCAAAAGTTCTCCTCTAAATAGGAAAGAAGTAACAAGATATAGGGTGGAGGAAATCACAACTGGAAAGTAATCATTTAAATAAGCCAGTATACAGATAAAAAAAAAAAGAAAACCTATTTGTAAAAGCAATGATAAACACAAGGAACAGCAAAAGGATAATCATGAAGATGTAAAAAAGGACATCAGGGAGTTCCCATTGTGGTTCAGTGGAAACAAACCTGATTAGTATCCACAAAAATGCAGGTTCAATCTCTGGCTCCACTCAGCGGGTTAAGGATCCTGTTTTGCTGTGAGCCGTGGTATAAGTCACAGATGTGGTGCAGATCAGGCATTGCTGTGGCTGTGGTGTAGGCCAGCCATAGCTCTGATTCGACCCCTAGCCAGGGAAGTTCCATATGGCACAGGTGCGGCCCTAAAAAGCAAAATAAATAAACAAAATTAAAAATAAAAAAGGACATGAAAATCATAAAATTGGGGAAGGAAAGTAAGAAAATCTACACTCCTTTTTTTTTAAAGAATATATTTGAGCCAATGTGACTATCAGACTAAAATAGCAAATAATAAGATAAGATTCTTATCTTAGGAAGGGGCTAACATACTTGAAAAACAGGGCAATCCAAACAATACACTCACAAAAACTAAAAAGAAGAGGACACAAGCATAAAATAAAAGGAAATTTTCCAACCAAAAAAAGAAAGGAACAAAGGAGAAATAAAGAATCAACTGGAAAAGAAGGTTTAAAATGGCATTAAATACATATTTATCAATCATTATCTTAAATGTCAATGGGTTGACTGCTCCAATTAAAAGACCTAGAGTGGCAGACTGGATTTAAAAAAAAAAAAAAAAAAAGGAGCCTACAATATGCTGCATACCAGAGACTTACCTTAGGGCAAAGGATATATAAATTGAAAGTGAGGCACCAGTCAGAATGGCCATCATTAATAAGTCCACAAATAACAAGTGCTGGAGGGGCTGTGGAGAAAAGGGAACCCTCCTGCACTGTTGGTGGGAATGTAAACTGGTACAGCCACTATGGAGAACAGTTTGGAGATACCTTAGAAATCTATACATAGAACTTCCATATGACCCCGCAATCCCACTCTTAAGCATCTATCCGGACAAAACTACTTAAAAGAGACACATGCACCCGCATGTTCATTGTAGCCCTATTCACAATAGCCAGGACATGGAAACAACCCAAATGTCCATCAACAGATGATTGGATTCGGAAGAAGTGGTATATATACACAATGGAATACTACTCAGCCATAAAAAAGAATGACATAATGCCATTTGCAGCAACATGGATGGAACTAGAGACTCTCATACTGAGTGAAATGAGCCAGAAAGACAAAGACAAATACCATATGATATCACTTATAACTGGAATCTAATATCCAGCACAAATGAACATCTCCTCAGAAAAGAAAATCATGGACTTGGAGAAGAGACTTGTGGCTGCCTGATGGGAGGGGGAGGGAGTGGGAGGGATCGGGAGCTTGGGCTTATCAGACACAACTTAGAATAGATGTACAAGGAGATCCTGCTGAGTAGCATTGAGAACTTTGTCTAGATACTCATGTTGCAACAGAACAAAGGGTGGGGAAAAAATGTAATTGTAATGTATACATGTAAGGATAACTTGATCCCCTTGCTGTACAGTGGGAAAATTAAAAAATAATAAAATTAAAAAAAGAAAGTGAGGGGATGGATGGATATGAGTATTGCAACTCCAACTTTCCTGTCATTTAAATGTAAATGGGAATACAATAATAGTAGGAGACTTTAACACCCCATTCACCTCAGTGGACAGAACTTTTGGACAGAAAATCAATAAGGCAACAGAGATCTTAAATGAACAATAGAACAGTTAGACTTAATTGATATATTCAGGATATTAAATCCAAAAAATCAGAATATACATTATTTTCAAGCACACATGGAACATTCTCTAGGATTGACCAGGATTGACTAGGATTGACTCTGGAGCACAAGACTAACCTCAACAAATTTAAGAGTATAGAGATTACTTTAAGCATCTTCTCTGACCACAATGCCATGAAAATAGAAATCAACCACAGGGGGAAAATGTGAAAAAACTGACTATGTGGATTAAAGAACATGCTACTAAAAAAAACAGTGGGTCAATGGAGACATCAAAAGGGAAATTTAAAAATACCTCAAAGAGTTCCCCTCATGGTGCAGCAGAAATGAATCCAACTAGGAACCATGAGGTTGTGTGTTTGATTCCTGGCCTTGCTCAGTGGGTCAAGGATCTGGCATTGCCATGAGCTGTGGTGTAAGTTACAGATGCAGCTTGGATCCAGCATTGCTGTGGCTGTGGCATAGGCAGGCAGTTACAGCTCTGATTAGACCCTAGCCTGGGAACCTCCATATGCCATGGGTGCATCCCTAAAAAGACCAAAAAAAAAAACCTCTAGACAAACAACAATGAAAACACAACTATTCAAAATCTATGCAATGCCACAAAAACAGTTCTTAGAGGAGAGTTCATAGCAATATAGGCCTTCCTCAATAAAAGAAGAAAAATCCCAAATCAAAAATTAACCTATCACCTAAAAGGATTAGAAAAAGAAGAACAAACAAAATCTAAAGTTAGCAGAAAGAAGGAAATCATAAAGATCAAAGAGGAAATCAATGAAATACAGATTAAAAAAAACACAGAGAAAAAAAATCAATAAAACCAAGAGCTAGTTCTTTGAAAGGGTAAACAAATATGACAAAGCTCTGGTCAGACTCCCCAAGAACAAGAGAGAGAGAATCCAATAAGCAAAATAAGAAATGAAAAAAGAGGAGTTCCTGTCCTGGCCCAGTGATAAACGAATCCAACTAGGAACGATCAGGTTGTGGGTTCAATCCCTGGGCTTGCTCAGGGATTAAGGATCTGGCATTGCCATGAGACGTGGCTCGGATCCTGGGTTACTATGGCTCTGGTGTAGGTCAGTGACCACAGCTCCGATTAGACCCCTAGCCTGGGAACCTCCAAATGCCATGGGTATGACAAAAAAAAAAAAGAAAGAAAGAAAAAGAAAAGAAATGAAAAAGGAGAAATCTCAACAGATACTGCAGAAATACAAAAAAAAAATTAAGAGATAATATGAACAATTATATGCCAACAAATTTGGCACCTAAAAGAATGGACAATTTTCTAGAAACTTACAGCCTGCCAAAACTGAATCAAGAAGAAACAGATCATCTAAACAGACCCATAACTAGAAATGAAATTGAATGTGTAATTAAAATACTCCCTACAAACAAAAGTCCAGGACCAGATGGCTTCACATGTGGATTCTGCCAAACATAGAGAGAAGAATTTATACCAATTCCTCTTAAACTTTTCTAAAAGAGTGAGGAAGAATGAACACTCCCAAAGACATTCTATGAAGCCACCATTACCCAAATACCAAACCCAGACACAGACACTACTAAAAAAGAAAATTATAGGCCAATATCTTTAATGAATATAGACACAAAAATTCTCAACAAAATTTTAGCCAACCAAGGAGCTCCTGTTGTGGCACAGAGGAAATGAATCTGACTAGTAACGGTGAGGTTGCAGGTTCGATCCCTGGCCTTGCTCAGTGGGTTAAGGATCTGGCTTTGCCATGAGATATGGTGTAGGTTGCAGATGGGGTTCAGATCCCACGTTGCTGCGGCTATGGTGTAGGCAGGCAGCTGTGGCTCCAATTCAACCCCTAGCCTGGGAACCTCCATATGCCATGGGTGCAGCCCTAAAAAAGAAAAAAAAAATTGGCCAACCAAATACAAAAACATGTAAAAAAGATCATATACCATGACCAAGTGGGATTCATCCCAAGTCCATAGGGATGGTTCAACATACACAAATCAATCAATGTAATACACCACTTTAACAAAAGAAAAGTCAAAAACTACATGATCATCTCAATAAATTCAGAAAAAGCATTTGACAAAATCCAACATCCATTCATGATAAAAACTCCTACCAAAGTGGGTATAGAGGGAATATATCTTATCATAATAAAAGCCATTTTTAACAAGCCCAAAGCCAAAATTATACTCAATGGAGAAAAACTGAAAGCCTTCCTGCTAAAATCTGGAACAAGACAAGGATGTCCAATCTCACCACTTTTATTCAACATAGTGTTGGAAGTCCTAGCCCCAGTAATCAAACAAAAGACATTGAAGGTATCCAAATTGAAAGATAAGAGGTAAGATTGTCACTATATGCAGAATATATGATACTATATGCAGAATATATGATACTATATGTAGAAAACCCTAAGGATTCTGCACAAAAACTACTTGAATTGATCAATGTATTCAGCAAAGTAGCAGGATACAAGATTAACATTTGGAAATCGGTTTCATTTCTGTATACAATGATAAACTATTAGAAAAGGAACATTAAAAAATATCTTTTAAGGAGGTCCCATCATGGCACAGTGGTTAACAAATCTGACTAGGAACCATGAGGTTGTGGGTTAGATCGCTGGCCTTGCTCAGTGGGTTAAGGATCCGGCACTGCTGTGAGCTGTGGTGTAGGTCACAGATGTGGCTCAGATCCCACGTTGCTGTGTCTCTGGTGTAGGCCAGTGGCTACAGCTCCAATTTGACCCCTAGCCTGGGAACCTCCATATGCCATGAGAGCGGCCCAAGAAATGGCAAAAAGACAAAAAAAAAAACTTTAAAAATCACACCCAAAAAATTAAATACCTAGAAATAAGCCTGACCAAGGAGGTCAAAGACTTATATGCTGAGAACTGTAAAACATTAATCAAGGAAAGTAAGGAGGATTCAAAGAAATGGAAAGAAATCCCATGTTCCTGGATTGGAAGAATTAATATTGTTAAAATGGCCATTCTTCCCAAAGCAATCTACAGATTTAATGTGATCCCTATCAGATTACCTATGACATTTTTCAAAGAAAGAGAACAAACAATCCAAAAATTTATACAGAACCATAAAAGACCAAGAATTGCCAAAGCAATCCTGAGGGAAAAAAAATAAAGCAAGAAGTATAACTCCCCCAGATTTCAGACAATATTACAAAGCTACAGTAATTAAGACAGTGTGGTACTGGTACAAAAACAGACATTCAGACCAATGAAATTGAGTAGAAAGTTCAGAAATAAACCCAGACCTCTACAGTCAATTAATCTTGACAAAGGAGACAAATATATAAAATATGAAAAAAAAAAGTATCTTCAGCAAGTGGTACTGGGAAAACTGGACAGTTGCATGTCAATCAATGAAACTAGAAAACATCCTCACACCATGCACAAAAATAAACTCAAAATGTCTTAAAGATTTAAACATAAAACAAGACACCATAAAACTCCTAGAACATAGTCAAAACATTCTCTGACATCAACTGTACAAATGTTTTCTTAGGTTAGTTGCCCAAGGCAATAGAAATAAAAACAAAAATAAACCAATGGGACTAAACACACTTACAAGGTTTTGCACAGCAAAGGAAACCATTAAAAAAAAATGAAGACAACTTATGGAGGAAATAGTTGCAAATGATACTACCAACAAAGGCTTAATCTCCAAAATATATGAATAAGTTATACAACTCAACAGCCAAAACACAAACAACCTAACTGAAAAATAGTCAGAGACCTAAATAGACATTTCTCCAAAGAAGACATATGGATGGCCAACAGGCACATGAAAAAATATTCAACATCGCTAATCATTAGAGAAATGCAAATCAGAACTGCAAAGAGGTCCCATGTCACACTGGTCAGAATAGCTATCATTAGTAAGTCTGCAAATAACAAATGCTGGAGAGGGTGTGGAACAAAGGGAACCCTCCCGCACTGTTGGTGGGAATGCGACTAGGTACAACCCCTGTGGAAAACAGTATGAAGGTTACTTAGAAAAGTAAATACAGAACTACCATATGATCCAGGAATACCATTCCTGGGCATATGTCTGCACAAAACTTTCCTTGAAAAAGATACACGCACTCCTATGTTCATAAGAGCACTATTCACAATAGCCAAGGCATGGAAACAACCTAAATGTCCATCAACAGATGAATGGATTAAGAAGATGTACATATACATCATGGAATACTACTCAGCCATAAGAAAGAATAAAATAATGACCTTTCCAGCAACATGGATAGAACTAGAGATTCTCATACTAAGTGATTTAAGTCAGAACAAGGCAGATACCACATGACATCACTTATATGTGGAGTCCAAAGCATGGCACAGATGAACCTATCTACAGAGCAGAAGCAGACTCACAGACATGGAGAGCAGACTTGTGGTTGCCAAGGGGGAGGTAGGGGAGTAGGATAGACTAGGAGTTCGGGGTTAGCATATGCAATCTGTTACATTTAGAATGGATAGAGGATGAGGCCCTGCTGTATGGCACAGGAATTATGTCCAATCACTTGTGACGGAACATGATGAGAGATAATACGAAAAAGAGAGTGTGTATAGATGTATGATTAGGTCACTTTGCTGTACAGCAAAACATCCAGAACAATGTAAATCAACTATAATAAAGAAAAAAGTTTAAGAATCACTGCTTTTGGGGGTGATTTGTTATTACAACAGCACTGTGAACAACAGTTAACAGATCTATCCTCCCCAAAGCTATGTCTAAATATCCACCAAGACCCCTTCTCAAGACTCCTAGTGGAAGGCCCTCTGTGATCATAAGGTCACAAGGAGGCTGCAGTCTCATCGAGTGTGGGGTAGGCACCTCTTAGCCCTGCCAAAGCATCAGATGACGTGGTCTTGGATTCCAATGTGAAAACTAGAGTCAGGAGGCCCATCCCTGAACCCAACATTCTGGAGACCAAGCTTCAACAGGATATTTCCCATCCTGTCTCCCTCCTCAACCTCCTGTCATATCCCTACTTAGACCCACTGATGGCTCTCACCTTCTAGCCTTGGGTAACACTCGTCCCTCTCGCTGGATGTCAGAGCCTCTGAGGATGTGTATGGCCCCTACTGGACTGGAGGCCATATCTTCACTGACAATCTCAGCACTTTCTCATAGTCCCACCCAGAAGTACAACCGTACTTTCTAGCGTTTGTGTTATGAGGAAAATTCATTTCCTCCCTCTCTACATTCAGTTACTCTGGAGCATAAAATACACCCTCTCAGCCTGCACATTCCTTGACAGGTCTTTTCTCTGAGAAGGACACACTTCTCAGGAAGCAGGCCAAATTTGCCAAGTGATCTTTTTGTTCAGGGAGAAGTCTGCCAGACTTCTGAGGATGGTTTTGTTTTTTTGTATTTTTTTGTTTTTTTTTTTTTTGACATTTTCCTTTCATCTCAAGTCTGGACCCTGAGAATCCGTCAGCCCAGCTCCACCCAGTACAGTTTCCTGAGTACCATGCTTTCTGACACCTGCACTTCTCCAGTGCCCAGCAGTTTTTCATGTGCGGCTTTCTCTTGAATGTGGTCCCCTGTGTTACTTTTCTTGAACTTATCAACTACACTTTAATAACATTTTTTAATGAAAAATCTTTTTTTTCTTGAACTTGACCTCTACCTCTAGTCCCACTGGCAAAATCGTTGGTATTAATGCCCTTGACCAGATTAGCAAGTTTGTCTGACAGTTGGGGGATACATTTTTTTTAATTTTATTAAAAAAATTAAAAAATTGTAAGTTGACTTACAATGTTGTGTTAGTTTCAGGTTACAGCAAAGTGAATCAGTTATACAAATACATATATCCATTCCTTTTCAGACTCTTTTCCTATCTAGGTTATTACACAGGACTGAGTAGATTTCCCTCTGCCATGCAGTAGGTCCTTGTTACTTACCTATTTAATGTACAGTAGTGTATATGTGTTAATCCCAACCTCCTAATTTAGCCCGCCCCTCAACGTTTCCCCTTTGGTTAACCCTAAGTTTGGTTCTGATATCTTTGAGTCTGTTCCTATTTTGTGAATAAATTCTTTTGTACCATTTTCATTAGATTCCACATATTACCGATTTCCTATGATATTTGTCTTTCTCTGACTTACTTCATTTAGTATGATAATCCCTGGGTCCATGTTGCTGCAAATGGCATTATTTCATTCTTTTTTATGGCTGAGTAATAGCCTTTTATTTAATTATTTATTTTTGTCTTTTTAGGGCTGCACCTGTGGCATATGGAAATTCCCAGGCTAGAGGTCAAATCAGAGCTGTAGTGCTGGCCTACACCACAGTCACAGCAACCAGGGAATCCAAGCTGCGCCCGCGACCCCCGACTGCTCACAGCAATGCCAGATCCTTTAACCCACTGAGTGAGGCCAGAGCTTGAACCCGTGTCCTCATGGATACTAGTCAGGTTCATTACCACTGAGCCACAATGGGAACTCCCAAGATACTTGACTTATTTTCGGTAAATTGGCCTACGGATATTTTCACCTCTCCACTAGCTGAGACTCAACAGCCTGTAGAATAACATTTCAACCCCTGAGCCACCCTACTCAGGACTCCCCATTGTCCTTCATCTTCTACTGTATCTTCCTCCCCCAGGCCAGCCTGCTCACAGGCAGCACATCCTATTCTCAGCCCGTAACTCACACTGACCTTCCAGCGCCCCCTCGCTGCAGAGCTGTGACAGAGCTGGTTCTCCTGGGTGCACAAAAGCCAATTGCATCTCCTCCCAAATCTGCATTCAGTGACTTCATGTTGTAGCTTAAAATCAGCCAAGGTTAGCAAAGGTTACAATCCCCCTCACCTCCTCTCACACCCTAGCTGCACCCCGTTGTTAAATATTTACCAGCATGGTACTGCCTGCGGGCAACAAAACCCTGTCCATTCATCTCTTCTGGCAGCTCAGAAAAGATTTCCCAGATTCCAGGAGCCTCAGGCGGTTCTTGCTCTGAGTTCATGACGTGTCACTGTAAATCCTCGTTTGACAATTGGTCCTCTGACCTCGGGGAGGGTCCTGCATACAGCAGTGTGTACGTTCTCAGTGGAGAGGATACTGTCCCACAGTGAGGGAATATTGGCTCTTGGGGGGAGGGCAAAAAGTTCTTAGCTATTGCAATGGCCTGTGACTCTCCAAAGGGCCAAGTACATAAACAGATACACAGGACTTTTTTTTTTTTTTTTGTCTTTTTTGCTATTTCTTGGGCCGCTCCCATGGCAGGTTCCCAGGCTAGGGGTCCAATCGGAGCTGTAGCCACTGGCCTACACCAGAGCCACAGCAATGCCGGATCCGAGCCACGTCTGCAACCTACACCACAGCTCATGGCAACGCCAGATCGTTAACCCACTGAGCAAGGCCAGGGATCGAACCCACAAACTCATGGTTCCTAGTTGGATTCGTTAACCACTGCGCCACAACAGGAACTCCCACAGGACATTTTTTGAGGAGGGGGCCTGATGATTAGGAAAGAAATGGTTAAAAAGGCTCTTTGGTGCAGGCAGTGGCATGAAAAATAGGTTGAGAAACACGGCCCTAGTGTATAAGCCATGTAAGCGAATAGAGTGCATCCTAATTTTATATATTTATTATTTGGAAAAATATTAAGCAATGCTTTTGCATCCTGGATTGAATGTGATTTTTAAGCATTTGGGTTGGGGGATGTGGTGTTGTTTAGGGATCCTGAAAGCACAGCGCGATGATATGAACTTCCCTTTGTCATTACTCTAGTGACACCATACTTGGCCTCCCATCTGTCCTGTGGGACACTGAAAAGGCACCTTTCACACCTGCAAAGAGTAATATTTACCACGTCAACCAGTGGAGAAATGACCTAAGAAGACCACTATTGTGGTTTGGGGTTTTTGTTTGTTTGTTTGTTTTGTCTTTTGATGTTTTTAGGGTTATACCCATGGCATATGGAGTTTCTGAGGCTAGGGGTTGAATTAGAGCTGTAGCTGCTGGCCTACACCACAGCCACAGCAACGTGGGATCTAAGCCACCTACACCATAGCTCACAGCAATGCCAGATCTTTAACTCACTGAGCAAGGACAGGGATCAAACTCACATCTTCATGGATACTAGTCAGGTTCCTTAACCACTGAGCCACAGGCAGAACTCCTCCATTGCGGTTTTAAATGCCACCTCTGGGAGCAGATGCTGACACCAGAGGCAAGCCGCTGCCATGGGGATAACGTTCTTCTTTCTTCCCCTTGTGGGTGAAGTGAAAGACGCTGCAAGGCTCATAAAGTGACAATAACATATGATATCACTTGGTGGAATCTTAAAAAAGGATACAAATAAACTCATTTGAAAAACAGAAACAGAGGCAGACTTTCAAAACAAACTTAGGGGGAAGGTTCCTGTTGTGGCTCAGTGGTAACAAACCCAACTAGGATCCATGAGGACTCAGGTTCAATCCCTAGCCCTGCTCAGTGGGTTAAGGACCCGGCGTTGCCATGAGCTGTGTTGCAGGTCACAGATGCGACTTGGATCCCGCACTGCTATATGGCTGTGGCATAGGCTGGCAGCTACAGCTCTGATTTGACCTCAAGCCTGGGAACCTCCATGTGCCATGGGTGTGGCCCTAAAAGGAGCCAAAAAGAAAACAAACTTACAGCTACTGAAGGGGACATGTGGGGTGGAGGCAGGTACTGGGGTTAGGATTACATATGCACACTGTGGCATACGGAATGATTGGCTGATGGGAACCTGCTATATAGCACAGGAACTCTACCCAATATTCTGTGAACATCTAGATGGGAAAAGAATCTGAAAAAGAATGGATGTGGGTAAATGTATAACTAAATCACTTTGTTAGACAGCAGAAACGATCACAACATTGTAAATCAGCTACACTTTAATAAAACTTTTAAAAAATGAAAAAAAAATAACAATAACAACTTCTTTGTGGAAAAAGACCATCAGCGTAAGAAAATTTCAAGATGTGCAGATTCAGTTACGGTGTCAAAGCCTACCTAGAAAATATGCGATTCTCAGAGAAACGTTCTTGGTTCTTCCAAAGATAGAATTCTGGAAGAACCCCAGAGGATGGGCAGATATTTACTGCCATCTTTCTAGACTGTGGCTGCCCTCCCCAGTGCCAAGGGCCTGCTGCAGCCACTGCTCAGCACCCACACCAGTGGGTACGCACACTTCGGGCAAGAGTCCTGCAGGGGCGTGGTAGTCATCACACATGAGGCAGGACAGGATCCAACAGTAGAAATATCTATACTTCACTAGGCTTTAGGCATTTTCAGGGACTTAAGGATGTTTTAAAAACTATGTATTATGTTTACTTTAGGCACTGAAATGCTCATAGGATGCGTCTGCACTGTTGATGTATTATTTCATTTAAACTTCCTAACTGCCCATATCAGTAGGCACTGCCTTAGGTCACCATTTTACCAAGATCTAACCCAGTCCTGAGCACCCCAAACCCCAAACCTATGGAACCCTAGACTGCCACATACGCACTTCTTCTTTGTGGAAAAAGACCATCAGATATTTAACCTAGTCATTTTATGGGGGACGAGTTAATGATGGATGCATCACAGAGCTCAGTATATCCTGGCCCCAGGAGGCCTGGGAAATGAATAGAATGAGATGCCCAGTCCCCTGCCTCCCTCCTTTAACCATCACTCTTCTCTCTGCTCATACCAGTGGTTCGAAGAATCATGAATCCTACAGCCCTTTAAGGAGAAGCAGAGCCTGCAGCACAAAGCCACCCTGTGCCATAGTAACGAGGCCAGTTGACCCGGTCTTGGTGAAGGCCACCAGCCTTTCAGTGAGAGAGCGTCCTCATGTCAGTCCCAAAACTCAAAAATTGACTAAGCTGTGGGTAACCATGTCCAAGAGAGCCACCAAGAGGCCCCAAAGAGTTCTGTCAAAGTGCCAAAACATGTCTCCCTTACCTTCTGGCCAGCCCGAAGTCAATGATCTTAATTTGGTGACCTGTCTGATTGACACACAGTATGTTCTCCGGCTAGGAAAGAAAAAGAAGGTTGTTTAGCTCAATTAATAGCTAAGAAGGTCTGAGCTCCCATGGTTATTTGTCAGTAGGCCTGTTTCCCAGCCTCCAAGAGAAAGCCCTCCAGGTGTGGTGGTCATGGGGAACTGGAGCGCTCCTGCCCTGTGTCAATGGGCAGCCACTGCTCAGCACCAGCTGCTACCCACCACATAGGAATGCAGGCCCAGTCACCCGTCTTCCTCAGTCCTCAGGAGAAGCCAGAAATCCAGGTTTAAGTAAAAATTCCATGCTTTTAAATATTGACAATTAAATCCAATTTAAATGTGCATTCATGATGGGTGGAAGTCAAACATGACACACCTGGGATACAGATTTGGTCTATAAGCCACTTGTTTGAGACTCTTGGCTTGGGGTGATGGTTCCAAACCCTGGATGCATACTAGATATCAGGGGAGCCCTCAAAAGTCCCAATTCCCAGACCCCAACCCTGACCAATTATGTCAGAATCTCAGTGGTGGGACCAAACCCTCAGTACTTTGGTCAAGGAGATCAGAGCTGCTAAATGTCAACCTGCTATTTTGTGGTAACAGTTGTGACCCATGGGATAGAGGTGTTAGTCTTGACTCACTTCTCTTAAGTCTTTCAAATCAGCTCAGAGGCCCTGGGAGATTGGAATGATTCTTGTTGCTTGTGCCAAACCAATTTGGTTGGGTGGGGGTAGGGGCTGAGGGCAGATGGAGGGCTTATGGTACAAAGGTCTTGGAAACCCAAGGCCAGTGCCTGAGATCCAGAGGTCCATTAGGGGCATCTGCAGGCTTAAATGACTATTTTCCTATGCCTGAAATCTCAATGCCTCCATCTGTAAAATGGGAATAATCCTGCCTTCCTCTTGGGTGGGTGTGAGGATCAAATGACATAATGTTGCATTAAAAATTTTACAACTTACACAACATTAACAAATTGAAAAACAAAACCCATATGACCATTTCAACAGATGCAGAAAAAGCTTTTGACAAAATCCAACACCCATTTATAAAAACCCTCCAGGAAATGGGGATAGAGGAAACCTACTTCAACATAGTAAAGGCCACATACAACAAACCCACCACAAGATCATACTCAATAGTGAAAAGCTGAAAGCATTTCCTCTAAGATTGGGAACAAGCAAGGATGTCCACTCTCGCCAACATTATTCAACTATTCAACATAGTTTTGGAAGTCCTAGCCAAAGAAGAAGTTTCTAGAAGAGAAAAAAAAGAAATAAAAGGAATCCAAATTGAAAAAGAAGTTGGAAAACTGTTACTGTTTGCAAACAACATGGTACTATACATAGAAAACACTACAAGAAAACTGTTAGAGCTCATCAATGAATTTGGTAAAGTTGTAGGATTCAAAATTAATACAGAAATCTCTTGAATTTCTATACACTAACAGTGAAAGATCAGAAAGAGAAAATAAGGAAACCATCCCACTGGCCATCACATCAAAAAGAATAAAATATCTGGGAATAAACCTACCTAAGAAGGCAAAAGTCCTGCACTCTGAAATTATAAGGTGTTGATGAAAGAAATAGAAGAGGACACCATACTCTTGGATTGGAAGATTCAATATTGCCAAAATGACTATACTACACAAAGAAATCTACAGATTCAATGCAATCTCTATTAAATTACCAATGTCATTTTTCACAGAAATAGAACAATATTGTTTAAATTCGTATGGAAATACAAAGACCCCCAAATAGCCAAAGTAATCCTGAGAAAGAAAATGGAGCTAGAGGAATCAGGCTCCTTGACCTCAAACCATATTACAAAGCCACAGTCATCAAAACAGTATGGTACTGGCACAAAAACAGAAATATAGATCAATGGAATAAAATAGAAAGCCCAGAATTAAACCCAGGCACCTATAGTCAACTAATCTACAACAAAGGAAGCAGGAATATACAATGGAGAAAAGTCTCTTCAATAAGTGGTGCTGGGAGGAGTTCCTGTCATGGCTCAGTGGTTAATGAACCAGACTAGCATCCATGAGGATGTGGGTTCGATCCCGGCCTCACTCAGTGGGTTAAGGATCTGGCATTGCCATGAGCTGTGGTGTAGGTTGCAGATGCAGCTCAGATCCCGAGTTGCTGTGGCTCTGGCATAGGCCAGCAGCTATGGCTCCTATTTGACCCCTAGCCTGGGAACCTCCATATGCCACTGGTGTGGCCCTAAAAGACAAAATGACACACACACACACAAAAAAAGGTGGTCTGGGAAAATTGGACAACTACATGTAAAATAAGGAAATTAGAACACTCTATAACATCATACACAAACTCGAGATGGATTAAAGACCTAAATATAAGACCAGATACTATAATAAAACTCTCAGAGGAAAACACTCTCTGACATAAACCACAGCGATATCTTCTCAGATCTACCTCCTAGAATAATGGAAATCAAAACAAAAATAAACAAATGGGACCTAATTAAATGCAAAAGCTTTTGCACAGCAAAGGAAACCATAAATAAAACAAAAAGACAACCCACAGAATAGGAGAAAATATTTGCAAATGAAGTGACAGACAAGGGGTTAATCTCCAAAACATACAAACACTTCATGTAACTCAATATCAAAAAAACAAAGAACCCAACCAAAAAATGGGCAGAAGACATAAATAGATATTTCTCCAAAGAAGACATACAGATGACCAAAAAGGACATAAAAATATGCTCAACATCGCTACTAGAGAAACACAAATCAAAACTACAACAAGCATCACTTCACAGTAATCAGAATGGCTATCATCAAAATTCTGCAAACAATAAACGCTGGAGAGTGTGTGGAGAAAAGGGAACCCTCCTATACTTTGGTGAGAATATAAATTAGTGCAACCACTATGGGAAACACTATGAAGCTTCCTCAAAAAACTAAATATAGAACTACCATATGATCCAGCAATTCCATTCCTGGGCATATATCCAGAGAAAACCATAATTGAAAAAGATACATGCAGGAGTTCCTGCTGTGCCACAATGGGATTGGCGGTGTTTTGGGAGCACTAGGACGCAGGTTTGATCCCCTAGCTGGCACAGTGGGTTTAGGATCCAGTGTTGCCACAGCTGCAGCTGTGGTCGCTACTGCAGCTCGGAACTAATCCCTGGCCTGGGAGCAGCCCCCCACCCCCCAAAAAATCCAAAAAGTAAAAAAACCTTCTGTATGTCAAAAAGATACGTGCACCCCAATGTTCATTGCAGCACTATTTACAATAACCAAGGTATGGAAGCAACTTAAATTCCATCAACAGAGGAATGGATTAAGAAGATATACATAAAATGGAATATTACTCAACCATAAAAAGAATGAAGTAATGCTATTTGCAGCAACATGGATGGACCTAGAAACTATCATACTAAGTAAGTCAGAAAGAGAAAGACAAATATATGATGTCACTTTTATGTGGAATCTAAAAAAAAATGATACAAATGAACTTATTTATAAAACAGAAACAGGAGTTCCTGTCGTGGTTCAGTGGCTAACAAGTCTGACTAGGAGCTATGAGGTTGTGGGTTCAATCCCTGACCTTGCTCAGTGGGTTAAGGATCCAGCGTTGCCATGAGCTGTGGCGTAGGTTGCAGACGTGGCTTGGACCCCACGTTGTTGTGGCTGTAGTGTAGACCAGCGGCTACAGCTCCGATTAGACCCCTAGCCTGGGAACCTCCACATGCCTCGGGAGCGGCCCTAGAAAAAGATAAAAAAATAAAATAAAACTTTTCTAATAGCCACATTAAAAAAGTAAAAATAAATAGGTAAGATTCATTTTTAGAAAAGCATTATTGAAACATAAATAATAAACATAAATATTGATGATGAGATCAGAAAATTCACCATTTTAAAGTGTAGAATTCAGTGGTTTTCAGCAGATAGTTCACCACTAATAATTTTAGAACATTTTCACCCTTCAAAAAAACCCTACTCATCTGCAGTCGCTCTCCATTCCCCCCTCACCCACAACTCCTGCAACCACTAATGTTTTTTCTGCATCTGTAGATTGGCCTATTTTGCGCATTCCACATAAATGGAATCATACATATGTGACCTTTTGCATCTGACTTCTTCCACTCGGCATAATGTTTTCAAGGTTTCTGCATATATAAATACTTCATTCCTTTTAAAGGCTAAATAGTAAACGGAATTAATCCATTCTATTGTATGGATATAACTGCCACATTTTGCTTATCTAGTCATCAGTTAGTGAACATCTGTATTGTTTCTACTTTTTGACTATTACGCATAATGCTGCTAAGGACATTTGTGTATGAGTTTTTTGTGTTGATTTATGTTTTCAATTCTTGAGTATATATTTAGAAGTGAAATTGCTGGGTCATATGTTAACTCTTACGTGTCATATTACAGGAACCACCAAGTTGTTTTCTAAAGTGGATGCAATCCCATCAACAATGTATGATAGTTCCGGAGTTCCCGTTGTGGCGCAGTGGTTAACGAATCCGACTAGGAACCATGAGGTTGCGGGTTCGATCCCTGCCCTTGCTCAGTGGGTTAACGATCCGGCGTTGCCGTGAGCTGTGGTGTAGGTTGCAGATGCGGTTCGGATCCTGCGTTGCTGAGGCTCTGGCGTAGGCTGGCAGCTCAGCTCCGATTAGACCCCTAGCCTGTGAATCTCCATATGCCGCGGGAGCGGCCAAAGGAATGGCAAAAAGACAAAAAAAAAAAAAAAATGTTCTCCCGTTCTGTGGGCTGTCATTTCATTTTCATGATGGTGTCCTTTGAAATATAAAGGTTTTTATTTTTGGTGACGTCCAATTCACCAACTTTACTACATTGTGCTTTTGAGACATAGATAACTTACTCTTATGTTTTCCTCTAGGAATTTTTTAGTTTTAACTCATATTTAGGCCTATGATCCATTTTGAGTTGATTTTTTTTTATAAAATGAGTAGGGGTTCAATTTTCATGAGGATATCAAGCATGGTGTCCCAGAACCATTCGTTGAAAAGACTATTCTTTCTCTCATTGAATTGTCATGGCACTGTTTTCAAAACTAATTGACCACAAATATAAAGGTTTATTTCTGGACTCTCTATCATATCCCATTGAACTGTCTGTCTATCCTTACATCACTAAGTTTTGATTTCTGCAGCTTAGTAGTAAGTTTTGAAATGTGAGTCTTCCAACTTCATTCTTCTTTTTCAAGATTGTTTTTGCTATTCTGGGTCCCTTGAATTTCTGTCTGAATTTTAGCATCTTATCATTAATTTCTGAAAAGAAACCAGCTGTGATTTTGGTAGGATTGCATTGAATATACAAATCTTGTTGGGGAGTATTTTGCCATTTGTGACAACATGGATGGACCGCGAGGACATTATACTAAGTGAGATAAGTCAGACAGAGAAAGACACTTACTATATGATCTCAGTTATAAGTAGACTCTTTTAAAAAAAAAAACCCACAACTTATATAAACAGAGAACAAATTAGTGGTTGTCAGAGGTGAAGGGGTTGGGGAAATGGGTGAAGGTGGTCAAAAGGTATAAACTTTGTATTATAAAATAATTAAGTTCTGAGGATGTAATGAACAGGGTGGTGACTATAGTTAAGAGTATTATATTATATACATGAAAGTTGCTAAGAAAGATCTTGAAAGTTCTCATCACAAGAAAAAGAAACTGTAACTACACGAGGTGATATATACTAACTAAACCCGTGGTATTTTGCCATGTATACCTACATCAACAATTATGTTGTTTACCTTAAACAAGTACAATGTTATATGTCAATTACATCTCAATAAAACTGGGAAAAATTTTAAAGATGAACATAACAGAAATAGAAAAAACTTTAGCTAGATTCACCAAAAGAGAGAGAGTAAAAGTAAAATTAGAAACGAAAGAGATGTTACAACTGATACTACTCCAATACAAAGAACCAAAAGAGATTATTGTGAAAAATTATATGCCAACAAATTGGACAACCTAGAAGAAAATAATAAATTCTAGAAACATACAACATGCCAAGACTAAATTATGAAGAAATGCAAAATCTGTACTGACCAATTACTAGTGATCAAAAATCTCCCAATAAACAAAAGTCCAGGACCAAATGGCTTCACTGGTGAATTTTGCCAATCATTTAAAGAAAAATTAGGAGTTCCCGTCGTGGCTCAGTGGTTAACGAATCTGACTAGGAACCGTGAGGTTGCAGGTTCAATCCCTGGCCTCGCTCAGTGGGTTAAGGATCTGGTGTTGCCATGAGCTGTGGTGTAGGTCACAGACGCAGCTCGGATCCTGAATCACTGTGACTCCAGCATAGGCCAGCAGCTACAGCTCCAATTAGACCCCTAGCCTGGGAACCTCCATACGCCATGGGTGTGGCCCTAAAAAGACAATAATAATAATAATAATAATAATAATAATAATAATAATAATAATAATAAAGAAAAATAAGTACCAATTCTCAAACTCTTCCCACAAAATAGAAGAGGAGGGAACACTTCCAAAGTCATGTTTTAAGGTCAGCATTACACTGATACGAAAACTAGACAAGGCTATTACAGGAAAAGAAAATTAGAGGCCAATGTCCTTGATAAATACAGATTGTAAATCCTCGACAAAACATTAGCAAACCAAATTCAACAATATATAAAAGGATTACCATGACCAAAAGGTATTTATTATAGGGATGCAAAATGGCTCAACATATACGAATCAATCAATGTGAAACACCACATTAACAAATTAAAAATATAAATCATATGATTATCTCAGTACATGCAGAAAAAGCACTTAACAAAATTCAAAATCCATTTCATGATAAAAACTGTCAACAAACTGCATTTAGAGGGAAATTACCTTAACACAGTAAAGACCATATATGACTAGAGTTCCCGTCATGGCGCAGGGGTTAACGAATCCGACTAAGAACAATGAGGTTGAGGATTTGATCCCTGGCCTTGCTCAGTGGGTTAAGGATCCGGTGTTGCTGTGAGCTATGGTGTAGGTTGCAGATGAGGCTCAGATCCCACGTTGCTGTGGCTCTGGTGTAGGTCGGCAGCTACAGCTCCGATAAGACCCCTAGCCTAGGAGTCTCCACTTGCCGTGGGAGCAGCCCCAGAAAAGGCAAAAAGACTAAATAAATAAATAAATACCATATATGACAAGCACATAGATAACATAGTCAATGGTGAAAACCTGCAAGTCTTTCCTCTAAGATCAGGAACAAAACAAGAATGCCCACTCTTGCCATTTTTATTCAACGTAGTATTGGAAGTCCTAGCCAGAGGAATTAGGCAAGAAAAGGAAATAAAGGGCAGCTAAATAAAAAAGAAAGAAGTAAAACTGTCACTATTTTCAGATGACATGACATTATATATTAAAAACCCAAAAGACTTCACCAAAACAGAATTTATGAACAAATTCAGTAGATTGTCAGAATATAAAAGCAATATGCAAAAACCAGTTGCACTTCTATACACTAAAAAGAAACTACCCTAAAGAGAAATCAATAGTCCCATTTACAATTGATCCAAAAAGATAAAATACTTAAGGATAAATTAACAAGTTAGTGAAAGATCTATACAAGGAAAACTATAAGACATGATGCAAGAAATCAAAGGAGACATAAATAAATGGAAAGAGAATCCATGCTCTTGGATTGGAAGAATTAATATTATTAAAATGTCCTTATTGGAGATCCCGTCGTGGCGCAGTGGTTAACGAATCCGATTAGGAACCATGAGGTTGCAGGTTCAATCCCTGCCCTTGCTCAGTGGGTTAACGATCCAGCGTTGCAGTGAGCTGTGGTGTAGGTTGCAGACTCGACTCGGATCCCGCGTTGCTGTGGCTTTGGCGTAGGCCAGTGGCTACAGCTCCGATTAGACCCCTAGCCTGGGAACCTCCATATGCCGTGGGAGCAGCCCAATAAATGGCAAAAAGACCAAAAAAAAAAAAAAAAAAAAGTCCTTACTACCCAAAGCAATCTACAGATTTAAGGCAATCATTATCAAAATTCCAATGTAAATTTTCACAAAATAGAACAAAACAATCTAAAATTTGTATGGAACCACAAAAGACCCTGAAAGCCAAATCAATCCTGAGAAAGAAAACCAAAAGTGGAGGCATCACACTTTCTGATTTCAAACTATTACAAAGCTGTACTAATCAAAATAGTATGATATTGGCATAAAAGCAGACATTGTTCCTATCAATGGAACAAAGACATCCCCAAAACAAACCTCTGTATAAAAAAGAAGAAAAGAATGGCCACCCTGTGCTCACTTTTTATCAAGTGGACAAAAGAAAGTATAATGCATTCATTCAATGGAATATATCATAGCCCTTTAAGAAAATGAGAAGAGAGGTCTATAATGTACTGTTAACTAAAAAAGGTGAGTTTAGAAACAAGATGCAAGATGAGCCCCTTTGTACCTGTTTGCTTTTCATGGCAAATTGCTAATTCAGAAGACCCCTCAGCACAGAAACTAGATGGGAAAAACTTTCACGTGTGCATTTTATACATTTCTATATTGTCTATATTTGCTACCACACACGTTTCCTTTTTTTTTTTTGTCTTTTGTCTTTTTTGTTGTTGTTGTTGTTGTTGCTATTTCTTGGGCCGCTCCCGCGGCATATGGAGGTTCCCAGGCTAGGGGTTGAATCAGAGCTGTAGCCACCGGCCTACGCCAGAGCCACAGCAACGCGGGATCCGAGCCGCGTCTGCAACCTACACCAGAGCTCACGGCAACGCCGGATCGTTAACCCACTGAGCAAGGGCAGGGACCGAACCCGCAACCTCATGGTTCCTAGTCGGATTCGTTAACCACTGCGCCACGACGGGAACTCCTTTTTTTTTTTTTTTTTTGCTTTTTAGGGCTGCACCTGTGGCTAGGGGCAAATCGGAGCTGCAGCTGCCAGCCCATGCCACAGCCACAGCAACATGGGATCTAAGCCTCGTCTATGACCTACACCACAACTCACGGCAATGCTGGATCACTAACCCACTGAGCAAGGCCAGGGATCGAACCCACATCCTCCTGGATACCAGTTGGATTCACTTCTGCTGTACCACAACGGAAACTCCTCCATTTTAATTTTTTTTAATCGAATCTTAAAGATATTTTTATAAGGAAAAAAGTCATTGTGTTATTTGATCTTCAAATAACTCTTAATAAGGTACATATTTTCCACATTTCACAGATGGACGAACTGAAGCTCAGAAAAACCTCACCTCCAATACTAGGAAATGGCAGAGCCAGGAATGGAAGCCAGGGTCGGCTGGGTTTTTTTGTTTGGTTGGTTGGTTTGGTTTGGGCTTTTTTGGCCAAACCTGTGGCATGTGAAGTGCCCAGGCCAGGAACTGAACTCGAGCCACAGCAGGGACCAGAGGCGCTGCAGTGACTGTACCAGATCCTTAAGCCAGCGCACTGCAAGGAAATGCCCAGGGCTGTCTATTGACAGAGCTCTCAAAGGTAAGAGAGCCGCAGAGGCTCAGGGACCTGGCTGCCCACCCAGCGCGTGCCCAGGGAGCTGACCTTGAGGTCCAAGTGCAGGACGTAGTGCTGATGGAGGTAGTGCACACCCTCGCAGATCTGCTTGGTGAACAGAATCACATCCAGCTCAGTCAGGTGGTACTTCTCTTCGGTGATCCGGTCAAAGAGCTCACCGCCATCCACGCTGCCGGGGCAAAGGGAGAGGCTCTCAGAAGACGGGTCTTCTCTTACCGCCAGGTGAGCCCAAGGGTGCCACCACTGCCTGGGGTTTTATGGGGACCTTTGCTCTGGCCCATTCCCAGGTCAGAGTGTGGGCGAGAGAAAGGAAGTGATGGGCCAAATGGGAGATTGGGGCTTGTCTGCAGGGTGGATCATCTCACTCCAGGCCAAGACTGTAAACTCATTGACCTGCAGAGGCCAATGAGTACCTACATGGCCAGAACCCTAAGTGGACAAATCAGACCAGATGTAAGAGAAAATTTTTCTTGGAACACAGAGCCCTTAGTCAAAATTTTGTTTATTAATTTGTTGTTGTTGTTGTTGTTGTTGTCTTTTTAGGGCCACATTCGCAGCGTATGGGGGTTCCCAGGCTAGGGGTTGAATCAGAGCTATAGCCGCTGCCTACACCACAGCCACAGCAACGTAGGATCCAAGCTGCATCTGTGACCCACACCACAGCTCACGGTAATGCCAGATCCTTAACCCACTGAGCGAAGTCAGGGATCGAACCCTCATCCTCATGGATCCTAGCCAGGTTCTTAACCCACTGAGCCACAGTGGGAATTCCTTGTTTGTTCACTTTGGATAGAGAAATGACATGACAAATGCCTCACTCTCCTCAGCTCTACCAAAAGAAAACAGCAACAGGAGCACAATAACAAATGCCCCCTGAGCCCTTGGCCCCAGCATCATGGGTAGTTGGAAATGGTGGGGATTGTGGCAAATGGGAAATTGGTTGCTCTGCCTGCACAAAGCTCAGCCCTAAGGCGCTCCAGCACACCCTTCCCAGTTGATAAGGCAGCTCCAGCATTCCAAGATCTTTTATATTTTCAAGAAAAGCCAGGAGTTCCCATCGTGGCACAGTGGTTAACGAATCCAATTAGGAACCATGAGGTTGCAGGTTCGGTCCCTGGACTTGCTCAGTGGGTTAAAGATCTGGCGTTGCCGTGAGCTGTGGTGTAGGTCGCAGATGCAGCTTGGATTCTGCTTTGCTCTGGCTGTGGTGTAGGCTGGCGGCTACAGCTCCAATTTGACCCCTCGCCTGGGAACCTCCATATGCCGCGGGAGCGGCTCTAGAAAAGGCAAAAAGACCAAAAAAAAAAAAAAAAGGAAAAGAAAAGCCAGAAACCCAGGTTTTAGTGTGAAATTTCCTGATTTCCAAACTGTTGACAACTCAATCAAAATTACTAAAAATTGCGTAGGCCAAACCAGGATCTGCAGGTCAAACCAGGTTCACCAGCCAATGGTTTGTGATAAATGGCTTTGTCCTCCCTGCTCCATGTTGGAGGTCACACAGAGGAGGTGATGACATTCCCTGGGTGTCACAGAGAGGGGACAGGAAAGGGAGAGCTTTGCCTGCCACCCCCCCCCCCCGCACTCACTACTCCATGACTAGGGTGAAGCTGTTCTTGCTCTCAAAGGCGTCATAGAGCTGGATCAGGTTCACGTGGCTGAGCTGGTTCATGATGTTGATCTCATTCTTCACATCCTCCTTGTGGAGCCAGAGGGAGAGGAGTTTCCAAGAAATGGGTCAGGATGAGAAGCCAGCCGCACCTCCCGAGACGCGCATGCGCCCACCCTTGTTTCCTGCTCTCACGCCAGCTTTCCTCAACTCACCACCCACATCAGTCTCTTACAACAGAAAGGACCCACCCATTTCACAGACAGAAAACCTGAGGCCCAAGAAGGAACTCTGGAGGTCCAGGAGGACCCTGTTGCCCAGGGTGCAAGGTGACCTGCCGATTGGAGTGTGGGAGTCATGGAAAAGAGGCAGGAAAGGTGGCCACGTTTCCTGCTCGGCAGGGAGGGGCTGGGGCAGTGCGGGGCCCAGGGGGTGCCCGGGAGGAAGTGAAGGAGTCCTGAGCTCGGCACAGGGCACTCGCAGGCCTGGGGCAGACACCTCACCCGGTCCTTGGCGCTCTTCACTTTGATGATCTTGGCCGCCAGCGAGAGGCCCGTGGCCTTCTCCGTGCATCTGTGGACCTGGCCAAACCGGCCCCTGCGGACACATGATGACCCAGCAGGCTCAGAGCCCCAGAGGCTCACCCCACACATGGTGCGACAGCCCCATCCTGGACCCTGGGCTTTCTGGTCCTTTCTCTGCTCCACACACACCCCGAGGCTTACCCTGCACCCCAGAGGGATCGCAGTCATCCCCCAACAGCACTCGGGTTCCCTGAACCTGGAGAAGAGCTTCTTCACTTGTCCTGCACTCCAGGGGTGCCCCCTCACCCACTCCCCCCGGGCCATCCTGCACCCTAGAGGACATCACCCTTCACCCATGTTGTCTCTCCTGCCACCTCCAGCATAGGGGTCCCATGCTCACACCATGCGGGGCTCCCCTGCACCCTACACTTCCACACCGTATGGGGCCTGCACCCTGCAGACATCTCTTCGCCCACTTTCGTGAGCTCCCTCTCACGTTGTGCAGGAGATCCCACTCCAGGCCGAGGTTCCCAAGAACCATCCAGCAGCACCCATCCAGCTCAGCTGCCCAGTGTCTCGCCCCCACCCCCATCAAGGCAGAAGGCCCGCTTACCCTCCCAGGACTTCGTGCTGGCACACTGTGTAGCCCGCTGAGGTTGGGCTCTCTCTCACACTCACCACCCGGTGCTCGAAGGGGGCTGGTGGGGCCGGGCTATCATCTGTTCAGAAGACAGCAGCCTGTGAGCCTCCTTTGTGCAGCTGCCACCTCTCAGCTCCCCACCACCTCCTGACTCTCCATATGCCCCCACCCCCGCCCCCACCCCCACCCCCACCTCCGATCCAGACCCACTTGGTTCATACCAGCTTCTGCCAGTTTGCAGGGGGCTTGTTGAGGGAAAAACCAGAGTATTCCAGGGATAATTCCATTACCTCTGTGACCATGGACCCGGAGCAGGGAAAATATAGCTATTTTCTCTGAGTTTGGATTATAAGCAACTTTCTGCTCCTCAAACTAGAAGATTTGAATATGCTTGTTGTGGTCTTTTTTTGTGTCTATGAAGGTAAGCCTGAAGCCCTAGACCACAAGGGGGTAACATCTGCATGGTTTTGGTGCTGTTTTCTGGGCTCCTAGGTAGGTTAGGCAAGCCTGGATTCTAGGTGTGTCACAGGGATTCCACATCTAGAGCTCTGGTCTGAAGTTTCCTTTACTGCAAAGTAACTGCCTTTAGTTGTGAGCAGCTGTGTAACCACAAGGTTGACACGCAACATTCTGGAGCCCGATTATGGGTTCCTGTCTCCCTCAGCCCTAACTCTGCAGCCTCAAGTGCATTTCTCAGCTTCTCTGCCTCTCCTGTGTTTCAGGCATCCCCACTCCACAGGCTTGTGAGGATAAAGACAGCCACAAATGCCCAGGGCTTGGCACACAGCGAGTCCTGGTGAGCCTTGGCCTTATCCCCCTTCGCAGGGTCAGAAAAGACTGCTCTCAGCTGTGTTTCAAGAATTAAGGAGGTTTCATGCCCACATTTGGACCAGTCATACCAGGGGAAGAGGACATGGCGAGAGAAGTTACAGCACAGCACAGGGGGGCCCAGAAGTGGCAGAGGTACCAGGATGGCCACAGAACACTCAGCCCTCCCACAGGAATGTCTAGAAATTCCAGGGTAGGGAATCAGCAAAGGGTGGCCTTCCTGCAGCCACATGGGATGAAGGCTGGAACCAATGGGTATGACCCTAAGGGCTGGAGGAGTTGAGGCCCTTTGAGTCACAGGAGCACAAGGACACCTTCCTCCACCACTGGGACAGAAAGCAAGTCAGCAGCCCCTCTCTGATTCCAGATGAGAGTCAGCTTGCTGGGTGCAAATGGCTGACAGTGAGCGATACACACCAGTTAATGGATTTGCTTTTTTTTTTTTTTTTGTCTTTTTGCCTTTTCTAGGGCCGCTCCCTCGGCATATGGAGGTTCCCAGGCTAGGGGTCGAATCGGAGCTGTAGCTGCCGGCTGACGCCAGAGCCACAGCAGCGCGAGATCCAAGCCGCATCTGCGGCCTACACCACAGCTCATGGCAACGCCGGATCCTTAACCCACTGAGCAAGGCCAGGAATCGAACCTGCAACCTCACGGTTTCTAGTCGGATTCTTTAACCACTGCACCACGACGGGAATTCCCAGATTTGCTTTTTAACAGGAGCCTTCCCTGCCTCGATCCAGAATGATACCAATAGTATTGGGCAGGCAGGTAGGCTTTGAGAAATCCACCCAGTTGAGCCTCATGGGTTCCCTCCTCTTCAATGGCTACAACCAACCTGAGCTCGGCCCTCTGCATCTCTGGGCCTTGGTCTCCAGCCCTGGGGTGTGCTGGCAAGCTGTTCAGAGTCTTAGATGCCCACAGACCCACCTTACCCATCCCTGGAAATTCAGGAAGGCCCACCTAGGAGCAAACCTTCCAAACTCACTCCCCACAGGGCACACAGCAGTGGCCTCACTTACCCAGAACCAGGCTGTCTGCCTCAGCCCCCGGGGGCGTTCTTCTTCCTGCCTCGGCTCTGCCCACGCCCCCAGCTGTGCAGTCCTTCTCAGGCTCCAGGTTTCCTGCTTCCGGGGCTGTGCCCTGCTGTGGGCCTGGGGCCCTGGCATCAGATCCCTTGTCCCACCCGGCCTTGCCCGGTGCCATGGTGGACTTGGGCCCAGGCCCCTGCTTCTCCTTGGCCTTTGCTCCCCCATCGCTGCTCTGCCTCTGCAGAGGGGAAAACTCACTGGCTCCTTTCAGAATATGTTTTTCTGACTCAGTCCCGGGAGCCTGGGGGCAGCGCCTGGGCCCTGGTGAGTCCTCCCGTGGATGGGCAGCTGCTGGAGCCTCTGCAGGAGGTGTAGTTCTGAGGCTGGCCCTTCGTGTCACCAGCAGCTCCCCAGGGGTATCTGTCTCCTGCACATGGATGGAGATCCTGCACAGAGAAATATGGACCTGAGGTTAAAAGCAAGGACTCAAGTCAGAACAGATCTGGATTCAAGAGTTCCCGTCATGGCTCAGCACAAACAAATCTGACTAGCATCCATGAGGATGTAGGTTCGATCCCTGGCTTCACTCAGTGGGTTAAGCATCCAGCGTTCCCGAGAGCTGTGGTGTAGGTTGCAGATGCAGCTAAGATACCACGTTGCTGTTGCTGTGGCTGTGGCTGTGGCCAGCAGCTACAACTCAGATTCGACCCGTAGCCTGGGAACCTCCATATGCCATGGGTACAGCCCCAAAAAGAACCCCCCCAAAAAAAAAACCCCAAAAAACAAAAACAAGAACAGACCTGGGTTCAAATCCTGCCATTCACTGACCATGCCTCTTAGCCTCAGTTTTCCCATCTGCAAAAAGGGTCTCTTGGGTTGTTACAATAAACCAGTAGATTCCAACCCCTGCCCCTCTCTGCCCAGACAGGACACCAGGGGAGAAGCTGGCTTCAGTGACACATGGTGTCATCAGCTCTCAAGATTCCACTGGATCCAGGGAAGGCCCGAAGCAACCCACATTGGACAGAGGTAGGCAACAGATGCCTCTGTGGCCCCCTGGAACCGTGTTTCTGCCCCCGGAGGATTGTGGCCTGGAGGCAGGGGACCTGGGCTTTTCCCTCCCCTCTCTGGGCCTCAGTTTCCCTTCCGTTAAATGAAGAGATAGGTGAACCAAGTCAAACATCAGGGAAGCCCTGGGTCAGACAGATTCTTTTTTTTTTTTTTGTCTTTTTTTGCCTTTTCTAGGGCCGCTCCTGTGGCATATGGAGGTTCCCAGGCTAGGGGTCGAATCAGGTGGCAGCCGCCGGTCTAGGCCAGAGCCACAGCAATGCGGGATCCGAGCCACGTCTGCAACCTACACCACAGCTCACGGCAACGCCGGATCCTTAACCCACTGAGCAAGGCCAGGGATCGAGCCTGCAACCTCATGGTTCCTAGTCAGATTCGTTAACCATTGCTCCACGACGGGAACTCCATAACAGGAATTGCTCATTAGAGTCTGGACTTCCCGTTTCTCCTGAGTAAAGTCCTGGCTGTGCTGGACCTGTATGCTTACCCAGCTGGGGAAACTCTGCCTCCCCACAGGCCCTGCTTCACCCTGGCAATGCCACAGGGCCCACTTCTTCCATTTTTGTTTCCCAGACCAAGCAGCATTGAGGTTTGGGACCCCAGCTGGAGGTCAGGAAGGCCCTCTAAGCCCTGACATTCAGAAGCAAGAACCCCAACCTTGGGAGCTTCAGACCCTCCTTCTCAGAGTTGCCCTCATTCTGACTGCCACTCACAATCCCTAAGACCCTATGGGGTCTATGTGTGTTTGGGCAGGGGTGAGGGGGTGAGCATCTGGCATGGACTGACTCTCAGGAGGGAGCCAGGTGGTCTCCCTCCTGGTCGTTGTTCTGCCACCAGGACCTTGCTCTGCTGGATGAAGCTGGGTTTGGGCAAGTCCAGCATCAGCAATCTCTTCTGTCAAACAGGAACAGTACCACCTCACAGGTGTGCTGAGAGTTGACCCCCAAAAAAGAAGGCATAGGGAGTTTCCTTGTGGCCTAGCGGTTAAGGAATCAATATTGTCACTGCTGTGGTTTGGGTTTGATCCCTGGCCCAAGAACTTTCCCATGCCATGGGCATGGGGAAAAAAAGGTGGGAGGGAAACACAGATACAGGAAATTTTAACAGTGATGCCTAAAATGATGAAGAAACTGGAAATCAGTATGGCAGTTCCTCAAAAGTGAAAAGAGAATGACTATTTGATTCAGCAATCTCACTTCTGGAAATATGTCCAAAAGAATTGAAAGCAGAATCTCAGAGATATTTGTATGGCCATTTTCACAGCAGCATTATTCATCAGCCAAATGTGGAAGAAACCCAAGTGTCCATTGGTGGATGAATGGATTAACAAAATGTAGCATATGCATACATGGAATATTATTCAGCCTTATAAAGGAAGGATGTTCAGACTCATGCTATTATGTATATGAACTTTGACGACATTATGCTAAGTGAAATAAACCAGTGACAGAAAGACTGATTCCACAGGTATAAATTATACGAGGGACCTAGAGCAGTCAAATTCATCAAGAGAGAAAGTAGGATGTTGGTTACCATGACCTGGGGGGGAGGGGGAAATGAGAGTTGTTTGACAGTTTCAGATTTGCAAGATGAAGGCATTCTGGAGATCTGTGTCACAACAAGATCAATAGACTTAACCTCACTGACTGTGTGCTTAAAAATGGTTAAGATGGGAGATCCCGTCGTGGCGCAGTGGTTAACGAATCCGACTAGGAACCATGAGGTTTCGGGTTCCATCCCTGCCTTTGCTCAGTGGGTTAGGGATCCTGCGTTGCTGTGGCTGTGGTGTAGGCTGGTGGCTACAGCTCCAATTCGACCCCTAGCCTGGGAACCTCCATATGCCGTGGGAACAGCCCAAGATAAGGCAGAAAGACAAAAAAAAAATGGTTAAAATGGTAAATTTTATGTTATGTGTTTTTTACCACAATTTTTTAAAAACTGAGGGCTTTCCTCAGAGAGAGGCCTCAGGCTCCCTCTCTGAGTTGCTGCAGGTCCTCTGAGAGCAGTTCCTGTTCCTGAATGCACCTAGTTCAGCAGCCCATTCACAGCCAAGCCTCGGGTTAAAGGCACCAAAATTCCTGACGCTCCCTCAGGAGTGTGTATGGGTTGGTGATGACAGGGTAGGATGGGAAGAGGCACATCCAAGCCCAGCTCAGGCCTCGTTTTGACGGAAGGACACAGGGAATTGTGGAAAGCCAGTTTCTGAAAGAATATCCAGGTGGTCAAGTAGGAAACTGAGAAGGCCAGTAGTCACTGAGTCCCCTCTGATCTTCACACCTGGGGATGTGGGATGACCCACAAGCACTGCAGTGCATTCCCATGCCACTCTGAATGTGCAACGCTTCCCTACACCCTGTGAAGCACACTCAGGGCAGGCATTGCTAATCAATTGCAGCACTCTATCCCACCAAGTCCGGAAAGGGCCTCAGGATCCTCTGCACCAACAGCCACCATCAGTCAGAACCAATACTTGAGTTCAAACCTATTTTCCTCAAGATACACCCATATGCCCGGTGAAGAAGGGTAGGCAGGGATGTCCCCACTTTCTGAGACTAGTCTGGTGTGTCTGAAAGGCAGCTCTGGGTTGAAACTGACATGTAGACATTTTCCTCTCACCCAGAATCTTTTTGGGGCCCCTAACAAGTTCATGGAAAGTTCACCCCACCCCAGTTTCCACATTTAGAGCCCTGGCCAGGATCCAGGGATACCTGCCAGGAATCCCTCCCTCCAGCTGGTTAGGTCTCCTCAGAACTCACATCTCCTTCCCAAACAAAGGCAGACAAAGGATCTGGGCTTCCCCACCAGCTGCCATAGCACACAGACACCAGCTCTGCTCCCTGTACCAGGCTCCAGGGGGTTCAGTTACAGGTCAGGACACCCATGGCAGGCCAGAAGGGCACAAGGCCCCTTTGAAAGAAACCTGGGAAGCAGAATGCCCTTCAGTGGGCTGCTTGAGGGCCAAGAGGTGCCGCCCCTAAGGCTGGAGAATTCAAAGCTAAATAGGGGCTGACAATTAGCAGGTTCTGGCTCTTCATTCTCCTGCACATGTCTCCTGAGGGAAGATCATAAGGCCAAGTTTTGAGTGATGGGATAAAGCCCCATCTCCAGGAAACATAATCCTTCTGAAAGCGCCCGGGATTAATTCAGCCTACACCAACTTCCCGCCTCTGAGTGCCCATAATTCTCTCCCAATATAGTATTTAGGACTTAATTAAATGCTGACTTGAAGAAGCAGGATGGTGTAGTGTCTAGGGGCACAGATTCTAGAGTCCAAAAACCTAGATCCAGTCTTTTAAATTTGTTGAGACTTGTTTTGCAGCCTAGCATGTGCTCTATCCTGGAGAATGTTCCATGTGCACTTGAAAAGAATGTGTACTCTTGGAGTTCCCACTGTGGCCCAGCAGGTTTATGAACCTGACTAGAATCCATGAGAATGTGGGTTCAATCCTTGGCCTCACTCATTGAGTTAAGGATCTGTAACTTGTGGTGTAGGTTACAGTGCAGCTTGGATCTTGCATTGCTGTGGCTGTGGTGTAGGATGGCAGCTACAGCTCTGATTTGACCCTTAGCCTAGGAACTTCCATCTGCTGCAGGTGCATCCCTAAAAAGCAAAGAAGAAGAAGAAGAAAAAAATGTCTTCTCATATTAAACATTTTTTCTGACCACAGTGGTATGAAATTAGAAACCAATTACAGAAAGAAAAATGGGAAAAGTACAAACACATGGAGACTAAACAACATGCTACTAAAAAACAGTGAGTCAATGAGAAATCAAAAAGGAAATCAATAAATACCTTGAGGCAAATGAAAATGGGAACACAGAACTGAAAAATCTATGGGCTGCAGCAAAAGCAGTTCTAAGAGGGAACTTTAGAGTGATACAGGCTTTCCTCAAGAAGCAATAAAAATCTCAAATAAGCAACCTAACTTACCACCTAATGGAATTAGGAAAAGGAGAACAAACAAAGCCCAAAGTCATCAGGAGGAAGGAAAAACTAAAGATTAGAGAGAAAACAAATAAAAGATAAACAAAATTAATAAATCTTGAGCCAGGCCACCAAGAGAAATGACCCAAATAAATAATTTAAGAAATGAAAGAGAATAAATAATAACTGATACCACAAAACTACAAAGAGAGAGAGAGAATACTCTGAACAGTTACATGCAAACAAATTGGACTACATAGAAGAAATGGAAAAATTTGTACAAACATACCACCTGCCAAGACTGAATCAAGAATAAACAGACACAGAGTTCAAATCATGGTGCAGTGTAAACCAGCCCAACTAGGAACCATGAGGTTGTGGGTTCGATCCCTGGCCTCACTCAGGGGGTTAAGGATCTGGCATTGCCGTGAGCTGTGGTGTAGCCACAGATGCAGCTTGGATCTGATGTTGCTGTGTCTGTGGTATAGGACAGCAGCTGTAGCTCCAATTAGACCTCTAGCCTGGGAACCTCCATATGCCATGGGTGCAGCCCCTTTTAGCAAGAAATTAAAAAAAAAAAAAAAAGAAGAAGAAACGGACAATTTGAACCAACCTATCACTAGCAGTGAAATTTAGTTTGGCTTGTTTTTTGTTGTTGTTTTTTTAGTTGTTTTTGTTTGTTTATTTGTTTGTTTGTTTTGCTTTTTAGGGCTGCACCCACAGCATATGGAAGTTCCCAGTGGTCGAATCAGAGCTGCAGCTGCTGGCCTATGCCACAGCCACAGCAAAGCCACATCTGAGACGTATCCACAACCTACGCCACAGCTCATGGCAATGAGAGATCCTTAAACCACTGAGTGAGGCCAGGGGTCGAACCCACATCCTTATAGACACTAGTTGGATTCATTTCTGCTGAGCCACAACAGGAACTCCCTAATTTGTAATTTAAAACAAAATCTGTCAGCAAACAAAAGTCCAGTATTGGACAGCTTCACAGGGTGATTCCACAAAATATATAAAATATATAAAAGGGAACAAACTAGTTCTCAAATTAGTCCAAAAAATTGAAAAGAACAGAACACTCCCAAATTCATTCTATGAGATCATCATTACCCTAATACCAAAACCAGAAAAAAGACACCACAAAAAAAAAGGCAAATTACAGACCAGTATCTTTGATGAATGTAAATACAAAAATCCTCAACAAAATATTAGCAAATCGAACTGAACAATGTATAAAAAGGATGATATACCGTAATCAAGTGGAATTTATTCCAGGGACCCAAGGATTATTCAATATTTGCATATCAATAGATGTGATATACCACATTAACAAAAGGAAGTATAAATAAAATCACATGATCACAGTAATAAACACCTAAAACATCTGACAAAATTCAACATCCATTCATGATAAAAACTCTCATCTCAATGGGTTTAAAGAGACCATATCTCAACACAATCAAGGAAGAAACTTTACAGAGGTAAAAAACCTGTACTCTGAAAACTATAAAACAATGATGAAGGAAACTGAAGATGTTACAAAGAAATGGAACTATATCCCATGCTCCTGGATTGGAAGAATCAATATTTTTTAAATGGCAATATTACCCAAAGCAATCCATAGATTTAATGCAATCCCTGCCATTTTCAGCAGTGTGGATACACCTAGAGAATATTATGCTTAGTAAAATAAGTCAGAAAGAGAAAGACAAATACTGTATGATATTATTTATATGTGGAATCTAAAAAATAGTACAAATGAATGTATATAGCAAAAAAGAAGCAGACTCACAGATACAGAGAAGAAACAGTTGGTTACCAGTGGGGAAAGGGAGGGAGGGAAGGGCCGATTAGGGATCAGGGATTAAGAGGTACAAACTACTACATATAATATACATAAGCAGCAAGGATATATTGTCTAACAGAGGGAAGTATAGTCATTTTGTATAATAACTTTCAAAGGAATATAAAATGTAAAAATTCTGAATCACTGTATCCTATACATGAAGCTAATATAATATTGTAAATCAACTATACTTCAATAAACAAACACTTGGATTCAGATTGCAACTCTGTGAATCCCTCACTGTGTAGCCCTGTGCAAACTGACCCTGTATCCTCATCAATAAATTGGGGGCACCAACCACACCTGCATCCTGAGGATGTTGTGAGAATAAAATGAGATGATGTCTGTGAGATGCTCAGCCAATGATTGGCACCTGGGGAGTGTTCAGTGAACCCCATTTTTCAGCTATTATTATAGTTAATGTTATTGCTCTAAGAACTGGTGTTTCTCAGTCCACATGGGAATCACCTGTGCAGATTAAAAAAAAAAAAAATTCAGCTGCAGCTGCTGCATATGTTGCAACTGCAGCTTGGATCTGACCCCTGGCCCAGGAACTCCATATGCTGCGGGGTGACAGAAAAATTAAAAAATTAAAAAAATAAATCCCCTCCAGACTCAATAAATCAGAATCTCTAGGCATGAACATTTTAAAAATTCCTCTTCCAGGAATTCCCGTCGTGGCGCAGTGGTTAACAAATCTGACTAGGAACCATGAGGTTTAGGGTTTGATCCCTGGCCTTGCTCAGTGGGTTAAGGATCTGGCGTTGCCGTGAGCTGTGGTGTGGGTTGTAGACACGGCTTGGATCCCGTGTTGCTGTGGCTCTGGTGTAGGCCGGCGGCTACAGCTCCGATTGGACCCCTAGCCTGGGAACCTCCATATGCCATGGGAGTGGACCTAGAAAAGGCAAAAAAAAAAAAAAGACAAAAACAAATAAATAAATAAATATTCCTCTTCCAGTAATTCTGATGGGTACCAGGTAAGAACCAGGGTCCTAAGCTCCTGAAAGCAGGACCTAGGCCTTCTCCTGTTGTCTCCTTATGAGGCTGGCAGGCAGAGAGTGGGCATTCAACCAGAGTGGCCGGTGCCTTGGCCATGCACCAGTCAAGTGGCTACAGTTAATTCCTTCTCTTGCCCAGCATGAAGGAGCACCCCTTACCTTGGAGGTGTCTCTCGGCTGCCATGAGCTGCCTTGACCTGGCCTGGTGGTGCTGGAGTCAGCCTCATGCCCTCCTCTGAGCGCCAAGCATCAGGCCTCCTGGACGATGTTCCTTGTCCTGCCTCCTGGTTGGTGAGGGCTTCACTGGACCTTTTGGGCACTGCAGACAATTCCAGGCCAGTCCCGGGGCTCTCGCTGGCTGCCCCAGGAGCCTGGGCTTCCACCTCTGAGGGCACCTGCGCTGGGCCAGGAACTCCATCTCCCTGCCCTGGTGACGCCTCTGCCTGGGTGCAGAGGCCAGATCCTACCCCTGGAGCACTGATGGGCAGCCGCCTCTCCACTGTCCCCTCTGGCAGGTCCACCTTCTGGCTCTCTACAGGAAAATAAGCAGAATAAAAATGCACTCCCATTTGGAGGAAACCATCCCAAAGATACCATAAAGAATTTGTAGGAAGTTCCCTTGTGGTGCAGTGGGCTAAGGATCTGGCATTGCCACACTGTGGTGTAGGTTACAACTGTATCACAGCTGCGATCACTGGCCTGAGGCACTTTGCATATTGTGGGCGTGGCCAACAAAAATTGCAAAGGGCCATTCAGGGCACCATGTTTATAACAGGCAGACTGGAAACAACCCAAATGACCATCAGGAGACTAGCTGATGAAATCAGGACATCACCCAAGGAGTGCTGCCCCGCCAGAAAAAAAGGAGAAATGAATATCTCCATGTGTGTTGGCCCTGGCGTGATTTCAGGATGTACCTTTAAGGGAGAAAAGCAACATGGAGAAGAGTGTAAGGTATGCTTCTGCTTGTCTAAGAAGGCAGGGGTGTGTGTGTGTGTGTGTGTGCATGCACATGCATGTAATATACCCACTTGGTGTGTGTGTGTTGGTGGGGGGGTTAGCACAAGGTACAGCACATGGAGGTTTCCAGACTACAGGCTGAATTGGAGCCACAGCTATCAGCCTACACCACAGCTCACAGCAACGCCAGATCCTTAACCCACTGAGCGGGGCCAGGGTTTGAACCCGCATCCTCATGGATACTAGTTGGATTTGCTACCACTGAGCTACCATGGGAACTCTGTAATATACCAACTTCTAATGTGGTCTAAAGAGACTGGACCTCAGGAGTTCCCGTCGTGGCGCAGTGGTTAACGAATCCGACTAGGAACCATGAGGTGGCGGGTTCGGTCCCTGCCCTTGCTCAGTGGGTTAACGATCTGGCGTTGCCGTGAGCTGTGGTGTAGGTTGCAGACGTGGCTCGGATCCTGCGTTGCTGTGGCTCTGGCGTAGGCCGGCGGCTACAGCTCCAATTAGACCCCTAGCCTGGGAACCTCCACGTGCCGCAGGAGCAGCCCAAGAAATAGCAAAAAAAAAGACAAAAAAAAAAAAAGAGAGACTGGACCTCAAAGGAAAAGTAAGACAAAAACTTTTCTAAATGGTTACATGTGCAGGGGAGCAAACAGGATGCTGGACTTCTCTTAACATACCTTGTTTTGTCAGTTTGACTTTGGAACCATGTAAGAGTCATGCAAAATTGTGAAAGAAAATTAAACTTTAAAAAAGCAATCCATTAACATTTAAAGCAAAATGAAATAAACCTAAGTATCAACTTGGTGGCATAACTGACACCAAGCTTACAATAGAAAGAAACTATTCCAAGTGACTTTATCTTTTTGGTTTTTTTTTTGTCTTTTTGTCTTTTTAGGGTTGCACCCACGGCATATGGAGGTTCCCAGGCTAGGGGTCCAATCAGAGCTGTACCCGCCGGCCTACGCCCGAGCCACAGCAACCCCAGACCTGAGTCGCATCTACGACTTACACCACAGCTCACGGCAACGCCAGATCCTTAACCCACTGAGCGAGGCCAGGGATCAAACCCGCAACCTCATGGTCCCTAGGCGGATTCATTAACCACTGCGCCATGACAGGAACTCCCCAAGTGACTTTAAAACAGCAATACGCAGTGGGGTATACAAAAAGAACTTTTAAAAAAGAACAAAAAGACAAAAAGAACTTTACAAAAAGAGGAAAAGAAGAGGCTGCAACAGGTTTTGAGTAATCACGTGGGTGGTGGTAGCGATGGTGGTGTTTTTATTCTGAAACTGTTAGGTGCGCATGTGGGATAAAGCAAACGGGGTTCCACTCACCTTCCCACGGCCCCCTGAGCTCGGCTTGCACGCCTCTGGTGCTCAGTGTGTGCTTTGGTTTTGCCCCTTTATCTTCTACTCGCTCTTTGTTCTAAAAGAATAACCATGAAAACCATCATCATCATCAATGTCACCGTTCAGGCCACAAGCATTTGTTGAGCACCTGCCATGCACCTGGAATAGAAGCACTTAGGTTATTTCACATAGTCTCGTAGTAATACCAGAAGGTACATAACTACCATTGCTATTTTAGAGATAAGGACACTGAGGCTTTCCCAAGGTCACCAGGTCCTTTTTATTTTATTTTATTTTTTGTCTTTTTGCCTTTTCTAGGGCTACTCCCGCGGCACACTGAGGTTCCCAGGTTAGGGGTCAAATCGGAGCTGTAGCCACCAGCCTACACCACAGCCACAGCAGATCCGAGGCACATCTGCGACCTACACCGCAGCTCACAGCGATACCGGATCCTTAACCCACAGAGCAAGGCCAGGGATCAAACCTGCAACCTCATGGTTCCTAGTCAAATTCGTTAACCACTGCACCAAGTCCTTTTTAATGGGTCATTGTCTGGCAGGTTAGAGGCAGACATAGCCCCTGACTGCATGATCTAAATAGATACAGTCTCGAAATACTAAACTAGAAAATCAATTTAACCTCCAAGTGTCAATTTAGATCCATCGGCCATGGTCATTACAGTGCTGGCTTAGATAGGATGCTGAAGTCAGGTAAGAGAGAGAATGTCACTATCGATTAATAATGTCTGCCAGGGAGCTGGGTGGGTGGACCCCATGGTCAACCCTTTATGGTACAGAACCCTAGAGCCAGACTGGGTTTAAATGCTACCTTCACCACTTGGCCAAGATGCTTAACTTCTCTGCTTCTCACTTTACTCATCTGTGAAATGGGGAGAATAATATTATATACTCGTAGAGCTAGAGGGAGGGTTGGGAGAGTTAATTTGTGGAATTTCCTGAGAAGTGCACCCAGCTTATGGTAAGTGCCTAGTAGCTTTGGTGATTTTGTCCTGCCTGAGACAGAGGGTAAGATCACTCGGAGCCCACCCAGAGGGGCTCTCAGCTACTCCTCCTTAACTGGATGGTCCATACCAGACCAGCACATGGGCTCATACTCCTGAAATCCCCCAGAGCTCCTGGTATTTCCAAGTGTAAATATTTCAAGATGGTCTAACCCTTGCTGCTTCTGAGCCTTGGACTGGTACAGCTCCTAAGATTCCTCATGGCACTTGTCACAGAAGCAGGTCTAGTCTCAGCCCAGAGACAGAAGGCCCTGTCTCCTGCCTTGGCTTCAGAGGCCCAACTTGGAGCCCAGAGTCCAAAAAGAGCTCAAAGTTTGGCTGGCATAGCATTCAAAATTTTTAAATTTGTTATCACCATTTTAAATCTAGGAGATATTTACATTAAAATCCTAAATTCCCTTTTGCGGTCATAGAATTGTTCTACATTTCGATCGTGGTGCAGGTTACTTGCGTAGAGATATTTGGTTAATTGTAAACTTAAAATGTGTATGTTTATGTATGTGTATTTATTGTACATAAATTACAAAACTTATTAGAAAAAAATTCTAGGAGCTCCTGTTGTGGCTCAGTGGGCTAAGAATCTGATGTTGCCTCTGCGAGGACGTGGGTTCAACTCCTGGCCTGGCTCAGTCGGTTAAGGATCTGGCATTGCCACAAACTGCAGTATAGGTCACAGATGCAGCTCAGATTTGACCTCCTGCCTGGGAACTTCCATGTGCCACAGATGCGGCAGTAAAATTAAAAAAGAAAAGAAAAGAAAGAAAGAAAAAGGAAGGAAGGAAGAAAGAAAGAAAAGAAAAAGAAAAAAATTCTAGGTTCTCAGCTCCTCTTGAAAAAAAAAGCTGAAGATCTGGCAACAGTAAGCCCACATGGCAAAAATCAGCTGGAGCAATTCTCTCCAACCAGGCACCATAGTCCTCACCTCTCTTGAACGTCTCCCTGACGCTAAGGACGAAGGTTAGCTTAGTTCCACTCTTTTTCCTCTGCTGTGCCCACTTCTCTCAATCCTGTTTTCGGCTCATGCCTTTGGGATGCCAGGACAGCAAGCTTTGCCCCCCCAATAGAAATAACATCATCACGGGAACACTTAATAAGTAAAGGCTAGCTTCTGTCATCATGATTTTCGCCAGCATCATCAGTGTGACCCAAATCCCTGCTCTGCAGAGACCTTTCTACAGACTCTGTCCTGCCACCCCCGTAGCTGGGGGAACTGGAAGCATTAGCACGGCCGCCTCCTGTTTCACCCACCAGTAGAGAGGGACTTGAACAGACTGTCCTTTGGCAGACCTTGCTGGGCTCACGCTGTCCTCTCCTTCCCTCTGTCTTTGAACGGAGGCGCGCGCACGCACGCTCGCGCGCGCGCACACACACACACACACACACACACACACACACACTCACACACACACGCTGGTTTGTTTTTTTAGTTTTTTTTTTCAGGGCTTAACATTTTGGTCCCTGCCTTGTCGGAAGCATCCAGAAGAAGGAAAAGAGACCCCAAACGCCTCAGCATCTGGAGGACTGAGCCCCTCCGAGCAGCTTGACTGTGGCTGCGCCCAGCCTGTCCTCCAAGAGAGAACACGTGGCTGCCAGTAACAACCTGATTCATTGTTCCACCAAATGCAGTGCCCCTGGGCACCCCCTCCTGCGCAGCAAGTGCTAAAACTGAACTGAATTCCACAAATAGCTACGTCCCATACTCTCCTAGGAAATACAAAGAGGGTGTCCAGAAAGTCTCCACAATGCACGGTTTTCAGCATCGACAATAGGCTGAAGAGCTGGGGCGAGTCTCTGACATCCCCCATGAGGCCAGCCCTGCCCAGCACACAGAGGGAAGCGGAGGCTTCATGGGTGGGTGCTAAGGAGCTGACAGCCTGACTGGAGACTAGATCCACAGCCCTATCAGGAGTTACTGACATGTGTATTAAACACAGACTGGGAGAGAGATCAATCCTGTGCCAGATCAATCACAGGCAAGAAATGGGTCAAGAACTCAGAAAACAGAAAGTTCCATGACTTCACTTTAAATATTTGCAACATGTGTGACAGCTAATTTCACCCATCTATGAGGAGTTCTTACAAATCAAGAAAAAGGCAAAAAGCTGAAATAGGAGAGATAAAGTCATGAGCAAACTAAAACTACAATGAGATAAATTGTTCTACTTTCAGTTATGTTTGAAATATTTCAGACTAAAAACTTTTCTAATTTTTATGAATTAAAAAGAGGCATAGAACCAATTGCCTTATTTGGCTCCTAACTCAAATAAACAAGCTATAAAAATAAATAAATCAGGAAGGTATAAGCTAATTATGGACATTTGAACACTAATTGGTAATATCAAGTTACTGTTTACCATCGTTTTTTCTGTTTACCTTTTAGATATAACAGTATTGGAATAATGTTTTAAACTAGTATTTAAAAGATCTAAATACTGAAATGCTTACAGAATAAATGATACAGTGTCTCAGATTTTCCTCAAAATAATCTGGAAAGAGAGAGGCTGGTGGGGAACACTGGCCTCCAGTTATGGGCTCAAGAATTTCATTATACTAATCTTTATTTTTATAAATGTTTGACTTTCTTTTTTTTTTTTTCTGTCTTTCGAGGGCCAAACCCACAGCATAAGGTGGTTCCCAGGCTTGGGGTTGAATCAAGCTGCAGCTGCCAGCCAACACCACAGACATAGCAACACAGGATCTGAGCCGTGTCTGCGACCTACATCACAGCTCACAGTAACGCCAGATCCTTAACCCACTGAGTAAAGCCAGGGATGGAACCTATGTCCTTATGGATGCTCGTCATATGCATTTCCACTGAGCCACGACAGGAACTCCCAATGTTTGACATTTTTAATACTAAAATGTATTAGTGGCTGGGGTAGCTGCCAGGGCATGGGTTCAATCTTCAGCCCGGCAGAGCAGGTTAAGAATGGCGCATTGTCACTGCTGTGGCTCAGGTCACTGCTGTGGCACGGGTTCAGTCCCTGGCCTAGGAACTTCCACATGCAGTGGATGTGGCCAATGCCTCCCCCCAAAATACAAGCATAATAAGATGTTTTCATTCACCAGACAGGCAAAGAATCAAAAACTGGATAAGATGCTTTGTTAGCAAAAATGAGGTGACAAATATTCTCACATGTTACTGATAGGAGACTAAATCAGAACAACTTCTTTGAAGGTTGGTTTGGATTTATTTTTAATTTATTTATTTATTTTGTCTTTTTGTCTTTTCTAGGGCCGAACCTGCAGCATATGGAAGTTCCCAGGCTAGGGGTCTAATCGGAGCTGTAGCCAGCAGCCTACGCCAGAGCCATAGCAACTTGGGATCCAAGCTGAGTCTTTGACCTACACCACAGCTCAGGCAATGCCGGATTCTTAACCCACTGAGCAAGGCCAGGGATCGAACCCAAAACCTCATGGTTCCCAGTCGGATTTGTTAACAACTGCGCCACGACCGGAACTCCTGGATTTATTTATTATATAAATTAACCCTTTGGCTTAGCATTGCCACTTCTATGAGTGTGTCATATAGATAAACACACTTCCATGGACAGTGACTGCATCATTATTTATAATAGCTAAAAATGAGAAATGATATAAACAAATAACATGTGCCTGATTAACAAAATTAAGACACATGATCAGAAACAGAGCTCTCCGCAACTTTAAGAAAAGAATAGGCATTCCAAGTGAGATGCAGCAGAAACGAACCCAATTAGTATCCATGAGGATGCAGGTTCGACTCCTGGCCTCATTCAGTGTGATAAGAATCCAGCATTGCCAGGGATTGTGGTGTAGATCGCAGAGGTGGCTCCGCTTCTGAGTTGCTGTGGCCAGCAGCTGTAGCTCTGATTCAGCCCCTAGCCTCGGAACTTCTATATGTTGCACATGCAGCCCTAAAAAAAAAAAAAACAAAAAAAAAAACAAAAAAAACAAGGAAGATTTCTCACTATAAATATGAAATAATGCCCCAAATATACTAGGTTAAATAAAAATCAAGACCAGTACAATGTGAATAACACTGAGTAAAAACGAAATAAAGAGAAAGATGTGTACGCCAACGTGCCTGGAGATAAAGAAACGTATCTGGAAGTTTTCAAAGGAACCTGGCTCCTATGGTTGCTTGGGAGCAGGGGTCTGGGGGCTGGAGTGGGGGGGTGGGGAGGGAATGGTTTTTACGACACGCATATATTAGATTTATTTTCTTTGTTAAAGCTGAGGTTGGCAGAGTTCCCATCGTGGGGCAGCGGAAACGAATCTGACTAGGAACCGTGATGTTGCAGGTTCGATCCCTGGCCTCGCTCAGTGGGTTAAGGATCCGGCATTGCTGTGGCTCTGGCCTAGGCCGGTGGCTACAGCTCCAATTAGACCCCTAGCCTGGGAACCTCCATATGCCACCAGAGAGGCCCTAAAAAAAGACAAAAAGAGAAAAAAAAAAAAACGATGAGGTTGGCTATTAGTGTCAAGAGCAGAAGGTCACATCTCCCCAGCAGGGAGCTCTGGAGAGGCTGCAAGGCAGGGAGGGGAAGGGGTCTGCAGAGCGAGTTCTGGCCTGGGTGGGGACGGGGAGAGAAGGCATCCTGCAGCCTCGCTCCTCAAAGTCTCAGTAGCCAAAGCAGAGTTAAGCACAGACCCCGTGGACCCCAACCTCTCTCTTGCCAGGGGCTGGGGGGAAACGGCAGGGCTCTGAAAGGGTGGCCCCAGGCCATCTGAGTGTTGCTAAGTGGCTGACCCTTAGCTGTTCCCAAACAGAGTGTTGCCTCTACACACCTCTCTCTCACACACACAAACACCCCCACTGCAGCCAAGCTTCCATTAGCCGGTGGGTTTGATTATGCAACGCTTGGGAACAGCCGCTCCCAGAAATGCCACACTCCACCCCCAGGCTCCGGCTCCTGCCTGGCCTGTGTCCCCATGCGTCACTGTCAACACTCATCTCCCCACAGGCAGCTGCACACTCTGCCCACTCTGGGACACAGCACAAGGTTGAGGATAGGAAGGGAGGGGGCTTTGGGTTTCTGAAGGGGAGGCTCTGTCAGGGTAACCTGATCCATCCTCACCTGCCTTCCAGCCCTGGTGTAAAAGAGAAGTCCCTGAGACGCCAAAGAAGAGTAACTGCCCTCCTCTCTCTAACAGCTCATCTGTCCCCCAATTCTACCCACCCTGCACAGCTCAGGGTCCCACGGTCCTCACCAGAGCACAGCCTCTCCCTTTCCCTGGGAAAAATCCACCTGTCCTGCCCTGTCTGGAAAGCCATCCATGACCTTTGAGGTTCCATCTTTCCTTTTTCCCACCACCTGGCCACGCAGGAGGCACGAGAGGGGACCACAGCCCTCCAGCCCTCCTAAGACCAGCTTCCTGGCCGGTCTCCCCATCAGGGCCCCGGAGCCTCCCTTCCAGCCAGAAGGGAAGCAGGAACCAACCTCCGCAGGGCCATCGGCCAGGCTTCCCTTCCTCCAGGGGACAGTCCCTTGCATGATGAAATCCACCACCTTCGAGTTCTGGAACACGGCCCCCACCAAAGCTATGGCCTTGTCCACGGCCACCACCATCCGGAAGAGGGCTTCCAGCCTGGCACCGTGCTGGGCGGCCTCCTGCCGCCCAGCCCTCACCAGCTCCAGGACCTCTGGCCACCCAGCCTGCGTGTCAGCTGTGGGAGCATATTCGGCCCCAGCCGGGCCCAGGACGCGGGAGGCCTCCAGCCGGTGCAGGCCTTGCTCCAGGTGGCCCATGCCTTGGTACACGCACTGCAGCTTCTCCGTGACATCTTCTTGGAAGTGTAAGAGTTTGTCAACCTTCTCATTCAGCATGTTAAGCTTTTTGTCCATGGTGGTTAAGCAGGCCTTGCCCAACCCCGGGAGCCCCTGGGCCCCTAGACTCTCCTTGGGGGCTCCTGACATCCTGATGAAGACTTGTCAAGGGCGAGGAATCGGGAGAGCCACAGATCTCTGGCTTTCACTTGGGCAGCAGTGGCTGGAAGTTCATTGTTTCTTTAGCTAAGGATCGCCTGGGTTGTTCAGGGAGCCCCAAGGACCAGGCTCTCTCTGAGCCGTTGTCTCGCTTATCTCCCACTGCGCTGTGGCCATGAGTGACGGGCTGGGCTTGGCCCAGGCCCTTCTCCTGGGGGGCCCCTTTGACATCATGGCAGCATTTAACATTCCTCTTTGAGAGGCTGCTGATGGGCAAATATTTTAAGAATCTCCCAGGGCAGGCAGGAGTTGGTGTAGCTGAAACTAAAGGTTAGGAAAAAAGGGATCCTTTAGGTAATGTCCTAAAGGCTGGACTCTACGAGGGGGCCAGGGGTCCCAGGGTGGAGGAAGGCCTTTAGAGGGCCAAAGCAGTGAAGAACAGATGGGGTGCCATCCGCCGCACACACTTCTAATTCCCAATGAGAAGCAAGACCAAAACAGAAAGAAATGTGAGCCCGTTCCACAAAGCTCTGACTCTGGCCATGATAGGAAATTTGATGCTTCTGCAAATTAATAAAAACACAATGTTGGTGCTGATGCCCCCAAAGAGGTTAGGCTGTCTGTGGGGTGAGTTTGCAAGTCCCTCCCCACCCGGGGCCCCCAGTCACTAGTCACCTGTACCTAAAAATAGAAAAGAGGGACAACGGCCTAGACTACTTGCCAAGTCTCATCCCGAAGGTCATGTTCCTTGCAGAAGCCTCTGGGGAACATCTGCTAGCGACCCTCCGCTCCCACAAGGTGCCGGTATCAGGCCCCCAGTCTCTTAACCAAACCGACACCCGCAGCAAGACCCTGGAGAGCAAGGGGGCCCGTGTTTCGTACGGCTTCCAAATGCTCTAGCCTCAGAAATCCTCAGTTCAAATGAAACTTTTATAGAAGCATCCATAAATATAGCAGACAGAAGTTCCCTTGTACAGAAGCGGGTTAAGGATCCGGCATTGTCCCTGGAGCGGCTCAGGTCACTTCTGTGATGTGGGTTCAGTCCCTAGCCCTGGAATTTCCACATGCCATGGGCAGGGCCAAATAAATAAATGAAGAAGGACAGCAGATAAAAGGACATGCTCGAGCTGACACGAAGGTGGGGCCCGAGGGGCACCACAGAGCCCGAGGCTGCCCCAAACCCACTGATAACACCTGTATCTGGGCCCTCAGAGGAAACAGAGCCAGCGGAGGGACTCTGTCCAAGGTGGCCCCAGCACATGGCCTTCTGAGGCTAGCTCAGCTGTGGTCAAGGCCGGCCCCGGGGAGAGGAAGGTTAGCACGCTCTAAACTTCCTGCTTCTGAATAAAAGGCGTGATGAGAATCAATTTTGACCTGGAACTGTGACACCTAAAGGACTTTGAGGTCATGTTGTTGTCTTAAGCTGCAGGTGAGCAGTAAACACAGTGTGCTATCTACACAAGTGAGGCTTGACCACAGACCCCTTGCCACCCACCCTCTGTCGGGACCACTGCGCTTAGCAGCCCCGGTGGAATCCAGACCCACTTCTGGGAGCACCGTCCAGGTGTCACTGGCGGAATGGCCCAGAGCAAAGGAGCGCGAATCTCTTACATTCGCTGTGATTTCAAACACATAAACAAACTCTGCTTGGAAAAAGAAATGTGGAACACACCAGTCTCCAGTTCCTCTTTGGGCTTCCCTGTGCACTTCAGCAGGACCTCATCTGCCACAGAAAGAAAACTAGCATCTGACGAGGGAATCTGACTCACTCTGCAGTTCCTGCTTAATACTTTCCTGTGGAACTACAGTTCCCTTGATCCAACCTTGGGAAGTGGCTGCCTAGAGACATTTCTGGAAGTCGAACACCCAGCACAGCATCTGTCCTATAGGAGGTGCTGATCATCTTTGTAAAATGAAGTTCCCCCCCAGTCTAAAGAAACAGATGGAAATCTCTCTGAGCGAGCTCCCAGCAGCGCTGGAACAGGCTGCGTCCCTATGGCCGCTGCTCCAGAGATCTTCAGAGCAGCCTGCATCCAGGCAAGTCCTAGATTAATAAAGCCTGGAAAGATAGCTTGAAAGTCCAGATGAACACAAAGGACACAAATAAATGTCCCCTACACATATTTATATCAAAACCTAATTGTTTAAATTACCAAAGGATTTGCCCCAGGTCTCCCTTAAGCAACAAGAGATTGCAAGGCAGCTGGTTTACTACAAACCAGGCTGCTGGTCCTCCACTCTCCCAGAACCACCTTAAAATCCCCTGAGGCCAGAACAGTGCCTCTTTGTCTTGTCTTATCCCCAGGCACGCCAACATGCCTGGCACATGGGTATTCAAAACAATTGTGTGGAAGGAATGAACTAGGGAGGCTCCAACAGGAGCAGGAGGCTGGGCTGACCATTGGAAGAATCGTGGAAGGAGGAGGCAGCAGCTGGGGTTTCCCAGAACAATCAAGAGTACAAACGGAGTTCCCGCTGTGGCTCAGTGGGTTAAGAATCTGACCACAGTGGCTAGGGTTAGTGTGGGGGAACAGGTTCAATCCCCAGCCCAATGCAGTGGTTGAGGGATCTGGCATTGCCGCAGCTGCAGCATAGGTTGCAGCTATGGCTTGGATTCAGTCCCTGGCTCGGAACTTCCATATGCTGCAGATGACGCCATCAAATTAAAAAAAAAAAAAAAAGTACAGAGCAGGAAGCCCTGACAATTCCCAGAAGTAAGCTCTGGGAGTCTCTGGGAGAAAACTCAGAATGTGCCAACAGGACAGGTTCTTAAGCCTCTTTGATGCAAAAGAGCAGCCAGGAGGCCAGCTTTGAACCCTTTCCACTTCTTGGCCTACAGAAGAAGTGAGTTTATGAGCAGGTGGGTTCTCTGAGGGCCGATGCACGGCTTCTCTCCAGCTCCCCCAATTTATGGGCACACACAGCAGGAGCCATGGATGACACTTTTAGGGCAATGGTGCCTGTGCAGAGGATGCAGGAGGCATTCCACCCACCAAGTCAAGAGAACACAGATCAGAGAAGAGGTGGCCAAGCTGGACGGACACTGAGTAGCAAGTGCAAGACACTTCACCTTTCCTGGGGGAGGACGTCCTGATGGTCCACCCCCAATAAAACACAGGCTGACCTCAGTTTGCCATAGGCTGGGGTCAGTATGCACTGAACCCTCAGTTTCCTCCCTCGCCTTTCTGGTGACAACCAGCTTTCCCTGAAGAACCCCAGGGAGGCCACAGACCCTGAGACGCCAGGTGGAGGAAGAGGGGCACAGAAATGCAAGGCCGAGGAGTCCATCCAAAGCCATGGCCCTCCTCCTCCCCGCCCTCCCTACACATCAGAGAGCTTCAATGGCCCACAGTACAACCTTCTCTGCACTGACTTTGGGGTCCCTTGGGAGCGCCCCATCTGATCCTCAACAAAGCCAAAAACACCCACCAGGTTTTTGTGCCTTATTCTGAAATATGCACAGACAAAAAGGAACGATCACTAGGTAGCCAAAGGAAGCCCCCAAGATGGAAAGGAGAACCCCAAACAAATAAACAGGAATGTAATTGTGGAGGAAACGAAGAAAACAAAAAAATAGAAGGAATTTTCCCAAAAGGCTCTCATTAGTAACCACAGAAAAGTGTGAAAGGCTCTTCCAACCATTAAAAAAGAAGAGGGCATTGGGGGAAAGAACAAATATAAAATAAAAGAGAGGGCCTGGAATTATGAATACCAATGTTAAGATTTAAAAATCCAATATCGGGAGTTCCCGTAAGGGCGCAGTGGTTAACGAATCTGACTAGGAACCATGAGGTTGAAGGTTTGATCCCTGGCCTCACTCAGTGGGTTAAGGATCCGGCGTTGCCATGAGCTGTGGTGTAGATCGAAGATGAGGCTCTGATCTGGTGTTGCGGTTGCTGTGGCTGTGGTGTAGGCCGGCAGCTGTAGCTCCAATTGGACCCCTAGCCTGGGAACCTCCGTATGCTGCAGGTGTGGCCCTAAAAAGCATAGTAATAATAATAATAATAATAATAATGTAATAATAATTTGATATCGGTACTAGAAAACAAGGTTAAGATAATCTAGAAAACAGAACTGAAATATGAAGATGTGTACATTATGAGAGAAAGAGAAGAGACACAGTTAATCCAGCAGGGCCCACATCTAATTAACTGGAGTTTCAAGGAAGAAATGAAAGAAAAAGGGAAGGAATTTATCAAAGAAATACCACAGACACTATGCAATTTTAGATCGGAGGAATAAACAGAAGATTATAAAAGCTCTCTAAAATTTAAAAGAAAAAAAATCACATACCAAAGAACTAGAATCAGAATGACATCCGACTTATCCCAAAAACACCTGGATGTGGCAAGACAGGTTGGTTGTAAAATTCTAGACTGGAGAGCATTTCTCCTTGGAATTCTGTGAGACACTGTGCCACTGTCAGAGGACAGAATGAAGGGTTTTAAGACCTGCAATTGTAAACAATTGTTTACATCTTTGTTTGTCGTTGTGGTTGTATTTTTGGCTGTGCCCATGGCATGCAGAAGTTCCAGGGCCAAGGACTGAACCCTTTCCACAGCTGTAGCCTGAGCCACAGCAGGGACAACACCAGATCCTTAACCCACTGAGCCACCAAAAGATGCAAAAGTTTCCTATGCACCTTTTTTAAGGAAGCTGCTTGGAGGAAAACTCCAGCAAAAGCAGGAATTAAACAAACAAAACAGAGCTCCAGAAAACAACAGCTTTACCCTAGGCCCAAAGTTGAAGCAGGAGGACGGAGAGTCCCCAAAAGGAAGGACTTCAGGGGAGAAAAAAAAGAGTATATAAAATATAATTAAAGACATGTAGTAAAATGTTCAGAGCCTGGGGCCTGGCATCAGACTACCTGGATTTAACTCTCACCTCTGCCAGTTATTAGGCAGAATCGTGGGCCAGTTTATTTAACCTTTCTGAGTCTGGATTTCCTGGGCTATAACATAACAACAACAAGCACACTTCATGGAGTTGTCAGGAGGGTCACGTGAGAATGCTCGCAGGGCACCTGGAACAGAGCTTGGCACACAGTGAGTGCCCGAATGTCAGCTGTTGGTACGATGCTGGAGATGGCCAAGGGGGAACAGAAGGAATCAGAGACTCCAAAATCAGAGTTCTCACAGGAAAGAAGGAAAGTAAAGTACAAGATTGAACTTTCAGCGAATAAGATTTACATATTATAATATTACACTATAGGTATTATATTATACCATCATCAATACTTTATTCAGTTAAGCAGTGATATGTTTTATGAGGGTCGGGAAAGGAAAATGGGGAGAGTTAAATCTTCATTTATCTGAAGAAGAAGTCTTTTGATAGGGAATGAAATTGATGAGGGGAGAATTGGAGGCAAATACCAGGAGACGAAGCTCAAAGACTTCAGGAGCTGGCCGCCGGGGAGCAGGAGAGGAAGCAGGCTTTGCGGAGCTCAAGGGCACCACATCTGCGGGCGGCGGTTGTGTGGTAGACGTCCCAGATTTGTAGATTTAGTACAAGTGTGGCAGCACAGGGTCTTGTTCTAACAAAATCAAATAGCCTGACAGTTTTCTGAGAGATGGAGGCCATGTGTCTTTTTTTTTTTTTGCCTTTTCTTGGGCTGCTCCCGCGGCATATGGAGGTTCCCAGGCTAGGGGTTGAATCGGAGCTGTAGCCACCGGCCTACGCCAAAGCCACAGCAACACGGGATCCGAGTCGAGTCTGCAACCTACACCACAGCTCACGGCAACACCGGATCCTTAGCCCACTGAGCAAGGCTAGGGATCGAACCCGCAACCTCATGGTTCCTAGTCGGATTCGTTAACCACTGCGCCACGATGGGAACTCCCAGAGGGCATGTGTCTTGAGGAAAGGTGTACTTTCCTTCTTCCCCATCTGAGCGCCCGTGTGGGTCAGCTGCATGCCTGGAGTTTACCTAACCTCTCTGAACGCAGCTTTCCTCGTTTGTAAAGGGGGCTCATAACAGTGCAGTAACCTCAGGGCTGTTTGAGTATTTGTATAAGTCAAACACTCAGCACAGCACCCGGCCTGTGACACGTCCACGAAAACGGTAGAGACTGGAACTCACCCACCCTCCCCCAATGCCCAACCCCACCCCCAAGCCAGTCAGCCATCAAGGATGGCAGTGTACTCAGTCACCTCTTTGGGGTGGGGGGAGCAGGAGGAAGGGGGTGTCTTCTTAAGTCAGCTCCCCCAGCCGCCTGGCCCAGCCTGGCCCCCTCCCCTGCATGCACCATTGGCTGGCGTGCATGGTCAGTGCAAAGACGTCCTCCGTGAAGCCGTGCTTAAGTGTGAAAGGAAATCAGAGATGAAGGAGGACCTAAGCAGGTCTCGCAGGGTTCAATGTGGACAGCGGGGTTGGCTGCCTTGTCTGCCTGGCACATCTTGCATTATTAGTCAGGAAAGGCCCCGCGCTGACCATCCCCAGGCTGCACCCTTCAATCAAAGCTTCCTGGTGATGGAGTTTCTTGGTCTAAGAGGACCCAGATCTGGGGAACAATTGTCACCGAGACTCCCTTAGTCCCGTGATGCTAACAATCACATCCCAGGCTCCTACTTCAAAGCAGCCCAGCCTGCTTACCGCAAATATCTGGGTGTAATCCGACGCCCGCTGCTGGCCTCTGGTGCTGGGACTGCGAAGTGTCAGAGGGGGGCACAGAGTCCCCATCCTGCTGCTGCTGCTGCTGCTGCTGCGGCTGTGCCAACCCAGTGTTTACTCTGCCTAGAGATGCCCGACTGCGTGGAGCCCTAGGAACGAGGTGGGCCAGCCGGCCGGGATGACTTCTCTAGAACTCAGTCCGCAGATAAGCCTGGCATTTCCACTTATCTCTGAGCCTGCCCAGGGCCCCAGAGGCATCCAAGGCTTCACTCGGTTATCTGCTTTGCTGGGCGGTATCTGCCTCCCCGGGGGCCTACTTCCTGCATCACTTAGCGGAGCGTCCAGTGTGAAACAAACACCGTGTGGTCCGAGGAGAGAGGAAAGAAAAAGGGAGTCCTAGGATAGAGCTGACTTGAGTTCAAAAGCCAGAATCCTAGGGCAGGGGCCCAGATGCACTGGGACTCCCCACAGCTTCAAGCAGCTCTCTGGGACAGAGCAAAGCCCAGAGGAGCCCAAGAGTGGATGGCTTTCTTCACGGGGACTGCTTGCATCCTGGCTGGGAACCTGGTGACTTATCTCCAGGCTGGGAGGGACCAGCTATTGCCTCTTCACGTAAAACTTAGGAAGCAGCAAAGACAATGAGAGCCCCTAAAGCGGGGGACAGGCGCAGGGAGGGAGAGGGCCAGGACCTGCGGCTTCTACAGAACAAGATGCCAAGCTTCAACTCAGCTATTGCCCTCAGGGAGGCTCTCTGGACAGATCTTCCCAGAGTTCCCCGGGGGGAGGCCAAGCCCTCCACACACCCTGGCATGTATGGGCAGAGACAGACACACACACAGACAGACGGGCAGATACACACGCCTTTCCCTCCAGGAGCCCCACCTCGCCTGGCCTGGCTGACAGGAATCAGAGAAAGAGCTTCGGGCTTTTGAGATTAGCTTGCTTTTCTGAGCCTGACCATGACCATGCTAAGCACTTAAGCTGCAGATGTCTTACATATACCTTGCTCCAACCCTATAGGGTAGATGACTATTTATCATCCCCATTTTACAGATGGGGATTGATCTAGAGAACACAAGCGGCTCACCCGAGTCCACACAGCCAGATAATAATGGAACTGGAATTCTAGCTCAGGTGGATAACACACCGTCTTGCCACTTTGTAGAGTGATTCTCCATTCTCACTTTGTCTCTGAGACCCAGAGAGGGGAAGGGACTTTCTGAAGCTCACACGAGTAGGTCAGAGACAGAGACAAGACCAGGGAGCCAAACTGTGGCCCTGAGTGGCCCTGGGTTTGAGAAGGGCGGGTGTCTCGTGAAGCTGGTCTCTGCCCACAGGCTCAGCTCTGACAGTGGGCTGAGGAGATGAGGAGGGGGGCCACAGGGCAGGGACCCCAAGATGCTGTACTGGCTGCCTGTTCTTTCATAGAAAAAATGTCTACAGCTTGTCTCCTCTGGCCACCCAGAGAGACAGCCACGGTCCTGCCAGGATGAATCCAGGAACTGTGCTTGGGAATAAAACCAAAGTCAAGTTGGCCTCTCTGAAGCAGAGAGGGACAGGACAGCTGCATGGAATTCTGGCCTGGGCTTCAGGAAAGTCTTCTTTAGCTCTCAGGCGGCTGGTGGGTTTGCTCCCAGGATCTCCTGTCTGTGGTCAGCATTCGTACCCCCAGTTGAAGGCTTTCTATGTCGTCACTTCCTTTCCCACATGCCTAGTCAAAATTATTCCCTGCCAAGCACAGTCAGAAGGAATCAGCCTGGAAATACCAGAGAAGAACAAAAAGCACCCTCAGGAGCCAAATCCACACCAGCAGCTACTCATTCATTCAACATTTACAGAGCAACACTTATTAGGAATCTCTAAAAGCACTATTATTTATCAAGCATTTCCATGGGCCAGGCGCTGTGCTACGTCTTTACATAAATTACCTTTTGTTCCTCACAGCAATTCTCAAAGGAAGAGCCTGCTCTCCCCATTTTGTAGACAAGTAAACTGAGGCTTGGAATGAAGCCACTTTCCAAAGTCAGTGGATATCAATGCAGGCGGCCAGACACCTGAGTCTGCTTACAGATGAAAGGGATCTCACTAAAACATTTTTTTTTTCTTTTTTGTCCGCCCCGAGGCATATGGATTTCCCCAGCCAGGGAACAGATCTGAACCACAGGTGCAGCCTAAGCCACAGCTGTGGCAATGCCAGATCCCTAACCCATTATGCCGGGCCAGGGATTGAACCCGTGTCCCAACCTGTTGTGCCACAATGGGAACTCCTAACCGAAACATCTTGTCTAGAACCTAACTTTGCCTCTCGGGGCTGAATTTGCCAACTGCCAATTCAGATACACGATTGTATTTGCAAGTTGGCACTCAGCCAACCTGTTTCATGCCCACATACTGTATTGCCCGCCCTCCTACCAGCTCACACTGGTAAAGTGTCTCTGCCTGCAAAGTGCTTTGATGTGTGCTCACACTTATACCTACCTGAGGAGCATGAATTATGATTCTATTTTTTTTTTTAACCGATACACCTGCAGTATAAGAAGTTCCCAGGCTAGAGGTTGAATTGGAGCTGCGGCTGCAGGTCTACGCCACAGTCATAGCCACACATTGGATCCGAGCCACATCCAAGATCTATGCTGCAGCTTGCAGCAACACTGGATCCTTAACCCACTGAGTGAGGCCAGGGATCAAACCCCCAACCTTGTGGACACTATATCGAGTTCTTAACCTGCTGATCCACAATGGGAAATAATCCTTATTTTACTCATAAAGAGACTGAGGCTCCCAGAGAGAGTCGGTGGAGAGCTGGCCTTGGCCTCAGGGCCTGTGTTCACTGCAGTAAGTAAGGTTTCTGACCACAAATACTTGCACACACACACACAATCACTTTGGGTCCCCCAAATCACCTGGCCTGACAGGAATGAAGGAAGGGGCTGCAGGCTTTTGATATTAGTTCATTTTCTGAGTCTGACCAGGGCAGTCTCTATGCTAAGCACTTTAGCTACAACGTTTTATTTTTTGGTTTTTGGTTTTTGTTTAGGGCTCCACCAGCAAGTTCCTAGGCTAAGGGTCAAATCGGAGCTGTAGCTGCTGGCTTACACCACAGAAACAGCTCATACCAGATCCGAGCCTCATCTGTGACCTACTCCACAGCTCATGGCAACACCGGATCCTTAACCCACTGAGCGAGGCCAGGGATCGAACCCACGTCTTCACGGATACTAGTTGGCTCAGTACTGCTGAGCCACAACAGGAATTTCCTATCTTATTGAAACCCCGTGATTGTGCTGACACTTAGGAGCTCAGAACTCTGCTTGTGTTATGGGAAACTCAGAAAGTCTAGGCAGGGGCAAACTTAATGCACTGGAACAACGAGAAAGTGGGATTATCACTGACCACAGAGTGTGAAGCATGTGGGCAGGATGGGGCGAAATTACGTGATGGAGCATTGTGTCCAGCCTTCCTGTATATGATAGAAAGAATTTTGTCTGCATCTGCTCCAATTCTCCCCCTCGGTCTATCTGTACCCTCTGAGGAGAGCCTGGTCTCAAAACTTGTGGTATTGGATCTGAGGAATGGAGGAGAGATCTGAGATCTGGAGAAGAGAATTTGGTGAGCTGGGTAGCAAAGCACCAAGATGGAGAGAGGGAAAGAGGGGAGAGAGAGAGACATAGAGCAGGGACTGGGGTTGGGGAGCAGCAGACCTGGGGCAGCCCCACGATGCGAGCAAATGGGTGAGAAAAGAAGGGAGGGCTTGGAGACGCGTGTGCTGCAGCGTGTGAATGGTCAAGGGAACTGTGAGGAGGGTGGCAGGGTGGCCAGCCCTCCACAGACCCGAGTCTTTAGGGTGTAAGAAGGAGGTGAAGAAATTGGGGACAATGGAGTTCCCGTCGTAGCGCAGTGGAAACAAATCCAACTAGTATCCATGAGGGTGCGGATTCAATCCCTGGCCTGGCTCAATGGGTCAAGGATCCGGTGTTGCGGTGAGCTGTGGTGTATGTCACAGACGCAGCTCAGATCTGGTGTGGCTGTGGCTGTGGTGTAGGCTGGCAGCTGTAGCTCCAATTCTACCCCTAACCTGGGAACATCCATATGCCATGGGTTCGGCCATAAAAAGCAAAAATAAGAAAGAAAGAAAAAGAGAAAGAAAAAATTGGGAAAAAATGGGCACAGTAAAAGGACTTCTTGGAGGAAACAAGCTTGAGCTGAGCCTTGATTGATGGATGAGATTCGGGGAGGCCAAGGGAAGGGTGGTTGGAGTGAGGGTACAGAGTGAACAAGCCCCACATGGGGCCTGGAAGATGGGAGTGACAGCGCAGAGACTGGCCTTGGGTAGGGAGGTATCAGTGGAAGCCAAATGATTCAGCAGGCAGGACCCTTAAGAAAGTGGACCTTCCCCAGAAGACAAGCAGAGACATTTAGACCCGAAGCAGCAAGATAAAGGAACAGTCATCCTGTGGAATGTTTCCAGGTGGGAACTGACATGATAATACTAGTGTCTAAGGATGGATGGAATAATTACATAAGTGTAGGGGACAGACTCAGTGGTGACACAAAACCACTTCTGAGTTTTTTGTTTTTTGCTTGTTTCTTTTTTTTTTTTTTTTTTTGGTCTTTTTAGGGCTGCACCCGTGGTATATGGAAGTTTCCAGCCTAGGGGTCAAATCAGAGCTGCAGCTGCCAGCCTACACCACAGCCACAGCCACGCCAGATCCGAGCCTCATCTGCAACTTACATCACAGCTCACCACAACATGGATCCTTAACCCACTGAGCCAGGCCAGGAATTGAACCCTCATCCTCATGGATACTAATTAGGTTTGTTACTGCTGAGCCATGACAGGAACTCCACCACTTCTGGGATGCTTTATATCCTGGGTGTTGGCTGCACTGGAACATGCCCGTGTGCAAACAGGTCTGCAGTATTCAATTCAGTGAGCTCTAAGATCTGTGCGTTGTGCTGCATGTAAGCCCTACCTTCATCAAGTTCTGTTAGTATGAAAAAAGGGGAGGAAGGGGGGACGGGTGGACCTGCCAGCAGGGGGCAAATGGACTGGGAGGGCACTGGCTCATCATCTGCTAAAATCAGCAAGTGTTTACCAGTTCTGGGATCTGCGCTGTTGCCAAAACACAGGAGTGCTAAGGAAGCGGAGTGACATCTGAGAGAACAAGTCTTTAAATTTCTTTTGCACGTGCTGACTGACGTCCTGAGGCCCTCATTCCACCACCCGGCCTGCCCACAACAGAAGCAGGACCCCTCCCCACTGTGGGCCAGACCCTGAGGAGGTGAAGACCTCACCCCCAAAGCAGGTCACAGAACAGCAAGTACATACATTAGCATCCCACTTTTATTTACAATAAACACATACGGGGGGGGAGTTCCTTTCATGGCTCACTGGTAACAAACCCGACTAGTATCAATGAGGACTCGGGTTTGATCCCTGGCCTTGCTCAGTGGGTTAAGGACCAGGCATTGCCTTGAGCTGCGGCTCAGATGCCACGTTGCTGTGACTGCAGAGCTACAGCTCCGATTGTACCCCTAGCCTGGGAACTTCCATTTGCTGCAGGTATAGCCCTAAAAAGCAAAATAAATAAATATATAAATACATAAATAAGAAATAAAATATACATATATGGGGAAGTTCCTGGTGGCCCAGTGCTTAGGAATCCGAGCTTTAACTGCTGTGGCCCCAGGTTCAATCCCTGGCCTGGGAACTGAGATCCCACCCACATCAAGCCACTGCATGCTGCAGCCAAAAATATCAATAATAAAATAAATAAAATATACTCATATGTCAGTATGGTTAATTCTGTAGGAGAGAATTGCAGATGATCTTTATTTTCTACATTTCATTTATATAATTATTCTAATTTTAAGTGTATTGTTTGTGTTATTAAAGCAGTTTATTTATAATAGGTACCATTCACCTGGCCCCACAGGAATTATTCCAGACAGACAATATGTACCAGAGAGACGTTTAATTAATCAAGAACAGAGTGACAGACTCCCTCAGGAACCCAGCTGAGAGAAAACAACATTTAATAACCTTATAGGGAGATCTGAGGTCAATTGCTCAGCCTTAAATGAACAGAACAAATGTATATATAACAGACGCAGGACTCTCCAGAAATAATAAACCCCTGGGAGAGAGAGCAACACTTCCTCTCTGCGCTTTGTTTTTTAAATAGATTTTGCCCCTTTCCAACCTGGGAACAAATGTTCCAGGCACCTCATAAACTATACGGAAGAATTATTGGGGGGATTTTTTAGTGCAAAGTTGACAAACATTTGGAAACCATCAATGACCACAGCATTCTCAGATAATCTGAGTGCCCACTTAATCACAGCAAGGTTTGAAAACAGTTTTGAAGTCTGAATTACACATGCAATTCCCCCAAATCTGCACAAAAACAAAGACAAGTCCATGCACTTAAAATTGTTAGTTTTTATTACTGTTTGCTTTTTGGTCACACTCTAAATGTGTTTTCCGGAGAATCTACTCAAGCCTAATGCACCTGCTGAAAACACACACACACAGTAAGTTTAACCTCTGCACTTACATACCACCTTCCATCCATGGATCTTGAGTGGGCTGTCAGAAATGTTTTCATAAGTCCCCAGTGAGATGGGTAAATATTGTTACCTCCATCTTATATGCAGATAAACTTAAACATGGGGCCAGCTAAGTGGCTTGTCAACGGTTATAACCCAAGACGAAATCCATGCAAGCCAACTTCTAGTCTCCCTTCCTCTGCTGACTGTGCCTTTGAGCTTCGTCGTTGGCCCCCACTTAAATCATGCTCTCAGACCATTGTTTCCCGGGTGATGGAGGTGGCATTCTATTTCCTGCCCTGAATCTGGCCGGGGGCCCTGGCGGCACCGCATTTAGCCACAAGTGCATCAGCCTTGCGTGAGTGGGTACAGCTTGGCTCCTTGGAAACCTAAGTGGCATGTGTCAGCTGGCACCGGTTTGCTGAGAGCCACTCCAGGCCACGCTACTAACTCCTTCATCACTAGCTCAGAGCAGCCCATAATGAAGGCAATGACGTCTCTCCAGGAGCCAGGTGAACAAATGGAACGGCTCAAAGGCAAACCCTCTGGCTGGAGGTCGGTGAGGAAATAACCCTTACATGCCTGGGACCCAGGCCCTGAGTCCAGTCCCAACTCTAGCCTGCTCTTTCCTCTGGACAGAGTGTGATGGTCACTGATTACATTCCTGACAGGCGACTGAATTTACACGTCCCGTTTCCAGCTGCAGGGTTTATTTTTATGGTTCATTAATTAATGTGTCCTGGAATGACCATTCAGAATCAAATTAATGTGTCCTAGAATGACCATTCAGAATCACCTCCAGAAGAAGAAGAAAGTTGCTGGGACATCCATCAGGCAATCAGAGTTACCACCTGAAAAGTCACACTTAGAAATTAGGAGCGGAGATTTTTTTGTGAATTGTCTCCCATTTGGTCAGTAAATGCCATATACTCTTTTTTTTTTTTTTTTTGTCCTTTTTAGAGTCGCACCCTTGGCATATGGAGAATCCCAGGCTAGGGGTCAAGTCAGAGCTGCAGCTGCCGGCCTACACCACAGCTCACAGCAACGCCAGATCCTTAACCCACTGGGCAAGGCCAGGGATCAAACCTGCGTCCTCATGGATAGTAGTCAGATTCGTTTCTGCTGAGCCACGACGGAAACTCCTACTGTCATTTTTAATTAGTTTCAACTTCTTTGCCTCTAATAAGTCCCTGTTAACCTTACTGGAAGGTCATGTGCATCACAGGAACTAGACGCTGGGTTGGCTGCCCTTCCTGCCCACCTGCTCCCAAAGCGCCGCGTACATATTCCCATCAGATCCTGTGAGCGAGAGCAACAACCCTGCCGAGCACTTACCTTGTGCCAGGCACCCTGCCCAGCACTTCACTTTTTTTTTTTTTTTTAAATTCTAGGTATTACCATTAATATTCTCATTTTAGAGATAAGGAGGTCATGAAGTCACTGTATTGGTTTCCTGTGATTGCTATAACAAATTACCACAAACTTGTGGCTTAAACCAACAGAAACTTATTCTCCCACAATTCTGGAGGCCAGAAATCTGAAACCAGTATCACTGGGCCAAACCAAGGGGTCACCGGGGCTATGCTTTCTCTGGAGGCTCCAGGGCAAGAGCGTTCCTTGCCTTTTCCAGCATCTGGGAGCAGCTGGCATCTCCTGGTTTGTGGCCGATCACTGAAGCCTCTGCCTCCACAATCACTCTGCCTTTCCAACTCCCATGCGTGCATCAGATCCCCTGCTTCCCTTTTATAATGATGTATGTGACTGTATTTAGGGCCCACTTGTATGGTCCAGGGTAATGGTCCCATCTCAAGCTCTTTAACTTAATCACATCGGCAAAGCTCTTTTTTTTTTTTTTTTTTTTTTGCCGTGTAAAGTGACATTCACAGGCTCCAGGGGTAAGGATGTGAATTCCTTAGGAGAGGGGGTGGGCATCACTGGCCTCCCAGTCACTCCTCTAGAAGGTAGTATCCTCAGGTTTTGCTTCTCATGTGCTCGTGAAGGTTCACTGGCCGAGTGGCGAATGGAGAGCCCAGAGGTCAGAGTTCAAGCTCTGGTGCTAGGCAGACTGAGGTTGGAAGCCCAGCTCCACCACTTACCATGTGACTTAACCTCTCTAAATCTAATGTATGAGATTATTGTGAAGATCAAATGAGATAATGAATGTGAAACACACCACAGCGCCTGAACATAGTTTAGTCCTCGGTGAGTGGCAGCTGCCGTCCTTTTCCTTAACAGCAGAGTGTGACCTTACAGAGGGGAGGCTAGTGAGCACCAGGCTTCTACAGATGAAGAAATGTGAAAATGGGGGGGGGGGTGAGGTCGGGGGTCATTCTGCCACAGAGCCAAGGAAAGTCAGTGCTAACTAAGCATAGGAGAACTCTCAAAAACTTTTGGAGTGGAACAATATAATGACCTGTCCAAAGTGGCCATGCAGACGAATTTCTGCTTTTCAAAAGGGAAGAATGTGACCCTTCTCCAGAGCAGGTGTGCATCTGGGTTCTCAAATATGTGTGTTTTTGTCATAGGTATCCCTACATATTGTTATAAGTAGGATTCATCTGGAAACTAACACTCTAATGGTTCTCTTGAGGTGAAACTGATTCCAGTTTCAAGACCTACAAAGAATAGCCAATAAATCAAGAGCTGAGAGCATGGTGAATAAACTAAGAAATATAGGCAGGAGATAGTAGGAAAAGAACAGCTGTAAAATGGAGTTCCCGTGGTAGTTCAGTGGTTAACGAACCCAACTAGTATCCATGAAGACACGGGTTCGATCCCTGGCCTTGCTCAGTGGGTTAAGGATTCGGCCTTGCCATGAGCTATGGTGTAGGTTGCAGACATGGCTTGGATCCTGTGTTGCTGCGGCTGTGGTGTAGGTTGGCAGCTACAGCTCCAATTTGACTCCTAGCCTGGGAACCTCCATATGCTGTGGATGTGGGCCTAAAAAGAAAAAGTAGAAAAAAAAAGGATGTTTTAAACCTGGGCATTTGGTATTAATATGTTTGAGAGTGACAAGCAAGCTGGTTTGCCTCTTTAACTCTGAGCAAACTAATTGTGATTTGATTCTGTTCCATTAACTGGGGTAGGATAACATGAATTTTAATAAAGACATTTTAGTACTGTACTTTAGTATTGTATTTTAATAAAGAAGTTTTAGTTTTATCAAGTATTATGGTCTGTTCAACTTGTTATATTTCATCCAATCAGGTTTTTCAGTTTAATCCACTGGAACTCTTGACAGATATGACAAGAATTGCTCAGTTTGAGTGGAAAGCCTGCTAAAGGGCAGTGAAACAGAAAAGTAATAGACTTTGCCTTTTTGAAAAAGAAAAACTACAAACCACTTCATTGTCATCCAGTAGGGGAGAGCTCTACATCTATCGCTGTGAAAGCTACCCAAGGCGCACGGCTGAGTTAAAATGCACAAAACGTACAAAATTTGATCCTTTTGAAATAAAAAAGATAAACAGCCTGATAACCAGACATAGAGACACAGATATATAAATACATTAGCAATAGTCAAGGATATATACCCAGTGACTAACAGCAGTTACCTCCTGGGAAAAGAGCAGAATTGGGTTGGGGAAAACAAAAAGGGAGGAGTTCCTGTTGTGGTGCAGTGGGTTAAGAATCTGACAGCGGAGGCTTGGGTTACTGTGGATCCTGTGTTGCCGCAGCTGCGGTGCAGTTTGCAGCTGCGGCTCAGATTCAGTCCCTAGCCTGGAGACTCCCATATGCTGTGGGTGTGGCCATAATAAAAAAAGAAGGGAAAGTCAATTTCCCTTAATACTCTACATGCTTTTGTATTTGCATTTTTATATATTACTTATACACTTATTACACAATACAAAATTATTTATTTATTGTAATGGAAACATTACATTAATTTACAGTTCTTTTGGAAGTCCCTGGTGGCCTAGAGGTATTGTCACTGCTGTAGCTTGGGTTTGATCCCAGGCCTGAGAACTTCCGAGTGTGGCTACAAAAAAAAAAAAAAAATCACTGTTCTTTTGCTAGGAATATTACTTGTGGGATAACAAACAGTAAATTTTTTTTTTTTTTTTGGTCTTTTTGCCATTTCCAGGGCTGCTCCCGCGGCCCATGGAGATTCCAGGCTAGGGGTCTAATTAGAGCTGTAGCTGTCGGCCTACACCAGAGCCACAGCAACGCAGGATCCAAGCCTCATCTGCAACCTACACCACAGCTCACGGCAACACTGGATCCTTAACCCACAGAGCGAGGCCAGGGATCGAACCGGCAACCTCATGGTTCCTAGTTGGATTCGTTAACCACTGCACCATGACAGGAACTCCATTTTTTTTTTTTTTTTAATTAATGAACCAGAAGTTCCCGTCATGGCTCAGTGGTTAATGCATCCGACTAGGAACCATGAGGTTGCCGGTTCGATCCCTGGCCTTGCTCCGTGGGTTAAGGATCCGGCATTGCCCTGAGCTGTGGTGTAGGTTGCAGATGAGGCTTGGATCCTGCGTTGCTGTGGCTCTAGTGTAGGCTGGCAGCTACAGCTCCGACTGGACCCCTAGCCTGGGAACCTCCATATGCAGAGGGTGCTGCCCTAGAAAGACAAAAAAAAAAAGAAAAAAGAAAAGGTTGATTTGAAAAAAAAATCACAGAATTAATTAGAGATTGAAAATGTGATAGCTGAAATAAAATGTTCATGAATCATAAGATAAAATAGAGGAGATCTCCTAACGCAGAGGATAAAAAGAGAAAATGTGAAAGAACTGATAAAAATTCAAAAGTAGAATGTTCAAAAGTAGAATGGAACCCCAGGAGAAGAGAAGAGGGAAAAGGCTGGGAGTAGGAGGGGAGAGCTAAGGAAACTCCAGCCATTTCCCCATCTGGGCATCACTCATTCCCAGGGGCGTTCTGATGGGAGCCCACTAGACCCACCGTCCTATCAAGCCTAGGGTGTAGTATATTCAGGAAGGAGAGTTGAAAATGTCAAATGACTACCGCTTTCTTTTTCTGTTTTTTCTTTTTCTTTTTTTTTGGGGGGGGGGCAAGCCTAGAGCACACGGAAGTTCCCAGGCTACGGAGTTTTCATCGTAGCTCAGTGGAAACGAACCTGACTCGCATCCATGAGGACAATGAGGTCAATCCCCGGCCTCGCTCAGTGGGTTAAGAACCAGGCGTTGCCGTGAGCTGTGGTGTAGGTCACAGATGCCTCAGGTGTGGCCCTAAAAAAGACAAAAAAATTAAAATAAAAAGGAAGTTCCCAGGCTGGGGGTCAAATGGGAGCTACAGCTGCCAGCCTACACCACAGCCACAGCAACGGGGAATCCAAGTCTCGTCTGCAACCTACACCACAGCTCACGGCAACGCTGGATCCTTAACCCACTGAGCGAGGCCAGGGATTGAACCCGAATCCTCATGGATACCAGTTGGATTCATTTCCACCGCACCACAATAGGGACTCCCTGACTACCACTTTCTTAAGGAGGGCCTGACAGCACCAGGGAAGCCGGGACCATGGCCTCTGTTCCTATGAGAACAGCATTCTAGGGATAGCTCATCTGCTTCACTGAGAGAAATGCTCAAATCAGGGCAGAAGCCACTGGCTCATCCGTAGTGACCTGTTTTCAGAGCTAACATCTGTCCACCCTCTTTGGATATGGTTGTTCAGCTACTTACAACTGCATCCTACTCCCCAGGATTCAGCTCGTGTTTCTCCATCTTGATTACATGGACATCATAACTTTTCCCAAACATTCTGCCTTTTCCAGGAATGCCCCTAACATGGTCCATAGCAGTAGATTCCCAGCAGCCATGTCTGGACTATGGATTCTGGTTCCCACCCAATGGGTCATGACTGACTGATCCTAGAGTAGATTTCTCGTCAAGTTGAAAGAACTGATTTTCCAATTCTAGGAAGTTGAAAATTGGTCTAGTAAGAGATAGTCTAGAGACTGTCTTTAGGCTTTGACCTAAAGAGAAAGGCCATGAGCTCCCATAAATTGAAAAAGAGGTTAAAAAAAAAAAAAAAAAAGGCTACAAATGAGGAGGTCTCAAAAATAAGGTCATCAAGGACCAAGGACTGTAATGTAGGCCAAGGTAGGTTAACTGGAGATTTTCAAACCTCAAATGAAGAAGCAGAATCTGTTAAATATAGGTTTAGGGAAGCAGTCAAGGCTTAGAGGTGACAGACAGGGGTGTGCTAAGAACTCTTAAGAAAGGAGACTTTTTTTTTTTTTTTTCCAGCGCCACACACACAGCATACAAAAGCTCCCAGATTAGGGATCAAATCAGAGCTGTAGCTGCCAGCCTGCACCACAGCCACAGCAACGCCAGATCCAAGCTGACTCTGCGAGCTACACTGCAGCTCACAGCAATGCTAGATCCTTAACCCACTGAGTGAGGCCAGGGATCAAACCGGTATCCTCATAGTTACTAGTTGGGTTTGTTACAGCTGAACCACAATGGGAACTCGGGGGAAGGAGACTTTTGAAACAGCATTTTGTTCAGAAAGAGGCGGTAAGGCCAATGAGGAGAGCATAATAGTTGATATAAAAACCAGTCGAAATATAAAGAAAATATCTTAGTCCAAAATTCAAGCCTGAAAAAAACTGCAACACACTTAGAGAAGATACCAGCATCAATCAGGAAGGTTGAGATGAGCACTCGGCTTTCTGCACTTTTATGTAATATTCCCACCACACTTTAAAAAAAATTCTTTCTGGGAGTTCCTTGGTGGCCTGGAGGTTAAGGACTTGGTGTTGTCACTGCTATGGCTCAGGTTCAGTCCTGGCCTTGGAACTTCCAAACACCACGAGTGCAGCCAAAAAAAAAAAAAAGTATTTCTATTGACTTAAACCTCCTATTTTCTAGATGATGTCTATGCTGCCTTCAGCCAGTCACAATAATATTAATCTATTTGAAATGTATTTCCCTGCTTCTCCTCCATAACAAGCTGTTGTATTGTTGGAGTCAGACCTAGCTTTGTATCCAGGCTCTGCCACTTACCAAGTATGTGATCTGAGCAACTTTCTTAACTCTTTGAGTTTCATTTTCCTGATTTGTAATTATCAGAAACAATCATACATGGAAAGCATCTGGCTTGGTGCCTGGGACATAGTAAGTACTGTATAAATGGTAGTTCTTTTCTACTGTTTCTCTTATTTTTTTTTAATTGCACTCAAATGTTGGCACTACCATAAAACACGTAAATAAAGGTACTCAAATGTGTTCAACTGATTGTTTTATTACTAACATGTTTGACATTTCTTAATGTGTTTTATGTTTCTACAGCCTCAATATCACACTTAAAACTTTAACCCTGAGCTTCCTGATGAAGGTCAGAAGTCGCATTTATCAATATTTCTGGTGCCAAATTTACATGGCTCTCAGGTTGTAGCTTTTGGGTTAAAAGAGGCATTAAAGCAAACATGTCAGAGCTGCTGTTGCTGGAGCAGAAGCAGATTCTCTCAATAACGACATGAAATTTAGAAAGCGAATTTTTCAGAGCTCCTGTTGTGGCTCAATGGAAAGGAATCTGACTAGCCTCCATGAGGACACAGGTTCGGTCCCTGACCTCACTCAGTGGCTTAAGGATCTGGCATTGCCGTGAGCTGTGGTGTAGGTTGCAGAGGCAGCTCAGATCTGGTATTGCAGCAGCTACAGTCCCGATCTGACCCCTAGTCTGGGAGCTTCCATATGCTGTGGATGTGGCCCTAAAAAAGACCAAAAAAAAAGGGGGGCATTTTTCATTTGCAAGTCTAATTAGCAACCAGATACCAAAAAGTGAAGGTGTTTTTGCTTATGTTTTGTATGTATTTCACTGAGAGGTAAAATTTTCCAACCCCAAGAAAAGTGAAGTTTGACAGGTCTATTACTAGACCTTTGGGAGTCTCACACCCAAATCACATCCCATTGGTCTAGTCAACCATTCTTTTCTGGAAGTTTGCCATATAGAAACAGAAGAACATTGAAAAGAGCCCAGATACATGTGAAGCAACTTAGAATCACTGTCTGCTTCATCTACTACAAAGAAAGATCTTCCATATTATGTCACGCCACTGCCAGAGAAACATGAAAAAAGTTTTCTGTGGAGCATTTTCTGGATATGTTAGATATAAAATATCAAATGAATATATTTAAAAAAAAAAAAAAAAAACCCAGGGAGTTCCTGTTGTGGCACAGTGGAAACAAATCTGACTAGTATCCATTATGGTGCAGGTTCGATCCCTGGCCTCACTCCGTGGGTCAAGGATCCGGTGTTGGCATGAGCTGTGGTGTAGGTCGCAGATGTGGCTTGAATCCTGAGTTGCTGTGGCTGTGGTGTAGGCCAGCAGCTACAGCTCTGATTTGACCCCTAGCCTGGAAACTTCTATACACTGTAGGTTCGGCCCTAAAAATGCAAAAAAAAAAAAAAAAAAAGATCTCTGAAGAACAGAGACTAGTGTATATATTCAAAAATGGACAAAGGATCTGATAAATATACAATAGCCAGTAAGCACAGGAAAAACTTTTTTTTTCATTCCTTTATGCTTAATTTACTATATGTTTATAATGTCATTGATATTTGGCCACAGATAATTTTGCTTACAGTATCAAACAGTGAGCACAGGAAAAAATTTTAATATCTAATTATTAGGGAAATGAAAATCAAATATCTAATCATTAGGAAAATGAAATCAAAACCACAATGAGATACCACTTCATAAAATTCTGATATATGCTACCAAATGGATGAATCTTTAAGTATTAAGTATTCCAAAGTGAAATAAGCCAGCTACTTACATAATTCTACTTACATGAGGTACCTAGACAAGGCAAATTCATAGAGACGGAAAATAAAATAAAGATTACCAGGAGCTGGGGGGAGGAGGGGATGAGGAGTCATGGTTTGATGGGTAGAGTCTGTTTGGGATGATGATAATAATTTTTTAGGAGTTCCCATCATGGGCTCAGCAGAAATGAATCTGACTAGTATCCATGAGGAAGCGGGTTCAATCCCTGGCCTTGCTCAATGGGTTAAGGATCCAGTGTTGCTGTGAGCTATGGTGTAGGTCACAGCCATGGCTTGGATCCTGTGTTGCTGTGGTTGTGGTGTAGGCCAGCAGCTATAGCTCTGATTCCACCCATAGCCTGAGACCTACATATGCCATGGGTGTAGCCCTAAAAAGACAAAAAAAAAATTTTTTTTAAATAGTGGTGATTATTATACATCATTGTGAATGTACTTTACATCACTGAATCATAAACTTAAAACATGGTTAAAATGAAGTTCCTTGGTGCTCTAGTGGGTTAAGGATCCAATGCTGTCACTGCTGTGGCTCAGGTCATTGCTGTAGCATGGGTTCAAATCCCTGGCCTGGGAACTTCTGCATGTTGTGGGCACGGCCAAAAAAAAAAAAAAAAAAAGGTTAAAGTAGTAAATTGTGGAGTTCTCTTGTGGAGCAGAAGGTTAAGTATCCAGCATTGTCACTGAAGCAGCATGGGTGGCTGCTGTGGCATGGGTTTGATCCCTGGCCCGGGAAAGTCCAAATGTTTTAGGGGCAGCCAAAAAAAAAAAAAGGTAAAATAGTACATTTTATGCAGATTTTAAAAACATAAATCCACCTAAACCTACATAAAACTAAAATGTGGTTTCTAAAGTCCTTGGGCCATGTATAATGCCATAAAGACATTTGGGTACTATATCTGGCAAGCAACTCAGCCCAGGAACACCATAATAGCATAATAGCGTAATAAATACCAAAATGCTCTGAAGAAGATTTTGCCTACTGGCAGGGACAAACGAGGGTTTTTTTCCCTTCCTTCCTCCATTCTTTACTTCCTTCTTTTCTTCCTTTTTTGTTTTTTTTTAATTTAATGGCCACATAAAAGTTCTTGGGCTAGGGGTTGAATCAGAGCTGAAGCTACCAGCCACAGCAATGTGGGATCCAAACCACATCTGTGACCTATACCTCAACTTGCAGCAACACTGGATCCTTAGCCCACTGAGAAAGGCCAGGGATTGAATCTGCATCCTCATGGACACTGTGTCAGGTTCTTTACTTGCTGAGCCACAATGGGAACTCCAGATGAGATTTTTTTATTTAAAAGAAAAAAAATCAGACCTTTTTGATGGTTATGTTGTTGATAGTATGAACAAAATTTAGTTTAGAGACCAAAGAGATGGCATGTGCTTTATTTTTTCTATTTATTTACTTATTTATTTTGCTTCTTAGGGCTGTATCCATGGCATATGGAGGTTCCCAGGCTAGGGGTCAAATTGGAGCTACAGCTGCTGGCCTATACCACAGCCACAGCAACAACAGATCCAAGCCACATCTGCAACCTACACCACAGCTCATGGCAATGTCAGATCCTTAACCCACTGAGCGAGGCCAGGGATCGAACCTGCAATGTCATGGTTCCTAATCAGATTCATTTCTGCTGCGCCACCACAGGAACTCCAATGGCATGTGCTTTAATCACACACACATCAGCAAACATGTACAATTAGACTCAAAATTGTTTTCTATTGATAGCAACCAGTTAAAACTAATATGTGGCCTTTTCGTACATATTAAAATCTGAGAATAATTACAAGCTAAATAATAGAGGCAAGACACTTCTACTTTCAGCCAAGATAGAGTAGAGTAAGGACTGGATTTATCCCAATATCTGAAACAACTAAAACTCTGGACAAAATATATGAAAGAACAGTTCTCAAGACATTAGACATCAAGCAACAAAGGACAGTGATATATGAGAGATGGAGAAAAAGTGAGGTGAACCCCGTGGTTGCTCCAGTTTCCAGAGAGCTAGAGAAAAAGTAGAAAGTAGAGACATGAAAGATATTTTTAAAAGTCTCAAAATGAAATTCTAGAAATGAAAACTACAACATCTGAGATTATACAAGATACTTAGATAGAATTAAAGGCAGATTAAATATTGCTGAAGAAAAGACTGGTGAACTTGAAGACATAGAAATAGAAAATATATACAGAAAGAAATACAAAGGGAAAAAAAGACTTTTAAAAAAGAAAAGAGGAGAACAAGAGTGAGATACAGGACTTCAGGAGGCCTAATATATGCATAATTGGAGTCTCCAAAGAAGAGAGGAATAGTGGCCAAAAAATTTCTGAATTAGATGAAAACTATAAATCCACACATATAAGAAGCTTAATGAATTCAAAGAATAAGAAACATCACTCCTTGTCACTCAGGTCTCAGCTGAAATGTCACCATCTCAGAGAAGCCCTCCCCTACCACCAAATCTTAAGTAGCATTACGTAATTATCCTGTTGCTGTGGCTGTGGCCTAAGCCAGCAGCTTCAGCTTCAGCTTCAATTTGATACTAAGCCTGGGAATTTCCATATGCCACATGTGTGGCCCTAAAAAAAAAAAAAAAAAATTAAAAAGAGCATGTTTTCATTATTCACATTTTAGTATCTCTGAAATTCCTGTGCATCTCACAATCAATAATGTCTGACTATCCCCCAGGATGAAGTTTGTGATAATTACCAACTGCTGGCACATGAGTGAATTTGGCCAAAACCATTCATATTGTCATTGCTTCTATGTCTAAACAAATCCAAAATAACTTTTTTAAAAAGTTGTTCAAGTCTACGTATTTCCTTTTTTATGGAGATATAGTTGCATGTTACATTGTATAGTTTAAATTGTATGATGTGTTGGTTTGATACACTTATATACTGCCATATGATTACAACATTAGCTAGTTAGCACTAACACCTGTATCGCTTCACATTTATCTTTTTTTTTTTTTTTTGTCTTTTTGCCATTTCTTGGGCCACTCCCACGGCATATGGAGATTCCCAGGCTAGGGGTCGAATCGGAGCTGTCACTGCCGGCCTATGCCAGAGCCACAGCAACTCGGGATCCGAGCTGCGTCTGCAACCTACACCACAGCTCACGGCAACGCTGCTGGATCCTTAACCCACTAAGCAAGGCCAGGGATTGAACCTGCAACCTCATGGTTCCTAGTTGGATTCGTTAACCACTGAGCCATGACAGGAACTCCTATCATTTCTTTTTTGTGTTGAGAATAGTTAATATTTAGTGTCTTAGCAATTTTGCAGTTTGTAACACAGTATTGTTGACTATAATCCCAAAGTGGTACATCAGATCTCCCTAACTTATTTATCTACTAGTCATAAGTCATTTAATCCTTTAACAGCATCTCCTTCATGCTCCCACTTTGTAGCTGCTGGTAACTACCATCCTACTATCTGTCAAAATAACTTTTAAATAAGTATAAAACTGAATTTCTAAAGGTTAATTAGCTTATTTTTTCTTAGTATTACATAAAATAAGGTGTGCCCTACAGTTGATGATGTCTTAGATTTATTGAAGTTCAATACTTTGTTTATGAAGACATTTTTATTGGCCTTTTGGTTATGAACAGGTTGGCACCCCTATCTTCCCAGGCCTCCACCCCTAATAGGGGAGGTACATTACTCAGCATAATAAAACAACAGGAATTTTCCGCTCTTCAACGTACACTCAGGCAGCCAAAGGATTAGGGCTCCTGAGAAAAAAAGTGATGGTTCAAAGAGAAAGTGCTCTGCAGGCAAAGGCCTGCTATCAATGAAGAAACGAGTAAGGGCAAGTTTTAAAGCCACAGTAGTCAGCAGTAGTAGCAACAGCAAACCCCGCTACCCATAAGCACCTAAACAATTCAGGCAAAGTTAATGTAAACTCATTTAATCCTCCAACAGTGGAAACACTATTCCAACAGTGGTATGAATTAGGTGCTATTTTTATGTCCACCTTGGAGGTTCGGAAAGGCTAAGTAACTTGTTCAAGGTCACGTGGTCAATAAGAATAACCTTAAGGAGGTTGGTGGGCTAGTCGGTCTCTTGCAATAGTGATGTCTAGAAAGCTTTACAAACCAAGATAAATGTGGAGGGCACATTATAGCCAAGTGGCGGGTCACCTGGTCAATATAGATGTCAGTTACAGCCAAGGAGAGGGTCAGTCAGGTGAACACTCACTGTCAACCACAAAAAATGGGGAGAGTTGAGCTAGGGACAATGTGAGAACTTACGTCCGCAGTAGATTTAGAGAAGACTTAGAAAAATGTGCATTAAATAAGGACCGAAGTCAGTTGATAGAGATAATGCCCCCCAAATGGGATTATCCTCTGGATGGAAGTCTGAATAGAAATGAAGATATTCAAGCAAGGACCTTACTATCCCTCTGAGGATCTGATTTTCTTATTGGGATTCACAAGCCTGTCCCAATCATCATACTGTTGCCTCGGGGAGCTGAGAAAGGAGGAAAAGAGTCAATCCTCGACTGCCTCCTACATTATTGAAGCTTTAATATCAGTGCCTGAAATTTATGGACAAAATTCGAGTCCCTGACTTTGTGAGGCTCCACCATTCTAAACACTGCTGGGCTATCAAGGAACCCTGCAAGGTATAGTGTACTCCATGCCAAAGATCTAATTGAAGATAATCCTAGTTAAAACCCAAGCTTTCCTTGGTGCCACCGCCCCCCCAACAGTGAACTGGGAGTGTGAACTGGAGACTGGCACTTGCCATCTGCCTCTTCATAGACTGAATCATGAGCCACTGCAGCTACTGACCCCCAACACCCCCTGAAAGGAGCTCAGGGTGGAGATCAGGAGTGAGGCACTCTGTGCTCTGAGAAAACTGGCAGAACAGGTCTTCAGATAGATATTTTCAGGAGATTTTATGAGCCCAATTCTTGTATCTCTCCGTATCTAGAAAAGCACTAAAATCCTTCAGGGCGACTGACGTCTTCTTCTCATGACCAGTAGTAATCTTCAGAAATCTAGCAGCAAATTTTGCAAACTATGTGCTTGATTGCATGTGGCACTCCCCTTCACCCAAATCACATTTATACTAACATCCTCCCTTTCTTCTTCCGAGTAGTTTTTCAGAGCTTTATGAAATGCTGGCTCCTGGCTATAGTCTTTATTTTGCCCCAAATAAAACTTAACTCTCAGCTTTTAGATTGTGCATATTTTTTAAGTCGACAGGAGGTTTATATAGTAGATGTTCTCTTCCCTGCTTAAAAAGGAATATCTCAATACCAGATAGGGGAGTTCCCATCATGGCTCAGTGGTTAATGAATCCGACTAGGAACCATGAGGTTGCGGGTTCGATCCCTGGCCTTGCTCAGTGGGTTAACATTCCGGCGTTGCCACGAGCTGTGGTGTGGGTCGCAGGCGAGGCTCGGATCCCGCGTTGCTGTGGCTCTGGCGTAGGCTGGCGGCTACAGCTCCAATTAGACCCCTAACCTGGGAACCTCCATGTGCCATGAGAGCGGCCCAAGAAATAGCAAAAAGACCAAAAAAAAAAAAAATACCAGATATAATGAAGGCAGACTGGTGGAAAGATCAACTCTATGACTCTAAAAACCTGTTTTTTGCTCCTCTACTCTTCCTTCTTTTATGTAATAATTACAGGTGTTATTTTTTGAGCAACTTCCAGGCATATATGCAAGACACACTGCTTCCCCAAATAAATTCCACTTGTGGATAGAATCGTCATCCTTTGCCCAAGTTCCGACCTGTCCTTCATGATGGGCTTTCCTGTGGATTTCAGACTTGCCTAGCCTGCCCCCTCAATCCTGTAAGCCAATTCTTTGCAATAAATCTTCTAATATATATCTACTTCTGTTTCTGTTTATCTGGTTAGATCCTGATTAATAAAGACTTTGGTACCAGAAGTAGTTCTAGAAGAATAGAATCTTAAGGATTAATTTTTTAAATAGATTCTGGATTTTCTGAAATTGGTTCTCTAATCTCATTAAAGGCACAAATGATTCAATTTCCAATGGTAAAGAGGATTTAGCAGTTTATGACATGATGTGGCAAGAGATATACAAAATATTGGATACTCCTAATCAAATACCTATAGAAAGTAAGATTCTAGGTGACTGTGTATTCTTTACAAGAGCCTATTTTATTCAAAATAAGGAATGCAGTGGGTTTGGTGGATTGTCCTAACTCTGCTGGAGAAAGTTGGGGGGGGGCGGGGGAGGATGAGCTGAGGGCTTCAAATTCACAGCTCAACCTTCACATTGACCTGAAACCTAAGAAAGCCTTATCTCCTATAGCCCAGGGGCGCCTCTGGCAAGGGGCTGAATTACAATACAAACTGAACTGCCAACCTAACAGGGTGTTTCCTGTTAAAGTAAGGACATTTATTGGGAAAGAATGGAATCCTGAAAATGACAATGGGATGTGAACCTGGGGACATTTTCCTGGGTCTTCTCTGCAAATAGAAACAGCTCTTCCACCATTGCTTAAGGTTAGCGCTTCTTTTCCTGAAGAAGCTGTCTCACAAGGAACTGTTGACTCTTCTCAGGATCTGCTCCTACCAACCCTTCTTTACTTCTAGACCTATAATTTGATGTAAGTCCCAGCACAATCCAAAGGGTGAATTGTAAAATGTCACTCACACAACAAAAGATGCACTATACCAAAAGATTTTTCCAATTAATAAAGATGTAAAATATAGGGAACACGTGTGGGAATGGATCTTAAGGCTGTGGGATCATGGTATAAGGAATATAAAGTTGGATCAAGCTGAATATATTGATACGGGCCCACTAAGCAGAGATTCTGAATGCAATCTTTTAACCCAATGGGGCTAGAAAGGGATATAATAGGTTTTTGGGGGTTTTTTTTTTTGTCTTTTTGCCATTTCTTGGGCCGCTCCCACGGCATATGGAGTTTCCCAGGCTAGGGGTCTAATTGGAGCTGTAGCTGCCAGCCTACATCAGAGCCAAAGCAACACAGGATCCCAGCCGCGTCTTCGACCCACACCACAGCTCACAGCAACGCCAGATCGTCAACCCACTGAGCAAGGGCAGGGATCGAACCCACAACCTCATGGTTCCTAGTCGGACTCATTAACCACTGCACCACAACGGGAACTCCCTAATAGGTTTTGACTACACTAAATGAAGTTGAAACTTGCCTTGGTATATAAAGGCCTAGAGATACTGTTTTCTAACCACGCTTATTCCCTTCATCACCTCTACAATAAGATGTATTCATAAGAGTTAACTTTACATAACAGAATTTAAGTTACGGGATCAAAGGAGAAAATGAATTCTCTTGCATGCTTATGTGTGGTAAGGGTTAGTAGGCTTTCAGTTATACGAAGGGCAGTTGTACATGTTAGGTGGAAGTATGACTTTGTTTTTGCCTTTATTTGAGATTAAGCAAGGCTTGAGGAGATATGTAAGGATAGCAAGTTGACAAGGGGTAGGCTGTACTCTCTTTGTCAAGTTGACTAAGCCACAATCTCTCATTGCTCAAATATTAGTCTAAGTATTGTTATAAACGTATTTTGTGGATGTAATTAAAGTCCATGATCAGACTTCTAGTTTCAGCTCCGACATGTAAAGAGCTTGGGAGTCATCATTAAAAGAAAAGAGCTTACTGAACTGAAAAATCAATGACTTTTCTTGGACCAGAGAGAACTGAGGTTGTAGAGAAGTCTGGAGAGATACAGAAAGTCTCAGTAATCAGCTGCTTACCTGTAGCAGAAACCATAAGCAGAAAGGAAGGCTTATGCAAAAATTCTGGTGAATGCTAGAAATTGTATAGACTAGTGTGAAAGTGAGAAATCTTGGGGCTACAGTCTTGGTAGAGAGGGAGAGGCGCACGCTTTCATAGGTACTCCAAGAATCCTACCAGGTTCTCATGGTTAAGAAACAAGGGAGGAGTTCCCGTTGTGGCTCACCAGTAAAGAAGCCGACTACTATACATGAGGACGTGGCTTAGATCCCTGGCCTTGCTCAGTGGGTTAAGGATCCAGCGTTGCTGTGAGCTGTGGTGTAGGTCATAGATGTGATTTGGGTCTGGTATTGCTGTGGCTCTGGTGTAGACCAGCAGCTCCAATTCGACCTCTAGCCTGGGAACTTCCATCTGCCCCAGGTGCAGCCCTAAAAAGACTAAAAAAAGAAAAGAAAAGAAAGAAACAAGGGAATCCCTTCAGAGCCCTGGCAGGGGAAGGGAAAAAACCCATCTTGAAATACACCTAGATTGTTCTCCATAACAAAGACATACTCTCCAGGAAAAAAAAAAGAAAAAAAAAAACCTTTTCCAGAGGCTTATTCACCTAGCCAGAAGAACATTTATCTAACTCCTGCCCTCTTCTAGCCTTCCTGCCTCTCTTAAGGGGGAAAATAAAAGCTAAGAAACACTTGAGAAGGTAAAAACCCAGGGACATTGTCTCACTACTAAGGACTGAGATGTAATCAAAAGGTTAAAGATTGCTTTCTTATCAGCACTATAATAATCACTGGATTATGCCTTTCCGTGCTACCCAGACAGGGGTCCATATGGCATTGTTCCCGAGTCCCACTGTAACTTAAAGGGAAACCTTCACAATGTCTGGAGCCCTTGAGGTCCTGCAAATGAAAGAGGAGGATGTCCTCAAGTTCCTTGTATCAGGAACCCACCTAGGTGGCACCGACCTTGACTTCCAAATGGCACAGTACATCAACAAAAGGAAGAGTGATGGAATCTACATCATAAATCTGAAGAACCTGGGAGAAACCTCCTTTGGCGGCTTGTGCCATTGTTGCCACTGAAAACCCAGCTGGTGATGGACAGCAGAAATTGTCCATCATAGAAAAAATAAAAACCTAAAGAAAAAGAAGAAGAAAAGCCAGCTGATGTCAGTGTCATATCCTCCAGGAATACTGGCCAGTGATCCGTGCTGCTTTGCTGCTACCACTGGAGCCACTCCTATTGCTGGCCGCTTCACTCCTGGAACCTTAACTAACCAGATCCAAGCAGCCTTCTGGGAGCCAAGACTTCTGATGGTTACTGATCCCAGGGCTGACTACCAGCTCTCACCGAAGCCCCTTACATTAACCTGCCTACCATTGCTCTGTGTGACACAGACCCTCTTTCTTCTGTGTTATGTGGACACTGCCATCCTGTGCAACAAAAAGGGAGCCTACTCAGTGGGTCTGAGTAGGATATGGATGCTCACCTGGGAAGTTCTTCACATGTGAACACCCATGGGAAGTCATGCTTGATCTCTAATTCTACAGAGATCCTGGAGATTGAAAAGGAAGAGCAGGCAGCAGCTGAGAAGGCTGTAACCAAGGAGAAATTTCAGGGTGAATGGACTGCTCCAGGTCCTGAGATCACTGCTACTCAACCTAAGGTGGCAACCAGTCTGAAGGTATGCAGGTCCCCTCTGTGCCCATCCAGCAGTTACCTACTGAAGACTGGAATGCTCAGCCTGCCACTGAAGCTCCCACTGCTCGGGCCACTGAATGGGTAAGAACAACCACTGAGTGGTCTTAAGTTGTTCTTCCACAAACTCTTAAAATGGAAATTGGTTGATGGAAAAACTGTTTCTAAAATTAAAAAAAAAAAACACACTGGATTATAACTGAAAGAACAGCAAGGTACAGATTCTAATTAAGGAGAAATGCTTGGAGTTCCCGTCATGGCTCAGTGGCTAACGAATCCAACTAGGAACCATGAGGTTGTGGGTTCGATCCCTGGCCTCGCTCAGTGGGTTAAGGATCTGGTGTTGCCATGAGCTGTGGTATAGGTCACAGATATGGCTCAGATCTGGCATTGCTGTGGCTGAGGTGTAGGCCGGCAGCTGTAGCTCCGATTAGACCCCTAGCCTGGGAATCTCCATATGCTGCTGATGCGGCCCTAAAAAGACAAAAGACAAAAACGAAAAGAAAAAGAAATAATAGTGTAGCCTTGGGGCAAGGTCCTGGTTCCCCCTCAAGGAAAATAAATAACAAAATCTTTGAGCTCTTCTGCAGAACTAAAAACCCAACAAACAGAAGATGTTAACTGATTGATGAAGCATTTTTCTTCCTTTTTTTTTTTTTTTTTTTTCCTTTTTATGCCACACCTGTGGCATATGGAAGTTCCCAGGCTGGGGATGGAACTGGAGCTGCAGTTGCTGGCCTACACCACAGCCATGGCAACACCAGATATGAGCTGCATCTGTGACCTATGCTGAAGCTTGCAGTAATGCTGGATCCTTAACCCACTGAGTGAAGTCAGCGACTGAACCCTCATCCTCATGAACACAACACATGTAGGCTTCTTAACCTGCTCAGCCACAACGGGAACTCTGATGAAGCACTTTTCATTCCAAAAAAGTCAAGGACCACCAGAACCCATCCCGGGACCATCTGACACCAGCTTTGACAATTTTTTAAATTTCCAGAAGTGAAGAACCCTGACATTTATCCGCATCCTAATTTTCCATTCTTAAACTATAAGACCCCTTCCTATTCTCTCTCAAATGAGGATATAGGTTTTGTTTTTTTTTTAATGATGTGTTCTCTTTTTATTTTATTTTATTTTATTTTATTGTTTTTATTTTTTTGCCACACCCATGGCATATGAAAGTCCCCAGGCCAGGTACTGAACCCATGACATAGCAGCAACCTGAGCCACAACTGTGACAACACCAGATCCTTAACCTGGCAAGCCACCAGGGAATTTCTGAGGGCATAGTCTTGAGGGCATTAGCCTGCTGTGGCCTCCTTTGCCTGGCAAAGTAAGAAAAGCCACCATTTTCTATGTTACCCAAAACTGTGTCTCTGCATTTCTATTAGGTATTGGTGAACAGAGGCCAAGTTTCAGCAACATTATAATTAAATTTTCATAAATCAAAGACAAACAAAGAATTTTTAAAACAGTGAGAGTAGTAGTCCCTGGTGGTTTAGTGGGTTAAGGATCTGGCATTGTCACCACTGTGGCTTGGATCAGTGCTGTGGCACAGGTTTAATCCCTGGCCTAGGAACTTTCACATCTTGCAGGCATAGCCAAAATAAATTAAAAAATAAAACAGCAAAGCAGTTCCCGTCATGGTACAGTGGTTAACAAATCTGACTAGGAACCATGAGGTTGCAGGTTCAATCCCTGGCCTTGCTCAGTGGGTTAAGGATCCAGCAATGCTGTGAGCTGTGGTGTAGGTCACAGATGCGGCTCAAATCCCACACTGCTGTGGCTGTGGTTTAAGCCGGCAGCTACAGCTCCAATTAGACCCCTAGCCTTGGAACCTCCATATGCCACAGGAGCAGCCCTAGAAAAGGCAAAAAGACAAAAAAATAAAAAAATAAAAATAAATAAATAAAACAGCAAGAGAAGAGAGAGAAGTTATATACAGGGGAATCCACATAAGAATATAGGCAGATTTCTCAACAGAAATAATTCAGGCCAGGGGAGAAAGGAACAACACATTCAAAATATTCAAAGAAAAAAAAATATCAACCAAGAATACTATAACCACTGAAGCTGTCCTTCAGAAGTGAAGGAGGGATAGAGACTTTCTTGAACAAACAAAACGAGAGAGTTCATTACCTTTAGACCTACTCTTACAAGATTGCTAAAGGGAGTCCCCTGAGCAGAAGTAAAGGACATGAAGTAACACCATTAAAAGGTAGTGTAATACTCACTGCTAATGGTAAATATACTGTCAAAGTTAGGTTCTATAGTTTGGTAATGATGGTGCATAATTCACTTACAACTCTAGTTTAAAAGTTAAAAACTGACTTCTTAAAAAAAAACATAACTACAACAAGCTGTTATTAGTTACATAATATAAAAACATGTAAATTTAGGAGTTTTCATGTGGTACAGTGGGTTAAGGATCTGATGTTACTGCAGATGCTTGGGTCACTGCTGTGGCATGGGTTTGATCCCTGGCCCAGGAAATTTCACATGCCATGGGTGCAGCCAAAAAGAAAATGTAAATTTAATAGCAATAACCTAGAACGTCAGGGAGGAGAAAAAAGTGTTAAGTTCAGAAATTCTACTGAAGTTATCAGCTTAAAATAGGTTATAATTCTAAGATGTTTTATGTAAGTCTCATGGTAACCACAAGGGAAAATTTGTAGCAATCACACAAAGGAACATGATAAGTCAAAGCATACCAATGCAAAAAGACATCAACACACACCAAAAAAGATAGCAGGATAACAAACAAGGCACAATTAATCTATAAAAGAATCAGAAAACAATTAACAAAATGTCATAAGCAAGTCCTTATCAATAATTACTTTAAACATAAATAGATTAAATCCTTCAATCAAAAGATACAGAATGGCTAAAAAGATTTTTTTTTTTAAAGCAAGGACAGCTACACTTATACAAAATACACTTTAATTTTAAAATGGTAAAAAGAACACCATGACCAGGTTGGGTTCATCCCAGGTTCACAAGGATGGTTCAACATACGCAAATCAATCAGCATCATACACCACATTAACAAAAAAAAAGTCAAAAATCATATGATCATCTCAATAGACGCAGAAAAAACATTTGACAAAGTCCAACATCCATTCATGATCAAGACCCTCGCCAAAGTGGGTATAGAGGGAACATTCCTTAATATAATCAAAGCCATTTATGATAAACCCACAGCAAATATAATACTCAATGGGGAAAAACTGAAAGCCTTCTCACTCAAATCTGGAACAAGACAGGGATGCCCACTCTCACCACTGCTCTTCAACATCGTTTTGGAAGTCCTAGCCACAGCAATTAGACAAACGAAAGAAATAAAAGGCATCCTTATAGGAAGAGAAGAGATAAAACTGTCACTGTATGCAGATGACATGATACTATACATAGAAAACCCTAAGGACTCAACCCAAAAACTACTTGAACTGATTAATAAATTCAGCAAAGTAGCAGGATATAAGATTAACATTCAGAAGTCAGTTGCATTTCTGTATACCAGCAATGAAATATTAGAAAAGGAATACAAAAATATGATACCTTTTAAAATTGCACCTCACAAAATCAAATACCTCGGAATACACCTGACCAAGGAGGTAAAGGACCTATATGCCAAGAACTATAAAACTTTAATCAAAGAAATCAAAGAAGATGTAAAGAAATGGAAAGATATTCCATGTTCCTGGATTGGGAAAATCAATATTGTAAAAATGGCCATACTACCCAAAGCAATCTACAGATTCAATGCAATCCCTATCAAATTGCCCATGATATTTTTCACAGAACTAGAACAAACAATCCAAACATTTAGATGGAACAACAAAAGACCCAGAATCGCCAAAGCAATCCTGAGAAACAAAAACCAAGCAGGAGGCATAACTCGCCCAGACTTCAAGAAATACTACAAAGCCACAGTCATCAAAACAGTGTGGTGCTGGTATCAAAACAGACAGACAGACCAATGGAACAGAATAGAGAACCCAGAAATAAACCCTGACACCTATGGTCAATTAATCTTTGACAAGGGAGGCAAGAAAATAAAATGGGAAAAAGAAAGTTCAGCAAGCACTGCTGGGAAACCTGGACAGCTGCATGCAAAGCAATGAAACTAGAACACACCCTCACACCATGCACAAAAATAAACTCAAAAGGGCTGAAAGACTTAAATATACGACAGGACACCATCAAACTCCTAGAAGAAAACATAGGCAAAACACTCTCTGACATCAACCTCATGAATATTTTCTCAGGTCAGTCTCCCAAAGCAATAGAAATTAGAGCAAAAATAAACCCATGGGACCTCATCAAACTGAAAAGCTTTTGCACAGCAAAGGAAACCAAAAAGAAAACAAAAAGACAACTTTCAGAATGGGAGGAAATAGTTTCAAATGATGCAACTGACAAGGGCTTAATCTCTAGAATATATAAACAACTTATACAACCCAACAGCAAAAAAGCCAATCAATCAATGGAAGAATGGGCAAAAGACCTGAATAGACTGTTCTCCAAGGAAGATATACAGATGGCCAACAAACACATGAAAAAATGCTCAACATCGCTGATTATAAGAGAAATGCAAATCAAAACTACCATGAGATATCACCTCACACCAGTCAGAATGGCCATCATTAATAAATCCACAAATAACAAGTGCTGGAGGGGCTGTGGAAAAAAGGGAACCCTCCTACACTGTTGGTGGGAATGTAAACTGGTACAGCCACTATGGAGAACAGTTTGGAGATACCTTAGAAATCTATATGTAGAACTTCCATATGACCCCGCAATCCCACTCTTGGGCATCTATCTGGACAAAACTCTACTTAAAAGAGACACGTGCACCCAGATGTTCATTGCAGCACTATTCACAATAGCCAGGACATGGAAACAACCCAAATGTCCATCGACAGATGATTGGATTCGGAAGATGTGGTATATATACACAATGGAATACTACTCAGCCATAAAAAAGAATGACATAATGCCATTTGCAGCAACATGGATGGAACTAGAGAATCTCCTACTGAGTGAAATGAGCCAGAAAGACAAAGACAAATACCATATGATATCACTTATAACTGGAATCTAATATCCAGCACAAATGAACATCTCCTCAGAAAAGAAAATCATGGACTTGGAGAAGAGACTTGTGGCTGCCTGATGGGAGGGGAAGGGAGTGGGAGGGATCGGGAGCTTGGGCTTATCAGACACAACTTAGAATAGATTTACAAGGAGATCCTGCTGAATAGCATTGAGAACTTTGTCTAGATACTCATGTTGCAACAGAAGAAAGGGTGGGGAAAAAAAATGTAATTGTAATGTATACATGTAAGGATAACCTGACCCCCTTGCTGTACAGTGGGAAAATAAAAAAAATTATTAAAAAAAATTTTTTAAAAAAAGGAGTTCCCTAATGGTCCACTGGATTAAAGATTTGCTGCTGTCACTGCTATGGCTTAGGTTCTATTGCTGGCCTGGGAACTTGTGCATGCCATGGGTACAGCCAAAAAATAAAATAAAATAAAGAACTCAGAAAATAAATAAATAAATAAATAAATAATAAATAAAATGGTAAAAAGAGGGGCGTGCCCATGATGGTGCAGTGGTAATGAACCTGACTAGTACCATGAGGATGTGGGTTCAATTCCTGGCCCTGCTCAGTGAGCTAAGGATCTGGCATTGCTTTAAGCTGCAGTGTAGGTCACAAACACAGCTCAGATCTGGCACCGCTGTGGCTGTGGCTATGGCAGACTGCAACTACAGCTTCAATTCAACTCCTAGCCTGGAGACTTCCACATGCCAAGGGTGCAGCCCTAGAAATACAAAAAAAAAAAAAAAAAAAAAAAGTAAAAAGAGGAGCTCCCGTTGTGGCTCAGCACGTTAAGTACTTGATTAGTAGCCATGAGGATGTAGGTTTGATCCCTGGTCTTGCTCAGTGTGTTAAGAATCTGGCATTGCTACAAGCTGCAGCATATGTTGCAGATGTGGCTGGAATCTGGTATTGCTGTGGCTGTGGCAAAGGACAGCAGCTGCAGCTCCAATCCAACTCCTAGTCTGGGAACTTCCACATGCCACAGGTATGTCCCTAAAAAAGAAACAAACAAACCCAAAAACACGGTAAAAAGAGGAGTTCCTGTCACGGCACAGCGGAAAAGGATCTAAGAACCACAAGGTTGTGGGTTTGATCCCTGGCCTCGCTCAGTGGGTTAAGCATCCGGCATTGCCGTGAGCTATGGTGTGGGTTGCAGACACAGCTCTGATCCTGCATTGCTGTGGCTGTGGTGTCTGTGGTGTAGGCTGGCAGCTGTAGCTCTGATTAGACCCCTAGCCTGAGAACCTCCATATGCCGCAGGTGCAGCCCTAAGAAGCAAAAATAAAATAAAATAAAATGGTAAAAAGAGACAAAGAAGGTCATTACATAATGACAAAGGGGGTCAACCATCAAGAAGACATAACAATTGTCAAGTATTTATGTTCCCAAAATTGGAGCACCTGAATGAATAAAGCAAAAACTAACAGAGCAAAATAAAAAAGAGAAATAACTAGTCTTACAGTAATGGTTGGAAACTTTAACACCACACTCTTAACAAGGATAGATCATCCTGAGACTCAATAAGGAAACAGCAGATTTGAGCACTATACAAAGGGACCTAATAGACAATATACAGTACATTCTATCCAACCACAGAATACTGATCAGCATTCTGCTGATATGCACATGGAACATTTCCTAGGACAGACCACAAATTAGGCTGGAAAACAAGCCTTAGCAAATTAGAGAAGATTGAAATCATACCAAATATCTTCTCTGACAACAATGGTGTGAAACCAGGAATCAATAACAAGAGGAAACTGGGAAATTCATGAACACAAGGAAATTAAAAACATTTTCCTGAACAACCAATGGGTAAAAAAAGAAATTTTTTAAAGTTTCTTTTCTTTTCTTTTCTTTTTTTTTTTTTTGACTTTTTAGTGCCACACCTGAAGCACATGGAGGTTCCCAGGCTAGGGAAATGCTGAAGAGCAGCAGTAAAAGTGGGAATTCTTATCTCATTTTCGAACTCAGGGGGAAAACTTTGTCTTTCACCATTGAGTATGTCAGCTGTGGCTTTTTCATAAATGGTCTTCAACATATTGAGGATGCTCTCGTTTTCAATGCATTTTATCATGAAAAGGTGTGGAATTATGTCAAATTCCTTTTGTGCATAGAAATGACAATGTGGGTTTTTTTTTTCTATTGCTCCATTAATGAGACACATTACATTTATTGATTTCTATATTTTGAACCAGTTTTGAATTCCTGGGAAATATCCCACTTGATCGTGTTATAAAATCCTTTAAATGTGCTACTGGATTCAGTCTGCTAGTATTTTGCTGATGCTTTAGGCATATTAGTTTGTAATTTTTTTCTTTTGTCTTCATCTGACTTTTAGCATCAGGGTTTAATGCTAGCCTTGTAAATAAGTTAGGATGTGTTCCCCCTTCTATTTTTGCGAAGTTGTTGAGGATTGGTACTAATTCTTTATTTATTTTCTATTGAGATACAACCAACACGGCATTAATTTTAGGTGTAAAATATGATTTGATATTTACAAATATTGTGAAATGATCATCTCTCCATAGTTTAGTTAATACCCACCTCCACAGTTACAATTCCTTTCTGTAGGTTGTGATGAGAACCTTTAAGATGTACTCTCTTGGCAAATTTCAGTACTGCAATATAGTATTATAAAGTACAATCACATGCTGTACATTACATCCTATGACTTATTTTACAACTAGAAGTTTCTGCCTTTTTTGTTTCTTTGTTTTGTTTTTTAGGGCCGCACATGCAGCATATGGAAGTTCCTAAGGTAGTAGGTGAATTGGAGCTGTAGCTGCCGGCCACAGCCACAACCACAGCCACAGCAACGCAGGATCCAAGCCACATATGTGACCTACACCACAACTCACAGGCAACGTCGGATCCTTAATCCACTGAGCAAGGGATAGTAGAACTGGTATCCTCATGGATACTAGTCGGGTTCTTAACCCACTGAGCCACAACAGGAGCTCCCTAGAAGTTTCTGCCTTTTGATCTCCTTCACCCATTTCACCCACCCTCCATCCCCCATCTCTGGCAACCAACAATCTGTTTTTTTATCGAGTTCATTTTATTTAAAAGATTCCTCATATGAGGTCATATATAGTATTTATTTTTAATCTGACTTATTCACTTATCTTAATGCCCTCAAGTCCTTTCATGTTGTCACAAGTGGCAGGATTTGTTTCTCGTGGCAAAATAAATCCCATTGATTATATGTACCATATCTTCTTTATCCACTTAGCCATTAATGGAAATTTATCTTAGCTATTCTGAGTAATGCTGCAATGAAATGGAAATGCAGACACATCTACAAAATTCTGATTTCAATTTCTTTGGATACATACTCAGAATTAGGATTCCTGGATTATATGATAGTTTTGTTTTTAATTTTTTGAGCAATCTCCACAGTTTTCCATAGTAGCTATACCAATTTGCATTCCCAGCAAAAGTGCATCAGGATAGCCTTTTATCCACACCATTGCCAAGATTTCTTTTTGATAACAGCCATTCTTTTTGATGTGAGGTAGTATCTAATTATGGTTTTGATTTACATTTCCCTGATGTTTAAGCACATTCTTAGGTACCTGTTGGCGATCTGTATGTCTTCTTTGGCAAACTTTCTATTCAGTTCCTCTGATTATTACTATTATTATTCTTTGGCCAAGCCTGTAGCATGCAGAAGTTCCCAGGTCAGGGACTGAACCTACACCACAGCAGCAACCCAAACAAATGATGGATCCTTAACCCACTGTGCTACAAGGGAACTCTGCTCCGCTCGTTTTTAAATGAAGTTATTAGGGGGTTTTTTGCTATTGAGTTGTATGAGTTCTCACATGTTTTGGATATTAGCACCTTATAAAATAGATGATATGCAAATGTTTGCTCCTGTTCAATAAATTGTCCTTTAATTTTGTTGATGGTTTCCTTTGCTATTCAGAAACTCCTAAGTTGTTTGTTGTAGTCATTTTTGCTTTTGTTGCCTTTTATTTTGGTGTCAAATCCAAATCATCACCAAGACTGATGTCAAGGACCTTACAGCCTATGCTTTGTTCTAGGAGATTTGTGAGTGATATAAAGGGTCCAACTTCATGCTTCTGCATAGGGAACACTGGGGGAAACACCATTTATTGAATAGACTCCCTTTTTCCACTGAGTATTCTTGCTTCTTTTGTCAAATATTGTTGATTTTACATATAGGAATTTATTTCTGGGCTCTTAATTCTGTCAGTCTGTGTGTCTATTTTTGTGTATGTTCCATATTGCTTTGATTACTAGAGCACTGTAATATAGTTTGAAGTCAGCAAATATGGTGACTTTGTTCTTTCTCAGCATTGCTTTGGCAGTTCAAGGTCTTTTGTAACTCCACGCAAATCTTTTATTTTTTTCTATTTCCATAAAAAATGCCATTGGGGAGTTCCCATCATGCTGCAGGGGAAACCATGAGGTTGCAGGTTCAATCCCTGGCCTTGCTCAGTGGGTTTAGGATCTGGCCTTGCCATGAGCTGTGGTGTAGGCTGCAGACATGGCTTGGACCTGGCACTGCTGTGGCTGTGGCAGAGGCTGGCAGCTGTAGCTCTAATTAGACCCCTAGCTTGAGAACCTCCATATGCTGCAGGTGTGGCCTTAAAAAGCAATAAATAAATCAATTAATTAAAATAATTTTTTAAATGCCATTGGAATTTTGAAAGTGGTTGCATGGAATCAATAGATGGCCTTGGGTATTATATACACTTTAAAAATATGAATTCTTCCAATACATGAACACAGATATCTTTCCATTTTTTTGTGCCTTCCTCAACTTATTTCCTCAAAGTCTCTTAGCTTTCAGTGTACAGATCTTTCACCTCTTTGAATTTATTCCTAAGTGTATTTTTTTATTGTTTTTGATGTTACTGTGAATGAGATTTTCTTTTTCAGGTGCTCTATTGTTAAGGTATAGAAACACTGTTTTCTGTATATCAATTTCATATCCTGCACCTTTACAGGACTCAATGATTAGTTCTAGTAGGGTTTTTTGTGGCATCCTTAGGATTTTCTATATGTAAGATCATATCATCTGGAAACAAAGACAATTTTACTTCTTCTTTTCTTGTTTGGATGCCTTTTTTCTCCTTCCTTGATTACTCTGACAAGGACTTTCAGCAATATATTCAATAGGAATGGTGAGAGTTGGCAACCTTCCCTTGTTCCTATGTTTAAAAGAAAAGCTTTCACATCTTTCACCAGAGTATAATGTTGGTTGTGGGTTTGCCGTGTATGGCCTTTACTGTTTTGAGCTCTGTTCCTTCTATACCCAATTTGTTGAACATTTTTATCACAAAAGAATATTGTACTTTGTCAAAAGGACAGATATTGTATTTTTTTACTCATATGAAATACCTAGAATAAAAAATCATAGAGACAAAGTAGATTAAGACTTACCATGGGCTAGGGAAAGGGAGAATGGGAAGTTATTGCCTAATAGTTACATAGTTTCTATCTGGAGTGATAAAAAAAATTTCAAAAATAGATAGTGATAAAGATTGTCACTGTGAATATAATTAATGCCACTGAATTATACACTTAAAAATGGTTAAATAGCAAATTTAGTTCTGCATATTTCATCATATTTTCTTAGTATACCAAAAACTACTGAAAGATGTACTCTAATTCATTATGTTGTATGGTCTGTATAGTATGTGTTTAAAAAATTATATCAGTACCTATGTATTGTCCTAGAAAGCCTTTTCATTTCCCAGATTGAAGACCACTGCCATAGGGAACACCCCCACCAAATGGATGCACTAAGCACTCAGGTTAGAAATGAAGCATCACAGAAGTACTATTTTGTAAAGCATATTGGAAAGCAATAATTTTGTCCATTGCTCAAATATCACAACTACAATAATGAGTATCTTAACATATAAAACACTCTAGAATGAAAAGGTTTGAGTTACATAATAGAGATTCTAGGCTGAGGCAGAATAAGTATTTTTACAAGAGTGAAAAATTATCATTAATTCCTTGTTGAGGAAGAATTGGAAATTGGTTCATAAATCTGCTGTTATCCTTTGGCTATACTTATCCATGCAGATGAGTCTGGTTAACTTCACAAAACCTTTCATTACCTTCATATAGTTCCAAAATAAAGACCTTTTTTCTTTTTCCCTTAGGTCTGTACTTGCAGCATATGGAAGTTCCCAGGCTAGGGGTCAAATTGGAGCTACAGCTGCTGGCCTACACCACAGCCACAGCAATGCAGGATCTGTGCCACATCTGCGACCTACGCCACAGCTCACGGCAACACTGGACTTTTAACCCACTGAGTGAGGCCCTAGCTCAGGTTCATTACCACTGAGCCATGATGGTTCTTCCTCAAAGAACTTTTGAGGAAGTTCCCTGTGGCACAGCAGTGTTGTCACCCAGCTGTGGCACTGCATTCCAGATTTAGTCTCTGGCCCAGGATCCACATCTCATAGGTGCAGCCAAAAGAAAAAAAAAGAGAGAGAGCGTTTGAGACATGGGAAGAACTCTAAGACACACTGTGTGACAGAATGTTCTTCCTTGAATTAAAAGGCCGTGGGTTCCAATTCCAAAGAATAAGTACAGAAAGGAGATGGAATAGAAAATATAGTTGCATAGTTGAAAACTTTACACTTGGTGAAAGATATGTACTGACATATTCAAACTCAACAAATCCCAATTTGGATAAATTCAAAGAAGTCCACACTCACATCACAATCGAATTGATAAATAGAAGGACAAAACTCCTGAAAGCAGCCAGAGAAAAGCAACATTTCATATAAATGAAAAATTATGAAATTCTCATCAGAAACCATGGAGGCCAGAAGGAAGTGATGCAGTTTTTAATGTGCTGAAAGAACTGCCAACCTAGAATTTTATATCCTGTGAAAATATCTTTCATGAATTAAAACAACATTCTCAGATGAAGGTAAACTATAAGAATTGCCAACAAATTGACTCTTTTATCCTAGTAAATATACTGTTCTCCTCTTTAGTTCTTAAAAATATGTACCATAATGAGCAACATATACAACATTATCTTGCAAGTTTTACAATTTATAAGACATCTATAACAGAAAGAGGTGAGGGTAAAGGGATAAAAATGGACCCAGCACACTTCTGCTGTGCTACTCTCAGGGATATAAATGGTGATATGTTTTCTACATTCCACTTGAACTAGCAAAATGTTGATTTTAAGTAAACTGAAAAAGGTTATTAAGTATATTTTAGGGTAGTCTCTATATCAACTACTAAAAAATGCAATAAATAAATTTAAATATAATACTAAAAACCTTCAAGAAATCCAAAAAAGAACAGGAAAAGGGATACAGAAGAACTCATAACAAAAACAATAAAATGGTAGATCTAAATCCAAACATATAAATAAAAAATGGTCTAAATAAACCAATTAAAACAGAGACTGTCAGAATAATTAAAACATAAACCACTATATGCCCTCTATTAGAAATTCATTTCAAATATAACTGCAGAGGTAAGTTAAAAGTAAAAGGTGTACCATGGAAACACTAAATAAAAGAAGTCAATTATACCCCAATAAAAGTTACTTAAAAAAAAAAAAGCAAAGCAGATGGGTTATAAGGTATTAATATCAAACCAAGTACTACAGAGTAAAGAAAATTACCAAAAATAAAGACAGGCATTATTTAATGATAAAAGGGTCAATTCACCAAGACAATATAACAAACAGAGCTTCAAAATACACGAAGCAAAAACTGACAGAACTAAAAGGAGAAATAGACAGATTCATAATTATAGTGGGAGATTTCAACACTCTCTCAGTAATAGATAACAGTAATAGAAAATCAGCAAGGATACAAAACTGTGGATATTAACAGAATCCACATTGTTTTCAAGTGTACATGGAACATTTAGCAAAGACAGATCATATTTAGGTTCTAACAAATTAACAATTTTCAAAGACCTAAAATCATACAAAATATGTTTTCTAATGATAATGAAATAAACTAAAAATCAGTAACAAAAAAAAAAAACTGGAAAAGCCTCCAAACATTTAAAAATTAAAGAAGAAATACCAAAGAAAATTAGAAAAAGCTCTGAACTGAACAAAAGTGAAAATACAACACAATAAAGTTTGGAGGATAAAGCAAATATGAAGATTAAAGGCATATTTATAGCATTATATGTTTCTGCTAGGAAAGTCTTAAATCAACAATAAGAAAACAAAAAAGAGAAGTACATAAACTGAAATCAAGCAGAAATAAATAACAAAAAGCAGGAGCTCCCGTCATGGAGCAGTGGTTAACGAATCCGACTAGGAGCCATGAGGTTGTGGGTTCGATCTCTGCCCTTGCTCAGTGGGTTAAGGATCCGGCGTTGCCGTGAGCTGTGGTGTAGGTCGCAGGTGCGGCTCGGATCCTGCGTTGCTGTGGCTCTGGTGTAGGCCGGCAGCTACAGCTCTGATTAGACCCCTAGCCTAGGAACCTCCATATGCCACGGGAGCAGCCCAAGAAATGGCAAAAAGACCAAAAAAATAAAAAATAAAAACAAAAATAACAAAAAGCAGAAATTAATAAAACTTAAAACAGAAAACAGAGAATACCAATAAACCACAAGCTGATTCTTTACAAAAGCAATACAATTAATAAACTTCTAATAAGATTGACACATGAGAGAAAGAAGACACAAGTTACTAACATGAAAACAATGGAGGGAATACCACTGACCACAAAACATTAAAAAAAAAAAAGGAGTTTCTATGTGGCGTAGTGGAAACAAATCCTACTAGCATGTATGACAATACGGGTTCGATCCCCAGCCTTTCTCAGTGGGTTGGGGATCCGGTATTGCTGTGAGCTGTGGTGTAGGTCGCAGACATGGCTTGGACCCAACATTGCTATGGCTGTGGCATGGGCCAGTAGCTGTAGCTCTGATTCAACCCCTAGCCTGAGACTTCCATATGCTGCCTGTGCAGCCCTAAAAAGCAAAAACAAAACAAAACAAAAACAAAAAAAGAAACAGAATACTATAAACAATTCTACACACATAAATTCAACAACTTAGATAAAATGGACTCACTCCTTAAAAATCACAAACTACCAAAACTCCCCCAAACAGAAATAGATAATTGGAATTGTTCAAGAACTACTAAAGAAACTGAATTGATAGTAAAAATCCTTTTGAAATAGAAATCTCTAGGCCCTGAGGGTTTCAATGGCAAATTCTAACAAGCATTTAAAGAGTAACTTTAATTCTACACAATCTCTTCCATGAAACAGAAAACAATGGAATACTTACTAACTTGTTATGTAAAACCAGTATCCCCTGATTCCAAAGCCAGATAAAGACAATACAAAAATACTACAGTTCAATATCCTTCATGAAATGAACACAGAAATAAAAATCCTCAAGAAAATATCAGCAAGTGAAACCCATCAATACATAAAAATAATTAAAAAAAACATAACCAAGTAAGGCTTATGTCAGAAATGCAGGGCTCAACAATCAAAAGATCAATCAATGTAATCCACCATATTAACAGTCTAAAGGGGAAAAAATATCAATTTATGTGGAAAACTCATCTGACAAAATTCAGATGAGTTCAACAAAATTCATTCTGTTCATTAAAAACTCTCAGCAAACAGCAATAGATGAGAATTTACTTAATTTGATAAGGAGTATTCTACAACAAAAACCAACAGTTAACATCATACTTAATGATATAAGACTGAATATCCCCCACCCCACCCCGCCCTGCCCCCACTGCCACCCCATGGGCAGATTGGAATCAAGGCAAGCATCTTCTTCAGCATTCTTCTTCAACATGGTACTAAGTCCTTGCACATGCAATAAGGCAAGGAAAAGAAATAAAGGGAACAGATTGTAAACTAATAAAATATTATAGAGTGTTAGGGGAGGACCCCTCAACAATGAGGATAAAATAGATTCCTTAATAGCACAAAAAGGAGTTCCCGCTGCTGTGCAACAGGAACCATAATAGCTTCTTGGGAGCACACAGGTTCAGTCCCTGGCCCAGCACAGTGGGTTAAGGATCAAGCGTTGCCGCAGCTGCCGCTTAGGTTGCAACTGTGGCTTGGATCTGATCCCTGGCCTGGGAACTCCATATGCCCTGGGGCAGCCAAAAAAGGAAAAAAAAAAAAAATACAAAAGGAAAATATTTTACCATGGTAAAAAGAATTATTCCAGTTCAGTCCAGAGCTTCTATTATGTGCCTCATACTTTTCATTCAGAGAGTTTGCTTTGAATGTTAGGATAGTCATTATTATAACTAATCTTGGAGCAATAAATACTGCTAATTAGCTAAAGTAAGTGGTTTGAATAGCACAAAAGAATCACTTTAAAAAGTAAAATATATAAACATGTACATGCATATATACAAAATATACTATAGATATATATATCCAAAGATGAAAACAAGGCATATTAGTAAAAGAAAAAGCCACCAGCTACACACAAAATTTTTTAAATTGAAATGAGATTATTAAAAAAATGTATTTTAAAATGCTAAAAAGATAGAAAATGCTAATAAAATTTCAAGAAAGTAAGGCATCACACTAAAACCAAAAGGTAATATGGAAATAATTTTAAAAGTATTTCAAAGAATGACAGACATAATTTTTAGGGAAGAATACATCAAATTTGGCAGTGTGAGTGAGTATTCTTAAGCATATTTTCACATATAGAATCAAATCTGATTAATACTTTTGTATGAAGTATGTAAAGAACTTAATTTCTCCTAATCTAAAGGACAAACATGCAGGTTGAGAGGAAAGTAAAAATTAAATACATTGCTAAGACATTTCTACAGTCAGAACTGGAGAATCAAAACCAGAGTTTAGAAAGTCAAGTATTTTTCCAGTGGAATTCTTATCTCAGAAAAAAGACTTTTTTTTTTCCCCCTATGGAGAAAGTTGTAAGCTTTACTGAAAGATAAGTAAACAGAAACATTCATTGTATTCACACTTTGGAAGGGTCACTATCAGAAAAAGTGCTGATTCTCCTCCTATTTGGTTTGTAGATTCAGTGCAGTTTCTTTTCTTCTTCTTTTTTTTTTTTTTTTTCCAGAAAAAAGACTTCTAATAGTACTTTCAGGAAGAAAACACAGATGTCATGCCATAACAACCAATCCTACATCAAGCAAGGGTATCAGTGCTTTTTTTTTTTTGGTCTTTTGCCTATTGGCCACACCCACAACACATGGAGGTTCCCACGCTAGGGGTCGAATCTGAGCCACAGCCAAAGCAACTAGGAACCCAAGCCACGTCTGCGACCTACACCTCAGTTTACAGCAACACCAGATCCTTAACCCACTGAGCAAGGCTAAGGACTGAACCTGCATCCTCATGGATGCTAGTCAATTTCATTAACCACTGAGCCATGAACAGGAACTCCTATCAGTGCCATTTTTATTACAGCATTTGCTCACTTTGTACCTCTGTGTCATTTTGGTAATTCTCACAGTATCTTGTACTTTCTTATTATATTTGTTATGGTGATCTGCAATTAGTGATCTCATGGTTCCGCTGCACCACAACAAGAACACCATTCAAGGAGTTCCTGTCGTGGCTCAGTAGTTAATGAATCTGACTAGAAACCATGAGGTTGCAGGTTTGATCCCTGGCCTCTCTCAGTGGGTTAAGGATCCAGCGTTGCCCGTGAGCTGTAGCACAGGTCGCAGATGTGGCTTGGATCTGGCGTTTCTGTGGCATAGGCTGGTGGCTACAGCTCCAATTAGACCCTTAGCTTGGGAACCTCTGTATGGTGCAGGTGCAGCCTCAAAAGGACAAAAAAAAAAAGAACTCCATTCAAAGAAGTTCTGAGTAAATGGTATCAAATAGCATTGCACACTGAGAAATCACTCATGAAAGGAAGTGTCAAGACTTCATTGTTGTTTTATCTTAAGAATTTGCCAGTCAGAGTTGGCATAACAGGCTGGAGATCCGGTATTGTCACTGCAGCGGCTTGGTTCATTGCTACGGCACAGGTCTGATCTCTGGCCCAGGAACTTCCATATGTCACAGACACAGATGAAAGAAAAAAAAAAAACTGCCACAGTCAACCCAAATTCAGCAACCACCACCTTGCTCAGTCAGCATCCATCAACATTAAGGTAAGACCCTTCACCAGCAAAGATTATGACTTGCTGAAGGCTCAGATAATGGTTAGCACTTTTTAGCAATTAAGTATTTTTAAATTAAGGTATGTACATTTTTTTAGACATAATGCTATTATCCATTTAATAAATTATAATATAAACATAACATTTATATACACTGGGAAACCAAAAAATTCTTGTGACTTGCTTTATTTTGACACTTGCCTTATTGCAGGGATCTAGATCTGAACCCACAATATCTCCAGGTATGCCTGTGTAAGTTCATGAGCATTTTTAGGTAATACTTTTTTTTCCCTCAAAATGAAAAGTGTTCTCATATTTCATAGATATGATCACATTGACATTCCTGGGAATAAACTTTTATTACTAGGGATTTAAAATACATACAAGGTAATTTTAGTAGTACCTGGAGGTAAGTATGATTGAGGGAAAAGGGAATTTTTAGGAAAACCCTACATCCTACCTAGATGGAGTACCTCTTAAGCTCCCTCTGCTGGCTACCATTTAAATAAAGTAGAAAAAATGTAAATGTCTTCTGGGAGAGGTTATGCAAGAGAAGCAGACTGAAGCTGATAATGAAGTTGTTGAAATTGAAAGGAAAACTTTCTTAAGAAAGGGCTAAGTCTAACTGATGCCTACCTTCTAATAAGGCTTTAGAACTTCCAACAGATTGGGGTGAGGTGGGAGGGAGGCACAGAGCAGGGGCACAAATGCCACTGTTGACTCAAAATAATAAAAGTCCTTATCAAGCTTGAATATGGTAAGCATTAAATTGACATGCAAAAATGAAAAGGCATTTAGTATAAAACAAATTGATTAACACTAGAAAATTAATAATTTAAAATATATTTCACAAATTTCAGTAGAACAAAAAGCTTATGCCACACTACTGAATCTATTAGTTTCAATATTAAGGTTTATTTTTTTCCTCCAGAGTGAGGTTAAGTAACAATTTAAATAATTTTCAAGACGTATAAATGAACATCCATTCAGAAAGAACATTACTGCTTAAAAGTGGCTATCTAAGAAATATTTTGTATGTAATAAATATATTTTATGTTAAGGTTAACAGGCACCATCTTGAGAGCAAAAAAGTATTTTTTTAACCAATAAATAAATTACATTCAAGAAAACAAGGTGTTTACATCTGAAGGATGATATATCCTTAAATGTTTTTCTTCATATAGCACCCAAACTTCCAAACTATCTAGAAAGTTTCTAAAAAATAACTCATACCTTAAGTCATAAAAATAAAGACCAAGAAAAAAATCAATTTAAGACAAAATTTACAGTTTACATTCCTAATTCCTCATTCAATAAAATACCAATTGCCAATTTATTAAATGAACTGTAAATATGCAATCAGTTAGTGCTGAAAACCTGAAATATATATATTTAAAAATCACTCTTTCTCAAAGTATTTAAAATATTGCATCTCTGGCGGCAAACCTGCGAACTATCACTTTATTTCTCTAGTTTTCATACTTCCACTCCCAACCCCACCCCTTTATCCTTTATCCAGCACTTTTTTGGGGGGTGAGGTGGTAAATGCACAACATCCCAAACACAAAACACTGACAATACTCCTTGGTAAACAAGGAAGTCCCAGAACAGTCCAAGCCTACAGCTTTGCTCAAAAAAGAGTGGCACAGGCTACGATAAGGAAAGAAACAATCAATGGCCCTTATTGATGCAGTCAGAATGCTCCTGAGAGTCCATTACTGTTTGAGAATTTGCTGATGTAATCCTGAAGAAAGTTTCAA